>NC_061100.1:94072253-94307253 GCF_015104395.2 Macrobrachium nipponense | reverse complement strand
AAAGTCGAAAGCCGCAGGAAGGTTAGGGAGCATCCCCACCGGTCAGGCGTCCCCTCGGTAGCTCCTGTTGATCGTTCCCAGGCTACATTGGATCGCTCCAAGAGAGAAATATTGCGCCAATGCTTCTCGTCTTCGCCTTTGCCTTCTAAACGAGGATGGAGCTCTTCGGAAGCCTCGCGCCCTTCGAAGAGAGCCTGGAACGCTCCCTGCGCCCGTCCATCCAGCCCTGAAGTTTTTTTGGAAGAGCCTGAGGTGGAAGCGAAGAAACGTAAGAGATCTCTGGAGTATCGTTCCCCGAGCAGAGATCGAGCCTCGTCACCTGTTCAAGAGTTTGTGAATTCTCCTGCAAGGGTGTTGGCTAACCTTCAGGCGCAGATTTCGGCTCTGGCTGGCTCTCTTTGCGTGTCGTCTCGTCGTAGGAAGGACGTCTCGCTTCCTGTAAAGAAGTCCAGGCTCCCCTCTCCTGACTCTCGCTATTCGACGGAAGCGGCCCGCTCACCTGTGCATTCGGAGTCTCGCAGGAGACTTTCTGCTTCGGACAAGATCCCATCTGCGTCCAAGCGCCATTCGCCTGACAGACAGGATGTCTTTGTTTCTCCTTCGGACAAGGAGCAGACTGCTCGTAGGAGATCTTCGCCCTACAGACGCTCTTCTCGAGACAGGATCGCTCCCCTTGATAGGCACCAAGAGCCTAGTAGGCGCTACGTACTCGCCTCGTAGCCGCTCCTCGTCTCGCCTCCACTCTCCTGTTGACAAGCGCCCTAAATCGGACAGGCGCTCTTCGCTGGACAGGCGTCAAGAGCTTGTTAGGCGCGTTTCTCCTGGCAGGCGCTCTTCTCCTGACTTTCACTCTCCTCGAGTCAGGCGCCGAGATCCTAGCAGGCGCTTCTCCCCTTGTAGGCGCTCACCTAGTAGGCGCTCGTCGCCAGAGATCCTCTCTCCTCGGTTCAGGCGCCAAGAGCCTGGTAGCCGCTTCCCGTATGGCAGGCGCTGTTCGCCTGGTAGCCGCTCTCCTTTGGATAGGCGCCAAGAGCCTGATAGAAGTTTTTCTTCAAACAGGCGCTCTGCTCCTGACAGCCGCCTTTACTCCTGTTAGGCTCCAAGAATCTGGAAAACGCTCTCCTCCAGACAAGAAGGATTTTGCAAGTAGGCACGTTTCTGAAGCTTTGTCTCCAAGACGTAAACGTCTTACTTCCTCTAGAGACTTTTATAAGGATAGTCGCGCCTCTAAGGATCATGAGGGTTCTTCAGCTCAGGAAGAACAGGATCCCTCAGAAGAAGAAGGACCAAAAGACTCCTCTGTTTCCTCCTATAAGAGGTTAACAGATTTGCTCCTGCAAGAGTTCGGAGATATCCTTTCTCCTGTGGCTCCTCCTTCTCCTCTTCTTTATTCTCCACTTTGAAGACTTCGAAGGTTCGCTTGTGTAAGGATGAAACCTACTGTTTCCATGAAGAAGGCGCTTAGAGGTTTTGGGGAATGGCTCCTTTCTAAGGAAGAAGAAAGGGAAGACTGTTTTTTTCTTTCCCTCCGTCTAAACTGACTGGCAGATTGGGATTCTGGTACGAATCGGGCGAACCTTTAGGCCTCGCTCTCCCTTCGTCTGCGGACTCGGACTTCTCTTCATTGGTGGATTCTACTCGTCGATACCGCCCCTCCTGTTACGCCAAAGACTACGTGGGGGATGAACGAACTTGACCACCTACTGAAGGGAATGTTCCGAGTCCTGGAAGTTTTCAACTTCCTTGATTGGTCTTTAGGAGTTCTGGCTAATAAGACCCAGACCCCGGATTCACTGTCTCCTGAAGATCTTAACTGCGTCCTCACTTGCATGGACAAGGCAGTGAGAGACGGCTCGAGTGAAGTCTCCTCACTGTTTGGAGCTGGAGTTATTAAGAAGCGGTCAGTCTACTGTTTGTTTCTAACTAAGGCAGTTTCACATGCACAAAGGGCCTCTCTTATGTATGCTCAACTCTCTCCTCTTCTGTTCCCCAAGAAAATTATTCAGGATGTCTCGAGTGTCCTTTCAGCTAAGGCTACCCAGGACATGTTAGCCCAGGTGGCCAGGAAACCTCGCTCTGTCTTCCAACCCAAGGCCAAGAAAGAGACTCCTCTGAGGCAGGAGCCCTTTCGAGGAAGGACCCGCTGTCAGAGGTTCTTCAACCAGAGGAACTAGACCTTTTAAGAGAGGTAAAACCTTCTCTAGGTCAGTCAGAGGGGAAGAAATAGCGATCAAGGACTCCAGACATCAGTGGGTGCCAGACTACTGAAATTTGCCGACGTCTGGGCCCACAAAGGGGCAGACAATTGGTCCCTATCGATTGTCAACAAAGGATACCTCATTCCCTTCTCGTCAAGACCACCATTGACGACAACTCCGAGGGAGTTGGTGGCCAAGTACAAGGACCCCATCATGAATCAAGCCCTTTCTCTAGCAGTAGATCTCATGCTAGAGAAGGAGGCTATAGAACTAGTGAAAGATCCCCGCTCTGCGGGTTTTTACAACAGACTATTCCTAGTTCCGAAGAACTCAGGAGGATGGAGACCGGTTTTGGATGTAAGCGCCCTGAACGTCTTTGTGGAAAAGAGGAAGTTCGCCATGGAGACAACTTCCTCAGTGTTAGCGGCTCTTCGTCCAGGGGACTGGATGGTGTCTCTAGACCTTCAGGACTTACTTTCATGTGCCGATCCATCCTTCTTCACGGAAGTATCTACGATTCATGATGGGAGGAAACATCTTCCAATTCAAGGCCTTGTGCTTCGGCCTGTCGACTGCACCCCAAGTTTTCACGGGGTTAATGAAAAACGTGGCGCAGTGGCTACATTTGGAGGGAGTGAGGGTGTCGCTTTATCTCGACGACTGGCTAATCAGAGCAGAGTCTCAAGAAAGATGTCTGGGAGGACCTTCAAAAGACCCTTACATTGGCAAGTTCTCTGGGACTTCTGGTGAACTTCCAGAAGTCTCAATTAATCCCCAGTCAAGAGCGGATCTATCTGGGGATTCGGATAGCTTCTCTGCTTTTTGGGCTTTTTCCGTCGCCAGAGAGGATAGCTCGTTGCTACGAGAAAATAACGACCTTCCTAGAGAAAGATGCATGCACAGCGAGGGAGTGGATGAGTCTGCTGGGGACACTCTCCTCGTTGGAGCAATTCGTTTCTCTAGGAAGGTTGCATCTCAGGCCTCTACAGTTCTTCCTATACCAGAACTGGAGGCGTCTCTCCATAGATCTGGAGTTCTCCTTCAAGATCTCAAGGGGAATCAAGAGAGACCTTCGGTGGTGGAACAACCCACTTCGTTTTGTGGAAGGAATGTCTCTTTACATGCCAAGAACCCCAACCATGTGTTGTTTTCCGACGCGTCGGAAGCAGGTTGGGGAGCGACGCTCGGAGACAAAGAGAAGTGTCAGGCACCTGGAAGGGGGATCAGGTGTCCTGGCACATCAACAAGAAAGAGTTGATGGCAGTCTGGATGGCATTGAAAGCCGAGCCCCACATCCGAAAGGCAGTAGTGCAGGTCAATTCGGACAAC
This sequence comes from Macrobrachium nipponense, assembly GCF_015104395.2. NCBI lineage: Eukaryota > Metazoa > Arthropoda > Malacostraca > Decapoda > Palaemonidae > Macrobrachium > Macrobrachium nipponense. The sequence continues at coordinate 94,303,726 of NC_061100.1, read as the reverse complement.
ACAACAGCCTTGGCGTACATCAAAAACAGGGGGGGGACACACTCCTTCTCCCTGTACGAAACAGCAAGGGATCTTCTGCTGTGGTCTCAAACAAGGAAGATCAGTCTTCTCACCAGATTCGTACAGGGAGAAAGGAACGTCAGGGCCGATCCCTGAGCAGGAAGAATCAACTCCTGCCTTCCGAGGGACCCTCCACTCAGAGGTATGCCAAGACCTGTGGAGAAGATGGGGCAGACCTCACATCGACCCTCTTTGCAACAGCAAGGAACGCAAGGATCGAACTTTACTGCTCCCCGATCTCAGACCCAGGAGCAGTATCAGTGGATGCGTTTCTCCTAGATTGGACAGGTCTAGATGTCTACGCCTTTCCCCCCTTCAAAGTACTGGGACAAACCCTCAAGAAATTTGCTATCTCGGAGATGACGAATGACGCTAGTAGCTCCGTTCTGGCCCGCCCAAGATTGGTTCACAGAGGTACTGGAATGGTTGGTGGACTTTCCAAGAGCACTTCCACAAAGACAAGATTTGCTCAAACAACCCCACTTTGACAGGTATCACAGAAACCTCCCCGCTCTCAATCTGACTGGCTTTCGACTGTCAAAAGTCTTGTCAGAGCGAGGGGTTTTCGACAAAAGCTGCTAAGGCTATCGCCTCAGCTAGAAGACCTTCGACCCTTAAAGTCTACCAGTCGAAGTGGGACGTCTTTCGCCGGTGGTGCAGGAACCAGAAGTTTTCCTCTTCCAGTACCTCTGTGACTCAGATAGCAGATTTCCTAGTTTTCCTCAGAGAAAAATGCGGTTTGGCAGTATCTACTATCAAAGGATACCGGAGCATGCTGGCTGCAGTGTTCAGACATAGGAACTTAGATCTTTCGAATAACAAAGATCTGCATGATCTATTAAGATCTTTCGAAACTTCCAAGAAAACTTCGAACGAAGTTCCAAGTTGGAATCTGGACGTGGTTTTTCGTTTCCTGAGGTCCTCTAGGTTTGAGCCACCACATTTAGCCTCCTTCAAAGATCTTACGAGGAAAGCTCTATTTCTCATGGCTCTAGCATCCGCTAAAAGGGTTAGTGAGATTCATGCCCTAGAAGGAAGGGTAGGTTTCAAAGGAGATTCCGTGGTTTGTTCCTTCCTTCCTTCGTTTTTAGCAAAGAATGAGAACCCCTCAAATCCTTGGCCAAGGAGCTTTGAGGTTCGTGGATTATCTGCCCTAGTAGGGGAAGAACCTGAAAGAACTCTTTGCCCTGTTAGGAGTTTAAGATACTACCTTCAGAAGAAGAAAACCCTTAGGGCATTGAGGACAGACTATGGTGCTCTGTAAAGGACCCCAGCAGACCATTGTCGAAAAATGCGCTGTCTTTCTTCATTAGAAGTCTGGTGAAAGAAGCACATAGATCTTGTAATGAAGAACATTTCAAGCTCCTAAAAGTCAAGGCTCATGAAGTGAGAGCCATTGCCACTTCCTTGGCCTTTAATAAGAATATGTCTCTTCAGAATCTGATGAAAACTGCATTCTGGAGATGTAATTCCGTATTCGCCAACCACTACCTAAAAGACGTCAGTATTACGTAGACTAGTGCTTAGCATTAGGCCCCGTAACTATCGGCGGATTCGGTGCTGGGGCAGGGAGCTGGAAACATATCCTTAGTAGTTTTTTTTCCCTTGTTTTTGTAATTGAGTTCATATGGTTGTATGAAAAATGATGCAGGTAGGCATCTTTTTTCGTTTCGTAATACTAATAACTTTAGTTTGGTTAGGTGATCGGATTTGGTTTGAAGCTCCCTGCGTAGGTAGTGGACAGGTTCTGTCATAGAAGAGGGCGAACCCCCATTGACATGATCTGACTTGGATTCTACTAAGTAAGCGGATATCAAGTCCCGTTAGTAGACCCAAAGAGTCTTTTCAGCTGTAGGTCACGCCCTCGCTGTAGCTCTTATGGCTATGCAGACTAATAGACAGTATCTATGAAGTCTTCAGCCTAAACAGGTAAGAACCAAGGTTATTTTTATCCTACAACAGGTGTTGTTTACCTTTTCTTTGTTATTTTCTGTCTTGTACCCTCCACCAAGGGTGTCAATCAGCTAAGTATATGTCTTGACAGGAAAGTTCATGTACAAAAATGATATTGTAAAGTTTTGTACATACATACCTGGCAGACATATACGATTGATGGCCCGCCCAGCCTCCTCTCAGGAGACAGGTATAAGAGAGAAAAAATCTGGCAAGAAAGGTATGTTGGTTCTTACACCCGCTTCCCAGCGGCGGGTAAGGTAGATCACCTGACCTACCTGTCACGTTTGCCGCGAGTTTTGAATTCTGTCGTGACGTCAGAGACGTAAGCTAAGTATATGTCTGCCAGGTAAATATGTACAAAACTTTATCGTAAAATAACAACATCATTTTGTTTACAATCGTTACGCAGGCGCGCAAGCGCAAATTTCTTTCTTATCACGCTAAAAAGTATCTGTGACACATCTCAGAAATTATTTCGTCACTTTGACATAATTTTTGCACCATTTTAAATTAGCCGTTACATGGAGTATTATATATGAAAATGTGCGCAATTTCATGTAGAATGCAACAAAAAAATACTTATGATTGTAGCTTTTATCAGTTTTGAAATATTTTCATATAAATAACGATAAATGCCAAATTTCAACCTTCGGTCAAATTTGAATCTACTGAAATGGTTGAAAAACGCAATTGTAAGCTAAAACTCTTATATTCTAGTAATATTGAATCATTTACCTTCATTTTGCAACAAATTGGAAGTCTAGCACAATATTTCGATTTATGGTGAATTTATGAAAAAAACTTTTTCCTTATGTCCGAGCGGTAACTCTTCCGAAAAAATCATAAATTTTTTCGTCCGATTGTCGTAATGTTTGCACCATTTTAAATTAGCCATTACATAAAGTTTTATATATGGAAATGTGCGCAATTTCATGTACAATACAACTAAAAACAACCCATGGTTGTAGCTTTTATCAGTTTTGAAATATTTTCATATAAATAACTATGTGCCAAAATTTCAACCTTCAATCAACTTTGACTCTACCGAAATGGTCTAAAAACGCAATTGTAAGCTAAAACTCTTATATTCTAGTAATATTCAATCATTTACCTTCATTTTGCCTCAAATTGGAAGTCTCTAGCACAATATTTTGATTTATGGTGAATTTATGAAAAAAACTTTTTCCTTATGTCCGCGCGGTAACTCTTCCGAAAAAATTCAGTAATTTTTTCGTCCAATTGTCATAATGTTTGCACCATTTTAAATTAGCCGTTACATAAAGTTTTATATATGAAAATGTGCGCAATTTCATGTAGAATACAACTAAAAATAATTGAAGGTTGTAGCTTTTCTCATTTTCGAAATATTTGCATATAAATCACGATAAATAGAAAAAAAACCACGTTCGGTCAACTTTGACTCTACCGAAATGGTTGAAAAACACAATTGTAAGCTAAAACTCTTACAGTCTAGTAATATTCAGTCATTTATCTTCATTTTGAAACAAATTTGAAGTCTCTAGCACAATACTTAGATTTATGGTGAATTAAAAAAAAACTTTCCTTCCCTCTGTGCGCAGATTCTCCGCCGCAAATCTCCGAAATGCGTACGTCGCATTCTCGTAATATTTGCTCCGTTTCATATTAGGCGTTCCATAGAGTTTCATATATGAAAATGTGCGTAATTTCATGTAGAATGAAAAAAATAATTGAAGGTTGTAGCTTTTCTCATTTTTGAAATATTTGCTTATAAAAAAAAATATATAAAAAAAATTCGACATTCGGTCAAATTTAACTCGTCCGAAATGCTCAAAAACTGCAATTGTAAGCTAAAACTCTTACAGTATAGTAATATTCAATCATTTATCTTCATTTTGAAACAAATTGGAAGTCTCTAGAACAATATTTCGATTATTGGTGAATTTTTGAAAAAAACATTTTTTCACGTCCACGCGTTACGAATTCATGCATCATTTTGTGATAATATTTTCTCTGTGTTGCTTTGATCGTTTTACAATGTGTTATATACCAAAATGATTGCAATTTAGTGTACAATACTATGAAAAAAAATTAACTTGTTAGCTTGAACAGTTTTGTTCACAGCGCGATTTGAATACAATTATATATGAAATTTTGTTTTTGCGCTATCATATATCGCATTATTTGTTCATGAAACTTACCCAGCAGATATATATATATAGCTGTATTTCTCCGAAGTCCGACAGAAATTTCGAAACTCCCTGCACACGCAGTGGTCGGCCAGGTGGCAAGTACCCATTCCCGCCGCTGGGAGGCGGGAGTCAGGAACCATTCCCATTTTCTATCCAGATTTTTTCTGTCGCTCGTAATGAAAACACCTGTTTTCATTACCTCCGACCAGGCTTTTGATTCTCCATTGCCGCTTAAGTATCCTAATTATCTTTTGAATGATTGACTTGGATGTGTGGCTAGGCATATGATAGTAAGCCAACTTGAGAGTTTCGTGCTGTTCAAATAATGAAAAATCTATTCCTTCGTAATATGGAGTAGCTGGCAACTCAGGCATAATACTGCGAGAAGGTGAACGTAAGCTGCTGTAACTGTACACCAACTCAGTATCAGCTAGCTTGCTTTTATGCGCGTTCGGTTAAGTCTCTCTCTCCCGCGGGATTGATTGACGAACCGTATCTCTGCCCTACAATCACGGACTTTGCCTAGGATTGAGGGAGATTCTAACATGCATTGAATAAACATTGCCTTCGTTTGCGAAACAATTTTTAACAGAGATATCTATTAGGCTTTTTGGTGCTGTTTACTGCACTGTAACTGAATTCTGTACGAGTTTACCGCAGCATAGCATTATAATAATGCTCTCCTAAGTATGAAGAGTGCAGCCTTCTTAGGGAAGGAAGCATGCTTAAGAGAGGTAATGGATGAATCTGCTGGGGACCATTTCCTCGCTGAAGAAGCTTCTTTTCCCTGAAAGGACTGCAATTCAGACCTCTAGAGTTTTGTACTTCCGGAAAACTGAAGTAACATCAAAGATTGAGTAATGATTCTGAACATCTCTCAGTAGTTCAATGATCACCTCAGGTGATAGCGAGATGGTGCCAGGCATCCTGACAGAGGTACAGAGGTCCTGCCACATAATCTAAAAGAATTAGAAGCAATTTGGTTGACTCTCCAGTTCCTTGAAGAATGAGTTTTGGCCGAGTGGTTCAGATCAGCTCTGACAATTCCACAGCTCTCACATCTCAAGAAGAGAGAGCCATTGATGGCCACAGGCACGGAACGTATCGATCCTCCAGAGGTTAGGTGCACGATTGAAGGACGTACGTGCAAAGCTTCTCTATCGACGGCAGCAACTACTGACGTCTGAGTATTCTTTCCTTAGAAGTATGTCAAAAGTCGTCGGCTACTCTAATAGCTTCACTTCGAGAGGTATCTCTAAACCGTTCGGCTCTGAGTCTGACTGCGTTCAGACTGTCAAGAAAGTGACCAGAATAAGAGGTTTTTCAAGACTAATGGCTAGTGTCATTACCAAGATAAAGCAGTTCTGCCTATCTTGCAGTGTACCAATCGGAATGGGCCGTTTCTGGAGATAGGGCAGGAAGAATGGTTTTTCCTCCACTTCGACCTTTGTGAATTACATTACCATCTTCCCTTTCCGTCGGAAGAATGGGATGTACTAGCAGTCTCAACTATCGTAGAATACGGAAGTAGGTTGTTGGCGGCCTTTACGCTCAGATATTTGGATCTGTCAAACAACAAAGCCCTTTACGATCTATGAGGTCTGTGGAAATCTCGAAATTGTAGAATATTTCCTGTGTAACTTTTTGCATGTGACCAAAATTCTAACCACTCTAGATAAGACAAAGAGGGTTAGTGAGGTTTAATACATCATCAGAGGTTTTGGGTTTAGAGGACATAATGCGGTGTGTTCTCTAAGCCTTTTGTTTTTACAAAGAATGAAAACCTGTTTAATCCTTGGCCCAGAAGCTTGGAAATCAAAGGGTGCTATGGATTATTAGGCAAGAAACAGAGAGAGTCCTGTGACCTGTCAGGGCCCTCAAGTTTTATCTAGTTAAAACTAAGAAAGTGGGGAGGTCTTCGGACAAAAAATCTGCGGTGTTTCGTAAAAAGACCAGACTTGCCCAGGTCGAAGAACACCCTGGCGTTATTGTTGATGAGTTCTTTTAAAGAAGCTCATTCGTCATGTTTGGACAAAGATTTAAAATCTTTTAACTGAATGTTCACGAGGTGAGGGCGCGGCCTCGGAAGCATTTCAACAGAGCATGGCACTCAGTGTCATCCTGAGTGCCACGTTTTAGCAAAGCAACTTTGTGTTCATTTCACAATACCTGCGGGATGTGAAGACGACATATAAGATTTGCTGCTCGCTGGGGCCATACGTGTCTACAGACACAATCTTGGGGGCAAGAAGTATCACTCATCCTATCCTATAGAAAATGGTTAGGAAGAGTTGTTAATTATGTTTATTGGGTCGGCCGCCAGTGGCGGTCTTCTCAATCCTTAAGCCTTAGTTAGATATCCTTAACTTTGGCTAGGTTGGTCAGGTGGTGATATATATTACTTCTTAGCCCTCATGGTATGATCAATATGGTCTAGTCACATTGTGGTCACGCTCCCGTTGACAGATCATCTAGAACTCGCCAGCTACATAGGTCACTACCTTGCTGGAGAGACTAGTAAAGCAGTAGCAGACTTGGGTGACGATAATCACGAAGTCAGCTATGCTAACAGGTAAGGAACCAAGATGTCAATCATCTGCACGCAATGTGTTTCCTAAAATCCTTTTCTGTCCCTCCCCACCTCCAAAGGTGGGATTCAGCTATATATATATCTGCTGGGTAAGTTTCATGAACAAAATGATATTGTTAAGATACAATAAAGTTTGTTCATACTTACCTGGCAGATATATATAATCAAAGTACCCACCCACCTCCCCTCAGGAGACAGTGGGAATAGAAAATCTGGATAGAAAATGGGAATGGTTCCTGACTCCCGCCTCCCAGCGGTGGGAATGGGTACTAACCACCTGGCCGACCACTGCGTGTGCCGGGAGTTTTGAAATTTCTGTCGGACTTCGGAGAAATACAGCTATATATATATATCGCCAGGTAAGTATGAACAAACTTTATTGTATCTTAACAATATCATTTTATATATTATAATGATATTTTTTTTTATTTCTGATAGTTGCATACTAAACTTCAGGCAATGACAAAATAAGAAGCCAAAATTGAACTCTTAATCTAGAAAACTAAGCACGCTGGGATTTTTTGAAAAAAATATTTTTTACGCTTCTGCGCTCACTCCGAGACCCCCTTGGCATACGGGAGACGATTTTTATTATACCCCTTCGGCGTTAAAGGGTTAATAAATAATGATTATTATGAATGTATATTTCTTTTGTTGATATTCACAAACCAAAACTATATTATTTATCATAATTTAATCATAAATGATGATCCCTTTGCTCATATATCGTAACCTCTCTCTCCTTCACTAACTCGGCTTATTACAGCAAATTTTCTTCTTCTGTATGTTAGCAAGGTGTTTTCCTTGTATTTTTCTCTTTGCCATGATGAAATTCTTACTAAAACAAAGATAAACAGACATTAAATCAAGAGAATGTCAGAGGTGAAACTTGAACGTGTACTCTCTTTTTACAAAGATAAACAGAGATAAAATCAAGAGAATGTCAGAGGTGAAACTCGAACATGTACTCTCTTTTTACAAAGACAGTCAGTAAATCATGATCATTATGAATTTCATATTTCTTTTTGGGTATTAACAAACCAAAACTATTATTTATCATAAATGAAGATCCCTTTGCTCAAAGATCGTAGCCTGGGGCACTGCACGACGTGTGCGTCGGGCAAGACGTGGGCATTCCTTACTACGCACCCCTCCCTCTCTCTCTTCACTAACTATGCTAATATTGCGTATATTATAATATTCTGTAATCATATTAGAGCTAATTTCCTTCGTCTGTATGTTAGCAAGATGTTTTGCTTGCCTTTTCCTCATTGGCATGATGAAATTCTTGCCAAACATAGATAAACATAATGTAAAAGCAAGCGAATGTCAGAGGTGAGACTCGAACATGCACACTACAAGAGGTTCCAGATGTGAGTTATGGATCTGGAATACCTGTTTTTCAAACATCTAACTCACCTGGTAGTTATATATATAGCTTACGTCCCTGACGTCACGGCAGAATTTCAAAACTCGCGGCAATCGCCGATTGGGTAGTCAGGTGCACCACCTGTGCGCCCTCTACCCAGGTACGTGGAACTGTTCCAACTATTCCTCAGATCTTCCCTGCCGCCGCTACGGTGACATCGTTGGAACTTCGCTCGCTAGCCCGTGTCTTTTGCAGTATTATTTGGTGAAGTACACTTTGGCTTTGGCTTTCGCTTGAATTGGATTTTGATTTTGGATTTTTCTTGACTTTCGTTTCGATATTGTTGGTTTGACCTTTGCTTGTTTTTTATCTCTTTTTTTTTTTTTTTTTTTTTTTTTTTTTTTTTTTTTTTGATTTCTCATCATGACTGATTCTGCTTCAAGTTTGAGAATGTGTGTGAAAGGTTGCAAGACTAGACTTGCTAAATCCTCTTTAGATCCTCATTCTATTTGTAGTAAATGCAGAGGAAAAGTTTGTGAGATAGGTGATAGATGTAATGAATGTGTGGGCTTGCCTGAGACTGAATGGATTGAATATTACCGCTATGTGCGCAAATTAGAGGATAGGATAGGATAAGGAGAGCGAAGAAGACCTTGTCTCGCTCGTCCATAGACAGTCAAGGAATAGATAGTTCTCTATCCCTCGATAATCCTATTGATCCTCCTCCTGTTGTATCATTACCAAATCCAGTTTCAGAAACAGGTAAAAGTCCATCATTACAGGACATGATGACGGCCAGTCAAGCCCTTGGTCAACGGGTAGAATCCCTGGCACAAGACAGGGATAAATTATGGTCTAATATGAGAGATATTAAAGTGAATAGTGAAATTAGTGCCAGTGCAGTGGAGGGTGCGGCCGCTCGGACTTGTCGTGCTCCTAGTCCTAGACCTCTTCCAAGCTCACCAACCCCTGTGAGAAGGAAAGTCGACCGACGAAGGGAGGCGAGAGGTTTTAGCTCCCGAGCGGTCGTCCCCTCGAGCGTACCTGTAGACGATCCCCAGGACGTTCACCCTCGCTATAGGAAAGGCGAGGTTAAAGTGTTTTCTTCGTCGTCTGACGACGCAGTACCCAGACGGGGCTGGTGTCAGACTTCAAAATCCAGACCCATTAAAAGAAAATACCAGGACGCCGAGCGTCTTGATACTGGACAACAGGACGAAAAACGTCAAGAGCGTCCAGGATGTAGTCATTGGAGCAGCCCGGAGCGCTTCCCTTCAAGTTCCGATATTTGCTCTCCTACCAAATTAAGACGTAAGACGTCGCACAGGCGACCATCGTCTTTGGTAGGAGGCAAGGAAATATTGGAAAGGGGGAAACCTTCGGTGCAAACTGCAACTCCGGATCGGTTCTCTTTCGATTCCGATGCTTGCTCTCCTGCCAAATCAAGATGCAAAATGTCGCACAGGCGGCCGTCGTCTTTGGCAGGAAGTAAGGAAGGATCGGACGAAGGGAGACTTTCGGTGCGTGCTGCAACTCCTGATCGCTCCCCTTTCGTCTCCAATGTTTGCTCTCCTACCAATATAAGACGCAAGATACCGCACAGGCGGCCGTTGTCTTTGGTAGGAGTAAAGGAAGCATCGGACGATTGGATGCCTTCAGTGCATGCTCCTGCTCCTCCTTCGGATTGGCGTTCTTCAGGCCTTTCATCTCAAGACGAACAGAATGAAGAGAGAGAGATTGACTTTGCAACTTCTCTAGTCTGTCCCCAGCAGCAAGAAGCTCCGCAGTTTTCCGTACTGCAAGATTTTAAACAGAAACTCTCCTCTCTTATGCAGTCATATCAACCTGCTACTCTTACTGTTAAACGCCAGTACGAAAAACGTCTTAAAGCACGACGACAGGACGAAAAACGTCTTGAAGCAAGACGCAAGGATGAAAAACGTCTTGAAGCAAGACGCCAGGATGAAAAGCGTCATGAGACAGGACGCCAGGCATCAAGGTACTGGACGACAAGACTCCAGGCATCAAGAAACTGGAAAGCAGGATGCACAAACGAAACATGACATCGCTACATCAGTTATGTCTCAATCAGAAGAAAGGAATGAAGACATCCCCCATTCTCCTTTTGATCAGATGCAAGTCGTTTCCGAGGAAGACAATCAAACAGATCTACAACCTTCAGCAGATCTTAAAAGGCTTATGAAAGTTTTTGCGGAACTTTTTCCAGAAAGTTTTGTGCCAGCTGCCCCTCGTTCCCCACCTTCAGAGTTCACTCTAGGGAAGGCTTCTAGAGAATCCGACTTTACGAAGATGGTATTATCGCGCTCTTCGAAAAGAGCCTTGAAATTAATGAAGGAATGGATGGACTCTAAGAAAGACCAGGGAAAAACAGCTTTCTCATTTCCTCCGGCCAGATTAGCTTCCAGATCCAGCATCTGGTACGACACTGGAGAAGTCCTAGGTTTGGGAGTTCCAGCTTCTTCCCATGGGGACTTCTCTAGTCTTGTGGACTTCTCGTCGGACGGCATGGGGAAGACGAAAGTGTTTTGGTCTTCCACTGAAATGGACCACCTCCTCAAAGGGATTTTTAGAGCCTTCGAAGTCTTTAACTTCCTAGACTGGACTCTGGGTTCGTTGGGGAAGAAAATTGAAAACTTGAAGTCTACCAAAACGGAAGAACTCGTTCACCTTATGTCATGCATTGACAAAGCGCTTCGAGACGGGTCGAACGAGCTAGCAGCCCTTTTCTCAGCTGGAATCTTGAAGAAAAGGGCCCAATTTTGTTCGTTTCTTTCGAGTGGAGTAACGCTCACTCAGAGAGCGGAACTGCTTTTCGCTCCCCTTTCGACTCATCTTTTTCCGCATAGGTTTGTGTAAAAGACAAGTATCCTCAGCTCTGACCCAAAAAGCGACACAAGATCTGATGACTAAAGCAGCAAGGAGAGTTGTTCTGTCAAGTTTTGCAGGACAGAAACTCAAAGAAACCACTCCTCTACCACGTAGTTCTCGGCCCTTTCGAGGTAGATCCCTCAGGAGAGGGAATGCAAGACCTATTACAAAAAACTCCAAGAAAAGAGGCTTCAGAGGAGGAAGTAATAAAGTCTGACAAAGATCTTCAGACAGTGGTAGGAGCCAGACTCAAAAATTTCTGGCAAACATGGGAGAAAAAGGGAGCAGATCCTTGGTCTATTCAGCTTCTCAAAGAAGGATACAAGATCCCTTTCTGGAAAAAACCCCCCTTAGCAGAAAGACCGATCGATCTGTCAGCCAAGTACAGAGAGGAGTCCAAGACTCTAGCGATACAACAAGAGGTTTCTATGCTAATTCAGGAGGCAATAGAAAGAGTTCGGAACCTGGAATCTCCGGGGTTTTACAATCGATTATTCCTGGTCCCCCAAGAACTCGAGGATGGAGACCGATTTTGGACGTGAGTTCCCTGAATATTTTCGTGAAGAAAACAAAATTCACTATGGAGACAACGAAATCAGTTCTTGCTGCAGTCAGACGAGACGACTGGATGGTTTCGTTGGATCTCCAGGATGCTTATTTTCACGTCCCGATCCACCCGAACTCCAGAAGGTATCTAAAGATTTGTTTACAAGACAGAAACATATAACAATTCCAAGCTCTTTGTTTCGGTCAAATACCAAGCACCTCAAATTTTCACAAAACTTATGAGCAACGTAGCAGCAATGCTAAACAAGAAACGCATCAGAGCCTCATTGTATCTGGACGATTGGCTCCTCAGAGCCCATTTTACGCCGACTGTCTGGAGAATCTTCAGAAAACAATTCGATTATCAGAAGACCTAGGCCTTCTGATAAACCACCAGAAATCCCAACTGATCCCATCCCAGGAAATCTTGTACTTGGGGATGAGGATTCAGAGTCAGGTTTTTCGGGCTTTTCCGTCCACATTGAGAACGGAACAAGCTTTAGAGAAAATAAGAAACTTCCTAAAGAAACAGAAGTGCTCTGCGAGGGAATGGATGAGCCTGCTGGGGACCCTTTCCTCGCTAGAACAGTTTGTCTCCTTGGGAAGACTGAACCTACGCCCTCTGCAGTTTCATCTAAATCAGCATTGGGACAAGAAGACGACACTAGAGTCAATGTGTATTCCCGTTTCGAACGACATGAAACACTATCTACAGTGGTGGAACGATCCCGTCAAGCTCCAGGAAGGCCTCTCCCTAGAGCAGAGGAACCCAGACCTAGTGTTGTTTTTTTTCTGACGCCTCGGACTCGGGCTGGGGAGCAACACTGGGGAAGTTAGAAGTCTCGGGCTTCTGGAACAAGGAGCAAGAAAAAGTTCCACATCAATCTGAAAGAATTGACTGCAGTTTTCCTAGCTCTCAAGGAATTAGAGAGCGTAGTCCGGAACAAAGTGGTACAGGTCAACTCCGACAACACAACGGCGTTGGCCTACATCAGCAAACAAGGCGGGACACACTCATAGTCTCTGTACAGAGCAGCAAGAAAACTGCTCCTCTGGACGAAAGGAAAAAAGGTGATTCTGGTAACACGCTTCATTCAGGGAGAAAAGAATGTGAGAGCAGACATCCTGAGCAGAAAACATCAAGTCTTGACAACAGAATGGACTCTCCATCAGGAAGTTTGCAAGAGTCTATGGCAAATCTGGGGGCGCCCTTGCATAGATCTCTTCGCAACAGCGCAGACAAGACGGATGGAGACTTATTGTTCTCCAGTCCCAGACCCCAAAGCAATCCACATAGATGCGTTCCTTCTGAATTGGACACATCTAGACGTGTACGCCTTTCCCCCATTCAAAGTAGTACACAGAGTGTTGCAAAAGTTTGTGGCTCACGAAGGAACCAGGATGACTCTAGTGGCACCCTTCTGGCCGACAAGAGAATGGTTCACAGAGGTACTGGAATGGATGGTGGACACAAGAAGCCTTCCGTTAAGAGTAGACTACTCAAACAGCCCCACTGGAAAGGTATCACCAAAACCTCCAAGCTCTTCAGCTAACTGCCTTCAGACTATCGAAAAACTCACAAGAGCTAGAGGATTTTCGAGGGAGGCAGCTAGTGCAATTGCAAGAGCAAGGAGGTCTTCAACCATTAAGGTATACCAATCGAAGTGGGAGACTTTTAGAGGATGGTGCAGGGACAACTCTATTTCCTCTTCCAGTACCTCTGTGACTCAGATAGCAGATTTTCTGCTATACCTCAAGAAGAGACGTAACTTTTCTGCTTCTACTATCAAGGGTTACAGGAGCATGCTAGCAGCTGTCTTCAGGCATAGAAACCTTAATCTATCTGATAATAAGGATCTACAAGATCTTCTTAGATCCTTCGAGACAACTAAGGAAAGAATACAATCCTCAACATCTTGGAATTTGGATGTAGTCCTCAAGTTTCTCATGAGTGACAGGTTCGAACGCTTACAGGAAACATCCTTTAAGGACCTCACCATGAAAACTCTCTTCCTGATTAGCTTAGCAACAGCAAAGAGGTCAGCAAAATCCATGCCTTCAGCAAAACTGTAGGTTTCAGACAGGGCAAAGCCATCTGCTCGCTACAGTTGGTATTCCTAGCCAAAAACGAACGCCCCTCTCAACCCTGGCCCAAGTCGTTCGAAATTCCGAACCTCTCGGATCTCACGGGTGAGGAAGCAGAGAGAGTTCTTTGTCCGGTAAGGTCTCTGAGGCATTACTTGGAGAGAACGAGACAATTACGTGGCACTTCAGAAGGGCTTTGGTGTTCGGTCAAGAAGCCCTCTCTGCAAAATGTCGAAAAAATGCGCTCCTATCCTTTTTTTATAAGGCAATTAATTAGGGAAGCGCATTCAGCATGTACTGAAGCGGATATGAAGCTACTTAAAGTTAAGACTCACGAGGTTAGAGCCGTAGCAACCTCGGTAACATTTAAACAAAATAAATCCCTTCAGAATATCCTGGACGCAACATTCTGGAGGAGCAAGTCAGTTTTTGCGTCGCACTATCTTACGCAAGTGCAAACTTTGTATGAGGACTGCTACACACTGGGTCCGTTTGTAGCAGCTCTTTCAGTAGTGGGAAAAGGGTCTACCCCTTAAAACCCATAATCCAATACTCTTTTTCTTATCTTGGAACTATTGAAAAGTTATGGTTGTTTGTGGAGACTGGATGCAGTCTTCCACAATCATTGATCTTTAGTCAGGTGATCAACTTGTTCCTTAGTAGCGCCCGGAACAAGAGTATTGTAGGGAGTCTAGTCACATAGAGGTTTGACCGGTTGACAGTCTCCAAGAGGTCTTCAGCCCCCTGGGTGGATCGCTGGACCTCATAAGGAAAGCAGACACAATGAGACAGGATATCATTAAAGTCAGCTTCCTTAACAGGTACGAACCCGTAAGTTTGTTTTTATTAACACTTATGTCAATTCCAACGATGATAGCTGTCTCTGACCCTCCACCAAAGGTGTTAATCAGCTATATAAATAACTACCAGGTGAGTTAGATGTTTGAAAATGTTATTTTCATGATAAAATAAATTTTTTAACATACTCACCTGGTAGTTATATATAATTAAATTCCCACCCTCCTCCCCTCTAGAGACTATGGGCATGGAAGATCTGAGGAATAGTTGGAACGGTTCCACGTACCTGGGTAGAGGGCGCACAGGTGGTGCACCTGACTACCCAATCGGCGATTGCCGCGAGTTTTGAAATTCTGCCGTGACGTCAGGGACGTAAGCTATATATATAACTACCAGGTGAGTATGTTCAAAAATTTAATTTATCATGAAAATAACATATTTCTATTTCTACTTGGAAGTGTGGGCTAGTGGGAAAATTCTAAAACATGATTGGTTGTCTTGTTATAAGTTTCAGATATGTGGGAATTTGGAAATCAGGCTTTGTTGGAAAGAACTGGCTTTAGTTTGCAGTCATGGTGCCTATCGTTCTTGCTCAGTGGATTATTTTTGCTGCAGTGTTAAATTCCAAACCTAATTTTGTCCTCACACAGATGCTTATGTTTACCATTGGGATCATCTTGTAACTAATTTTTCGTAGTGTTAGGTACAATTCCTCCTTAAATTATAAAGAAGAAAAGCACTTATGGTATTGTAGTGCTACAGTTAGACTTGCCAAGAAGAAAAGATGGTGCTGTAACTTATCAGGAAGTTATTTCTAAGGTACCTTCTTGGAAGTCTCTCACCTTCATCCAGAAAAGTTAATTTTGTTTGAATCTATGGTTAACCTGTGACAGTCTGACACCCAGTTATTTTCAACATCTAGATAACCTATTACTAGTAATTTGCATTGCCTTAACTTAGGTTAGGTGGTGGGGCTAGAAACTGTAATGGTTAATTGTAAATCGTTAGAAGTTGATTAAGCCTTTGATGTGAAACCATAACTTGGAATTCTTGGATCTTTTAATTGACCTAGCTTTTTTCCTATCTCAGATGAATGTCGAAACTCACTGAAAAATCCAGGTGTTCCCATACGTTTCCTCTGCAAGACGCTGTAATCCTTCAACAAACGGATGGGACAATGCGTAAATATCAGCAGCTTGCGCTAACTATCACAGCGGTGGTAAGCCTGGTTGCGTTCCTGTTTTACAAACATGAATACGAACGTTTACGCTACACCTTAGAATACCTGGATACTTTTGGACAGCCTCCATCCAATGATGAAGCAGCAATTCCCCATTGTGGTTTCAGCACACTTCACAAAGTATCAACCCCTCCAGCAGACTGGGTACAGATCACTTCAGACCTAGAAGTGTACTCTTCATTTTTTGATGATCAGAAGGGAATGGGAGAGCCGCAGATCAAAAGCATAGCTGCCGTGAGTAAATCCCATGAGGCTCCATCATCCCTCAATTGTTTGGTGTGGTTTGAGTCGGAGGATGCTCCAGTTCACGGCTCTTGTTCAGTGGAGTATGCAGCTGAAAGATTTCATGGTCACGGCACTCGTGAAGAAGATATAGAAGTGATTTATCTTTTATGCTCTGCTGATAATAAAAAATTGATGCTGAGCAAAACGCCTTACATGATCCAGTTCATTGTGGATGGTGTAGAGCCATCGAGACCCATCTTTGTTCATGAGAGTGACAGTTTGAAAAGTGTCATTAACAAATCTGCAGTTTGTATAGTCCCTCTTGAGTTTCCTGTCACAACACTAAGTATTATAGAGTTTATTGCATACTATAATGTTATTGGTATTGATAAATTTACAGCATACGGCCCTGTTTTGACTCCTTTGGCGAGGAAATTACTGGATAAATACGGAGATGAGTCGGGTTTAGAATACGAAGAAAAACTATTTACTTCATCCAAAACCTTTAAACTGACTCCACCTGTTATTCGGAAAGTTATTGAACTGGATTGTTTGTATCGTCACCGTGACACCCATGAAAATGTTCTTGTTCTGGATCTCAATCAGTATGTTATTTTGGAGCACAAGCCATCCCTCCAAGATACCCTGACGGTCGTCCAGGGAAATCCACGCCATAAACGAGATGTCGCAACATTCCATTTGACCAGTCAGGGTGTTTGTCTTGATAAAGAGCACACTAAACCAGGAACCATTCGTTTGTCACAACAGACTCACACAGTTGGTTCTATAGAAGAAAAGGGAGTTGCCATTTTACGCCCACATGTTCTGACGGGCTGGAATCTTGCTGAAAAAAGTGGGGGACCTCCCAATTACCAACATGTGTCGGCTGCAACCATCGTGGTCTACCATTACAGCATCTGTTCTGATAATGATAAACATGAGGACACTCACCATCTTCCCACCAAAAAGAGGTTTGTGGAAAAAGTAGAGAAGTCACTCTTGTATCGAAAGTGGTTGATTTATCAGTGAAATACTAAGCAGATCTTTTAACTTGGAGGAATGGTTTAGCCATTGGTAGAGAAGTCTATGCCAATTGCTTCATATGAGTTAGTGCAAATTCAGGAAAGGCTTTTAGTTTGTTAGTTTTTTAGTGCAAATGAAAAAAAATTGCTTTATGCAAATAAAAAAATGCTTTGTAAAATACATTGGACCATAGTGAACTATGAGGAAGAGCATATATTAATCATAATGAGCTTGCATTTTTATGGATCAAGTGGACCATGAACCACTAGAAGTCATCTGCGTTGTAAAATACTTGTACTATTTGGAAACAAATTGAGAGCTAATCAGAAGAGATGGTCAAACTAGCTTTAACTGTCATAAATGAATAACAGGAAAATAGATAAAGAAGGGAATTGTGAACCCTTGAGCAGAAAGTTGTGATTTATTTACAGTAAGAAATCTCTTTGTGGAAGTCGCTTGAATATCTTGAAACCAATAAGAATATTCGTCCATAATTAAGATTAGCTTTTGTTGGACCATTTGTACTGATGTCGGTGTTTTTCACTACTGTATATTAGTCATGTTTTTAGAGAGTAAGAGGCATGTACATTTTAACATAATCTTGTATCATTATTGTTGAATATTATCCAAAGCTACATTTTATATAATCTTTTCATGGGTGACTAAGGTTTCTTAATTAGTGATGATAGGTATCAATTTGGTTTGTACTTATAAGGATGGCCAGTGGTTAATATCGCAAGCTGTCGGCACTCAGTACCCTTCTGTGACTGTTACTGGAACTTGCAACAGACTGTAGGAATGTTGGGGGAGCAGCTGTGGTTCACTATATCCAAAAGTGATTGAATGAAGGAAGTAGTGTTGTAATATTTCCAGGTCATTGTATTCTCAAAAGTTTTCTTGATTTTAGAAATATTTTAATCTTGAAAGTTTCAGAGTTAGTCACCTATTAACATGAAGTGGAGTACAGTAACTTAACATTTCTTGATATAGAGAGCTTTGAAAACGGGAATTTTAATGCTTGAGCATTGAAACTGCCGTAAGTCCTAATATTTGTGACTCCTTTGCATATTGTAGAAGTTAATTTGGAGTATGAAATTAAGATAAAGGTTGTCATGAAACATCAAAAATTTTTAAAACACCCTCAGATGATGTTATAATGTCTCTGAGCATGCCAGGAACAGTTTTTTTTTTTAATCATCCATTACTTTATACGTATACCTATATAATCTTGCACTCTGCAGCTTTCCAGACAAAATATCTTAAGTTAAGATCTCCACCTGGTCAGGTAAGCTCTCTGGCCTCTATACTTTCTCATTGAAAATAGTCAGCGTCTGCCGTATACTGCAAACCTTTGTTTTTATGTTCCCTGAATTTACTCAGTTTGCCTGGTATTTCCATAGTATTTGCTCTCTGCCATCAATAAATTTCTCATAATTCCTTTCTAACCTTTCCAGTGATGGTATTGAATTTTTGTGTTGGTACCAAGACTGAAGAGTGGCCAGGGCATGACCCTTTTTTACCTTTATGAAGAAGAATGTATTTTATTGTCTTCTTTAAGCTAGGTGGCTAGCTTCTTTGTACTATTTTTGTATGGCCTGTAAGAAAATGTGAATTTTCAGGTCTTTTCTGATTGAGAAAAGTATTTTGCATTCTCAAGTGACATTGCTGGAAAGAAAAAAATAACTGGCTCACTCAGGTCTGTCATTTCTGCCTTACCATTCCAATTAATGAGTGAAGAGTACGTTTTAACATAATCTTGCATCATATTCCTTTGTCCAGTGAGAGCTTTAAACCCTTATCTTTGCAAGGCTAAGTCCTGTAACTCCCAGGCTAATGAAACTACATCTATTCAAAGAGTTCGCACTTGCACTTTGGAGCTTAAAGGTTAACCTAACACGAATCTTTTAATGTCCACCAATTTAAGTCCAATATTGGCTTGAGGCCAAGTAATACCAAAACTGACCCTTTTAGTTGACTCACCAGCCTTGACTCCTTGGTAATGGAAAACTCTGTTATCGTTTGTGCTTATTTCCAGAAATGAGTTACCAAATACCTTAGGCTTCATATTACTACTCAGGTTTCTGACAAGTAATGGGTAATTAGTTACTCAGGTTTCTGATAAGTAATGAGTGTCTAATTGAGTACTCTTTTAAATAACAGATTTGATTTTTTTGTATAAACCCATTAACTCGACTTCATTCAGCCCTCCTCCACATCCCTCATCTTTCATGGGAAGGTCAAGAAATGCAGAGGAGGAGTTTCCCATGAGAAACACTTGTTGGTTCCCAGGTAGCTTACCTGACCAGGTGGCAGAATTAATGGGTTTGCTAGAAAAGGGAAAGTTGTATTTTCATTGGTCAATTGTTCAAGAAAACATTTGTGAAGACCTCATGATACTCTTAGTATTGTCAAATGCAATTCTTACAAAATTTTCGCTCTCATAGCACAAATTTCTTTGTATGTATATCCAGTATGTATATATACTGTCATAAGTAATAGACACATTCATGCTCTCTATCTATTTCTGTTAGGCTCAGAGGTCTGGTTAAACTAATCTTTTTACCCTATCCTATCCATCTATCTATCTGCTGTGCAGTAAATTTCAGTAGATCATGTATAACACCTATTTTGTTATTTGTCCATAATTTTAGATTCGTAAAGATACTTGTGTCACAGGTACGTGATGTTATATTGTTCGGAGATGGTTTTGACTGTTTAAGGTAATCCATTGTAATTAATTTGATGTCACGCCAACAAAGGTCATCAAAATATTTCATCATATACTATCTTTTTACTTAACGTTGGTCTTGATCTCATAGAATAAGCAGATTGGTGAAAAATGATCTCCAAGTGGGAGACCACACTTGATCTGATTATTTTACAGGTTTTTTTCCCCCTATCTGGTTAAGTTGAATGTTGATCCAGCTGCATACTTAGGCCCGATTTTCACTATCATTCTTTGCCCATGCACTGTTGTCAGTATCACCTTTTATTATGTGGGTATTTTGCAGAAAGTTTCATGCAAAATAAGTGGTTTTATTCTATATGCTAATATTTTTCTGTGGTGGAATGACACAGGGCCTTTAAAACTTGTTGATAGATTTCTGTAAAAACTCAAGTTGTATATACAGTTGTAGCCAAACATACAAAATTAGAAGCCTTATTTTATACCAAATCTTTATGGTATATAACTTACAAAAATTATCTGAAACACTATACATACCCTTTCAAGGAAATAAAAAAAAATCCCTGGTGGTTTACCTTGTTAGTACATAGTTGAATTGTTAAGAATTGGTGGAAATGGTTAGGTTTTTATATTAATTTTAAAATGTTTAATAAAGTGATATTTTGAGTGTATTTATGTTAAAAGGTATAGAATTTCTCTGAATTTCTTGAGGTACATGTTATTGGGAGTGGAATGTGATAATTTTGACCACTCAGAAGATAGAATTTCATTGATAAGCAGTATGTTAAAATGATTGATAAGTCGATGAAAAATCTATTCCTTCTTGACAATATTCGATGTACAATCTTTGATGAAAGCGCAAATTGCTGTTTTAAGCAACTGAAAGAAAGTTCAGAAAATACAGAATTTGTTTAAAGGTGTACAGTAATTTGATTTTTTGTATAGTGTATTTGTATGTACATATGAATGATGAAGCTCATACTGTGTGTGTTTGTCCAAAATTCATTTCAAGATGTTGACTTCTGCAATCATGTTTACTTTTGCACTTATGAAGCTTTCTTTATCATCTCTCATCTCAGTATCAATATTACCATTTACAAATGTATTATTTGAAGTATTAATTTTGAGTTATTACATTACCTTGCATTCAGATCACCAAGTAATTATACTGTATGAACTATGACAAAGCTATTTGATTGTTACATTTAGCCAAACTCCATCAAACTGCTTACTATATGTATAGAAAAAAATAGACTACGTATAGTCAGCCAGAACCCAATTACAGTCAGTACTAAATGATTAGCATCCAGTCAAGAAGGGAGGACAGTTGTAATTTTTCAGGAAACTCAAGCCATAGTGGCTTAAAAAAGACAGGAGGAGGGATGTGTTTCAGTTGCGTAGTCGATGTAGTGTTCCAAATATCAGCTTTATTGGTAGCAAAGGAGGAGAATCTAATAGTCCTGGAGCTCATTCTGGGCACAGAAAAGAAATATCTAGGATTCACTCGCCCTAAATCATATTTGCCATTCAATGGTCACTCTAGATATGCATAGCAAGCTTATGGAATAAGCTGTTGGTTTGCTTTTTTCACATGTAAGCCAAATAGCAGGAACATCCAGGTTGGAAGTTCATTGTAGCAGTTAAACATGGCTTCATTTATGTGGCTACAATAGACCTGTGGAGCACTTTATATATTTAGGTCTCTATTCATACGACAACACCTTTAGGCTATAAACCCTCATGTCTGAAAGTTAGCTAGTTTTGATAGTGATGGGTTCTTTGGTGGTACAGTAATATTGATTCAATGCTTAAGCAAACCACCCTTTTGTAAGTGTAAAATTTATGAGGAAATGGAATGGGGGTGAAAAATGTGTATGTTGAATAGCTGTCAATGTCAAAAGGAGGAAGATGAATTGGAAAGTGAAGTGAACACTAGAGAGGAGGAGGAAATGTCCAGCTTAATTTAGATTGGGAAACGTAGAACAGAGGATTACAATCCTTCCTTGGAATTGAGCATCAGTCACCCATATGAGCCTCAGTGGCATGATTGGTATGGTCTTGGCCTGCCACCTCAGTGTTTCATTGACGAGTTAGAGATGTGTATTTTTGGTGATATAAATTCACACTCGACGTGGTTTGGAAGTCATGTAAAGCCGTTGGTCCCATTGCTGAATAACCACTGGTTCCAATCAATGTAAGAACACAATACGTACAAACAAACAAACCAACAAAAACCCTTATGATATCTAAGGCAGTGATACCACTTCAACAGGTGTATAACAAACTCCAGAGGCAAAGGAAACAGCTGCCAGTTACAAAGTTCTTCCCAAAGAAGAAGAAGAAAGTGTCCACCATTGACAATCTTCAGCCTTCGACTTTGTCAGCCCCTGAAGTCCTGCAACTATTACCCTCCTCTTCTCTCTGCTCTACTCTGTCTTTTTCAAGTGCTAAGAATGACCCTGATGATCTTTCTGACTCTTTTTCAGAGGGTCAATAGCCCAAATGCCTTCACAGTGCTTACACTATCTTCATCATTACTTCAGTGTGGGCATAATACATTGCCATTGTCATCATCATGTCATTATCATCATGACTTGAACGTTGTAACACACAGGAGGAAGCAATTGGTGAGTACCCAGAGTTTTATTCCTTTTATAGAGAGAGAGAGAGAGAGAGAGAGAGAGAGAGAGAGAGAGACCTTACCTTACAGACCTTACATCTTGTTCGGGTTGCCCCAGGTCCCTCAGTGTGAGGCACCTCTAATGTCTACCAGAGAGTTGCTAGTACATCTTCCGGTATATTTTGCATCTTCCAATCTTGGATGGTCTGGGATGCAGTTTAGATATTTGTCGAGCTTATTCTTAAACACATCTACGCTCACTCCTGATATATTCCTCAGATGAGCTGGCAACGCATTGAATAGACGCTGCATTATCGATGCTGGTGCGTAGTGGATTAATGTCCTGTGTGCTTTCCTTATTTTTCCTGGTATAGTTTTGGGCACTATTAATCTACCTCTGCTTGCTCTTTCTGATATTTTTAGTTCCATGATATTTTCTGCTATTCCTTCTATCTGTTTCCATGCCTGAATTATCATGTAGTGTTCTCTTCTCCTTTCTAGACTATATAATTTTAAGAATTGTAGTCTTTCCCAGTAGTCTAGGTCCTTAACTTCTTCTATTCTAGCTGTAAAGGACCTTTGTACACTCTCTATTTGTGCAATATCCTTTTGATAGTGTGGGTACCATATCATATTGCAATATTCAAGTGGACTACGAACATATGTTTTATAAAGCATAATCATGTGTTCAGCTTTTCTTGTTTTGAAGATGCCGTAACAACATTCCCTTTTATTTTTGCTTTACATTTTGCCAACAGAGTTGTTATTTGATCATTGCATAACATGTTCCTATTATCATCACACCAAGGTCTTTAACTGCTTCCTTATTTGTGATGGTCTCATTATTAGGTCCCTTATATGCATATAGCTTTCTTTCTCTGTCTCCATAATTTATTGATTCAAATTTATCAGAGTTAAATACCATCCTATTTACCTCTGCCCAATCATATACTTTGTTAAGGTCTCTTTGTAGAGCGTTCTATCTTCATCAAGTAATTTCTCTACTTATTCTTGTGTCATCTGCGAAACTACTCACTACCGAATCCTTCACATTATTGTCTATGTCTTCAATCATAATAACAAACAGTATTGCAGCTAACAACCCCAGTACCTTGCGGCACACCGGATATTTACCTTGACTTCATACCGATTCTTTCGTCGTTTGCAATAACTATCTGTTTTCTGTTGTGTAAAAATTCTTTTAACCATCTTCCTACTTTATCCACGATATTGTGTTTTCTAATTTTCTTCGCTAATATATTATGGTCTACTTTATCAAAAGCTTTTGCAAAGTCTAAATAAACCACATCTGTTTCATTTCCGCTTTTCATATTTTTGAATATGTTCTCACGGTGGACTAACAGTTGGGTTTGTGTACTTTTTCCGGGTACGAAACCATGTTGTCCTTTATTAAACAAATTATTTTTTATTAAATGTTTCATAATATTTTTCTTCATTACCCTTTCATACACTTTCATAATATGTGATGTTAGACTCACAGGCCTATAATTACTTGCCTCTAGTCTTGATCCACTTTTGAAAGTAGGGGTAATATATGCTAATTTGTGCTCATCATAAATCTTGCCTGTATCTACACTTTGTCTTAATAATATTGCAAGTGGCTTTGCGATAGAATGAACTACTTTCTTTAACAAAATAGCAGGAATTCCATCAGGCCCTGCAGCAGCTCCATTTTTAATTTCATTAATAGCCTGCACAATATCAGCTTCATTAATATCTATGTCAGCTAAATATTCACTATTTTCACCCTTACTTCTATATCATTATCTTCATTATCTATTCTAGGGGTGAATTCTCTCTTATATCGTTCTGCCAGTATGTTGCAAATTTCCTTTTTTTCATTCGTTAATCTCCCTTCAATTCTCAGAGGGCCTATTTCATTCTTCCTTTTATTCATCTTCTTCGCATATGAGTATAATAGCTTGGGGTTTTGCTTGATATTTAATAGGGTTTTTTCTTCCAAGTCCCGTTTTCATTTTTCTTTTGATATGTATAAGCTTTTGTTCTGCATTTTCTATCTTACTTTTTAGTTCTATAACTTTCCATGCATTTTTTTTTCTTTTGCAAGACCTTTTTTCCACTTTCTGATTTTCTGGAACAAGATCCTTCTGTCTCTTGGTATGCATGAATGATGTTTACTTTTCTTCTTCGGTATATATTTTTCCACTATTTTCTCCAATATTTTATATAATATCTCCGTATTTACCCTTATGTCATCACTTACGAAAATGTTATCCCAATCTTTGTTTAATTCTTCATTAATTTCTGACCATTTTATATTTTTACTGTAGAAGTTGTATTTTCCATATCCTTCCCACTTTTTCATTTCTTGCTTATCTCTATTTTCACCTTGCTTTGGAATGAGCTGGTTAATTCCTATGACATTATGGTCTGAAATATTCGCATTATAAACTATTATTTCTTTAACATAATTCATCTCGTTCACAAATACTAGGTCTAAAGTATTTTCCTTTCTTGTTGGCAGGTGATTTATTTGTTGAATGTTGTATTCTAGTAGCATATCTAATAGCTTTTCAAATTGCCTCTTATCTTCTGCACTACTATTACTCTCTTTTTATATGTATAAGTACAACCACAATCTCCTATTCGTTCTTTCCATTCTACGAAAGGAAAGTTGAAGTCACCAGATAGGAGAATAGTCCAGTCCTTGTGATTTCTACATATATCATCCAATTTTTCAATTATTAAGTCAAACTCTTTAGTATTAGGAGGTCTATATATTACTATGTTCATCAATTTTTCAGATTCAAATTCTACCGCTATTAGTTCACATTCTGAGTTACTATATTTCTCATATATTTTCCTTGTTTTTTGTCTTTCCCATATATTGCGGTTCCCCCTTGATTCCTATTTTTTCTATCTGATCTATAAGTTTGGAACCCTTTTATTTGATCATCATTCCCGAGTCTCTTGGAATACCAGTCACTTATATTCATTATATCTATTTTCTTTTCATTTTATTGGAGTTCTTCTAAACGCTACTCTATTTTTCTTTTTGAGTTACTCGTAACTAAACCCTGCGCATTCATCACTATGATGGTTTGCGTGTTTTCTCCTTCATTTAATACTGGTAGTAATAAGGATTTTCCCATGTCTCTTTCCTGTTCTGGTATGTTGTTCTTTTTTTCATTTCCAGAAAATTCTGACATTAAAAAATCCAACTTTTCCATAATATTTGATCTTCCTTCATCATAATTATTCATTTTGTGTCTGAATCTGCAATTTTTCTCCGTTTCTGCAATATCCTCTTGCATAATAAATACAGTTATTATCTCTTGAGTAGAATTTTGGAGCTGATGCTTTGAAATTTTTTGCTGACACCTCTGCATATCTCATTGGTGGTTTGCTTTTCTCTTTTACCTGATAATTCTTGATTTCTCTCTTATTTTTTAGTTTCTTTCTTATTTTGGATTTTATTACTTGGTTGGTTATTTATTTGATTATGATTCATGGCTACAGGGTGCATATATTTGCATTTTTTGTCGAACTTACATCCTTTTCCTTCTTTTAGGTTTTTACATATTTTTGGATGCAGATCTCTGCAAATCATCCCCATATTCCATCTAGTATGCCAACATTTTACCCATATATTTCATAGTTTTGCATATCTTAGGATGTTTGTAGTAACATCTTTCTCCAAATCTGCAATTCCCTCTTTTCAAAAGGTTGCAGATTTTGTCTTTCTTGTCTATTTTTTCCTCTTTCCGTCATTGTATAGATCTGGGTAGAGCCTCTTCGGGATTTGCTTTTCTGTTGTCATATCGTAATTTATTTCTTCGTAGGTATGCTGCTTTATTGCCTCATATGTAGTATCAATGAGTATCTCTGCATCCATACTTTTATCTTGTTCTTTGTTTTCCTTATTTTTTTTTTCTGTCATTTCATTTTTGTTTACTTCTCTTCCGTTTTCTTCTTCTTTTTCTTCTTCTTCTTCCTCTTCCTCTTCATCCTCAACTATTTGTACATTCAATCTTGATTTAATAACATTGTCTATCCATGATAGACATGTTGAACAAAAAATTCTTGTATCTTTTCTCAAATCTTGTATTTACCTCAGCACACTGTGGATGGGTCGGAATGTTTGCATGCAGCACATTTTCTGATTAGGTTTTGTGGATTGACTATGCTATACCAAAACCTTACACAGTTTTGCATGCTTTTGGCATTCTTTTTCCTAATGCAATCAATTAGGATATTCACAAGATTCACCTTATCATTTTCTTTGTCGGAATATGTTGGTTTATGTATATTTTTCTTTATGAGTCTCTTGACCACTTGGATTTTATTTGGAACTTCTTCAATTATTTTCAAGATGTTTTCATTAGATTTGTTCCAGTTTGAAGGATTATATCCTTCTAATATATCTATGAATGCTTTTGTATCTTTTTGGTTAGGACTGTTGCTGATTTCATAGATGAGAAATGCCAGTTCCCTTCCTGCTACCTCATCGTATTGCGAATCTGCTAGACACGCCAAATTACGCCACTCTTCCCGCAGTTGTAACTTACTGCCATCTTGTTCTGATTTATAGTATTACACTGATAAACTACTTAGAAGACGCTTTATCCTACTATTTTCACACTAATCTTATCACCGATAGTTCACGAACACTTCTAGATATTTCTCAAATTCTAGTCGTATGTTAAACTTGTGATATCTGTTGATTAATCTGACTTCACGCGGGTACGATCACCAAGCAAGATGAGAGAGAGAGAGAGTGAGAGATGAGAGAGAGAGAGAGAGAGAGAGAGAGAGAGAGAGAGAGAGAGAGAGAGAGAGAGATTATGATACTGCACTGATAAACTCTCCTCCATACCTGTACCATACAGATACACACAATTTTCTCTCTCCTCTATTTCTCATTGTATTTTTGGTTTTTGATCCCCTCAGTGGCATGGTCGGCATGGTGTTGGGCTGCCACCTTGCTGGCCGGGAGTTCAATTCTCGGTCGTTCCATTGAGGGGTTAGAGATGTTGTATTTCTAGTGAGACGTTCACTCTCGATGTGGTTTGGAAGTCACGTGAAGCCATTAGTCCCATTGTTGAATAACCACTGGTTCCATGCAACTTAAAAAACACCTTACAAGCTAAAAAAATTTTAGGTTTTATTGTAGTGTCTTACCGAACAATTATAGAGCCGTGATTTCCACGAGCGGCAGGATACTAAATTCAAATTTAGCGCGTCGGCGTCGCCAACACTGGTGGTGATGACGTCATCTCCCTCCCACACGTCTCCTAGACAAAGGTCACTGTCCAGCTCCCCCGCACCGGGGAGAAGACATACCGGAAGTCCAAGGGAGTCGATCGGGATTTGCCCACAGACAGGCGCCTCTCTTGTTGAGCCTGTTGCGCCTCAACAGGGCTCGGTTAAGCGTTGGAAAGGTGTTGCGGTCAGACGCCTTTCAAATGATTCAAGCGATTCGTCTCCGGTCGCACGGCGCTCTTGGCGAGATGATTCGCCGTTTCGCGTCCCTTAAAGAGGCGTTCAGGCGCCGATTCTTCGCCTCCTCCAGTCAAGCGGTATAAGGAGCCTGAGAGTAGGGTTGCGCCTCGGCCGTTAGCGGCTCGTTCGTCGCCTCAATCTGTGCCTTTTTCGGCTCCATCTACTAGTAGAGATTGTGGTTTTAGCGCTGTAGCTAGCAGTTCTAAGGGTGTTTCTTTAGGCGCTTTTTCGTCTGTTACGCTTGATGCGCCTGTTTCGCCTCGAATTTCGGCGGCTCCGAGCGAGGCGCAAGTAGTTTTTCCGCCTCCTGCTGAACATTTAGGCTCTTCCAAGCCTACGTTAACTGTTTTTGATTCGTCTCTGGCGCCTTTGCGCAAGCAGTTAGAGATGTTAAACCAACTGGATGAATGAGTCCAAGGGTGGTTCGAAACCTTCAGATCCCCGGTTGTAGTTCCGTCTACTTCTTCGGCGGTATCGGAGAATGAAGAAGAAGTAGAGGAGGAGGATTCACATCACCTCGTGTTATTCACGTCTCCTTAGATTTCTTCTGGTATCTTATCCAGATTATTTGAGAAAGCGGCTCCGAGCTCCCCAACTTCGACTTTTTTGATGAGGAGGAAACTTCAGACCCTCTCCTCCCAAAACTTGTTCTATCTAAAGCGGTTAGACATTCGTTGAAAGAGACGGAGAAATGGATGTCTATGAAAAGAGACTTAGGGAAGGCTCTTTTGCTTACCCTCCCTCTAAGTTGCTTCGTAAGAGGTATAGGTTTTATGTAACTGGGGAAAGCTCCTTCTCTGGGAGTTTCTGCCTCCTCCCAGGGAGACTTCTCCAGTTTAATCGACTCCTCTAGAAGATCTGCTTTCGCCGCAGCGAAAGTTTTCTTTACAGCGCCTGAGTGGACCACGTTGTAAAGAATCAATTTAAACTTTTGGAAGTCTTTAGCTTCCTTGATTGGACTATTGGCGCTTTAGCGGCCAAGATCGAAGACTGTCCTCTTTCTCAGGAGTTAGCGGAGGATTGGATTGGTGTTCTGTCCTGTGCGGACAAATCCATTAGGGATGGATGTGATGAGTTAGCTTCGCTCATCGCCTTTGGTACCCTTAAGAAAAGGCAACTTTGGTGCTCCTTTGCTTCTAAAAGGGTTACGTCCCAACAGAAGTCTGCTCTCTTGTTTGCTCCTTTTGTGAAAGATAACCTCTTTCCAGACGATGTAGTGTTGTCAATTTCGTCTGCGCTAGATAAGAAATCTACTTCGGATTTACTGGCACAGTCTACTAAGAGACCTAAAGCTCCTGTGGAGACTGTTCCTTCGGTTTCTCCTCTGGCCCAAGCGCCTTTTCGAGGGAGAAAACCCAAGCGCTTCTTTCGGCCGAATCGAATTTGCGACCTCAGTCTAAGGCCTCGGCCAAGGTTAACAAACCTTCCAAATGAAAGCTCGGTTCTTCATGCACCAGTGGGAGCCAGGCTGGCTCTGTTTTGGGAGGAATGGGAAAACAGAGGAGCAGAAGCCTGGGTAGTGCAAGTACTCAAGTTCGGCTATCGTATTCCTCTCGTTTCACCTCCCTCGCTCTCACCTGTGCCAATTCCATTCCAGGCATACTCTCCGGGCTCAGACAAATTTCTGGCGCTAGCCGCAGAAGTGGAAGCGCTTGTTCTCAAAGAAGCGATAGAACAGATAGAAAGAAGATTTTCCTCCAGGCTTTTACAATCGCCTTTTTGTAGTTTCCCAAGTCATCAGGGGGCTGGAGGCCGGTTTTGGATGTGAGCGCCTGAACTTGCATGTCCAGAAAACAAAAATTTCATATGGAGACCACTCGGTCGGTTCTGGAGTCCATCAGACAGGGGGATTGGATGGTCTCTCTGGACATGCAAGACGCTTATTTTCACATTCCGATACATCGCGAATCTCGGAAGTACCTGAGGTTCATGTTCGAAGGCAAGGTGTTTCAGTTTCGGGCGCTTTGCTTCGGACTAGCGACCGCTCAAGTTTTCTCCAGGGTTCTATCCCCGATAGGAAGCTGGCTACACATATTAGGAGTAATAATCTCCCTCTATCTGGACGATTGGCTTCTCGGTCGGAATCAGAGAGTCGGTGCATGAAGGACCTTGGAACAACTCTGGATCTTGCCAGAAAGTTAGGAATTCTGGTCAACAAACAGAAGTCCCAGTTGGTTCCATCTCAGAGCATCCTTTATTTGGGGATGATTCTGAATGCTCAAGTTTTTCGGGCTTTTCTGTCCCCGAAGAGGGTTCAAGGCTGTCTGGAGGACAGTTCAGGAGTTCTTGGACAAAAAGGTAAGTTCTGCCCAATCAGTGGATGAGGCTCCTGGGCAAATTGACGTCAGTGGAGAAATTTGTGACGTTGGGAAGACTGCACATGAGACCTCTGCAGTTTTTCCTGAGAGCCTCTTGGTGCAGGAAGACACAACCAGACTCGATTACCTTTCCTGTCACAGATCAAATAAAAGAGGACCTAAGGTGGTGGCTCTCTCGAGCAAGGTTGGAAGAAGGGTTAGATTTACGACCCATCCTCCCGAACCTACAGTTCTTTTCCGACGCATCGGACACAGGTTGGGGAGCCCTACTGGGAAATCAACGGACTTCAGGAGCTTGGTCGGAGAAGGAGAAGAAGTTCCACATAAATGTAAAGGAACTGTTAGCAATTTTCTTGGGGCTCAGACAGTTTCGGAGCTTAGTAGAAGGTCGAGTAGTGGGCAGTGCATTCCGACAACTCCACGGCTCTCTCGTACGTGCGGAAACAGGGGGGACTCAGTCTTTCTCTCTGTACGAAGTTAGCCAAGGATCTCCTCCTGTGGTCAAACGAAGCGAAGGTTCAGCTAGTCCCGAGATTTGTTCCGGGAAAGATGAACGTCCTGGCGGACGAGTTAAGTCGTCAACAGCAAGTGTTTACCTCTGGAGTGGACTTTGGCGACAACAAGATTTGTCAGAAACTTTGGCGCCTTTGGGGACGACCGTCAATAGACCTGTTCGCGACATCAAGGAACAACCGTCTTCCTCTCTTTTGTTCTCCAGTCCCAGATCCTCTAGCTTGGTCGGTGGACGCAATGCTGTTGGATTGGTCGGGTCTGGAAGCTTATGCATTCCCTCCGTTCGGTCTAATAAGAGAGGTGCTGAACAAGTCATGTCGCACAGCAATGTAACGCTAACGTTAATCGCTCCCTTTTGGCCCAGGAAAGAGTGGTTCCCGGACCTTCTCCAGTTGTTAGTAGACTTCCCCAGACTTCTTCCTCCAGAGAAGTGGCTTCTCAAACAACCTCACTTCAAGAGGTTCCACCAAAACTTGTCCGCTCTAGCTCTGACAGGGTTCAGACTGTCCGGAATCTTGTCAGAGCGAAAGGATTTCAAGAAGAGCTGCAGAAGCTATCGCTCGTTGTAGGAGAGAGTCTTCTAACAAACTCTATCAAGGGAAGTGGAGAATCTTCAGAGAGTGGTGTAGAAGTGCTAAAGTCTCTACTTCTGCGACCTCTTTAACAGAAATAGCAGATTTTCTTCTATTCTTAGGAACTCTAAGAAACTGGCTCCTTCGACGATCAGAGGATATAGAGCCATGCTCTCTTCGGTTTTTCGACATCGAGGTTTGGATATTTCCTCCAATTCAGATCTGTCGGACCTCATTAGGTCTTTCGAAACCACTAAGCTCCCGCAAGATACAGTGGCTTGGAACTTAGATGTGGTGCTTAAGTTCCTCATGGGGCCACCGTTTGAGCCTTTGAAGTCGGCTTCACTCAGGAACTTGACTAAGAAGGCACTCTTTCTTATTGCACTAGCTTCTGCTAAGCGCGTGTCAGCGAATTGCACGCTATAGACAAAAGAGAGCGGTTTCTCTCAAGGCAATGCTGTATTTTCGGTATCTTTGAACCTTTCTAGCCAAAAATGAGAATCCTTCTAATCCTTGGCCGAGGAGTTTTGTGGTAAGGAACTTATCTGATTTGGTTGGACATGAGGAGGAAGAAAGGCTCTTATGTCCAGTCAGGGCTATTAAGCAGTATCTGTTTGCCACTAAGGGTATTAGAGGACAATCTTCTAAGCTCTGGACCTCGGTTCAAAATCCCTCTCGTCCTCTTTCTAAGAATGCTATATCGTTCTTTATTAGAGAGCTTATCAGGGAAGCTCACTCGCAGTCCGAGAACGACAATCTTTCCGTTCTGAGAGTTAAAGCTCACGAGGTTAGAGCAGTGGCAACTTCTTTAGCATTCAGAAAGAATTTATCTTTAGCTTCGATTCTTCAGAGCACGTTCTGGAGATCGAATTCGGTTTTTGCGAGTCATTATCTCAAAGAGATAGAAACGGTTTTCGAGAATTGTAAAACGTTAGGTCCGGTGGCGGTTTCTGGCATGGTGTTGGGAGAAACGGCACAGGGGTCGTCACCTCTATGCTAACTTTTCACCTTGAATAGGTTGTCGAGTTCAAGGGAAGCTGGGGGTACTGAGTACCTGGGATACTCACCAGTCTGTTAGGTCAGATTTTACAATGGTTGGGTATATATGTTTTTAAATCTGGTGTTGGTGACAAATGTTTTGTATGATTGAATTTCTGGTCTTAGCCCAGGGCAAGGGCAATCTTTGTTGTTACTATCCTCCGTCAGTCAGCCTTGACTCGCTTGAACTACGGAAGGATTCCACTCCTGTAGAGGCTAACTTTGGTCAAATTCCAATTCCTCTACAATAGTAAGAAGAGCACCGACCAGAGGCAGTAACAGTCTGCTGTAGCTCTCTTACAAGGTAAGGTACAACAGACACCTTGAGTGTTTACTGGTATTGCAATAAATGTAACCATTTAAAAATACTAGTGGTCCACTGAATCCCACCTTCCCATAAATGTGTAATCAGCTCTATAATTGTTCGGTAAGACACTACAATAAAAATGAAATTTTCATTATTAAAATGAAGTTTTATTGTATACTTACCGAACAATTATAGAGCCGTGATTTCCACGAGCGGCAGGATACTAAATTCAAATTTAGCGCGTCGGCGTCGCCAACACTGGTGGTGATGACGTCATCTCCCTCCACTCGCGGGAGAACCAGGTACAACTGCCCAGGTGAATCCAATTCTTTCTGCCCGTCCGTCCACCTAAGGGGAGGAGGGTGGGTATAATCATAATTGTTCGGTAAGTATACAATAAAACTTCATTTTAATAATGAAAATTTCATTTTTTGTCATATTTTTCACTAACCTCAGGTTTGTTAGCTATGGAAAATACAAATTGATTAAGCAATTTATTTTGCATTTATATTTTTATTGTACGTGTAGTACTCTAAGAAATACTGTATCCATGATTTTTAAAAGTTATTTTCTGTTATGTATGACAAGTGAGAGTTATTATAAGAGGTATTATTGGAGTTTGTGAATGGATTTCCTGTGTATATTTGGGCCACACTATTCACTGTTCCGTATTGTTTGGCTCTAGGTGGCTGGAATTTCATATAAAATTGGTATCAACGACAGTACTCGGAAACCTAAAGCCGTGGAATAAAGCTACATGATAGGTTAATTTCACCTTATTCATTCTCATGGTCACCAGGTTCTGTATGCTCATTGGAGTTGGCTGGTTGTTTTCAAATCTAGGTGATAAATATTCTTGTTAGATCTGAAAAGAAAAGGTGATTATGTACTAGAGCTGTCTTTTTCATATTTACAGGCATTGCCTTCGGTATGTATAGGATTGAATACGTATGTCAATTGTGAAAGCTGTATTGCAATTGCTAACACTAATTTCAAAATAGCCATTAAAGCAATTGACTTTACATACCATTTAATAATTGCTGATTAAACTTCCTGAATGTGATACTATATACTTTGATTGATATGGGTTCATTTAAAATTCCAACTTTGGAATTTTAAATGAACCCATACTTCATTTAAAATTCCAACTTTTGCAGTGGTAGTCCACATGAGAGTTCTTGTAGCTTTGTAGTTATGAAAATACTGTAATGGTCACAACAGTCCATTTTTCGCTTTTTGCTGGTTAGGAAAAATTTTTTTTTTTCTTTCTTTTGAACCTTCACGTCACAAGAAAATTTGAGCCTATGTGATTACGAAATAGAGAAACTTGTGCCTTTGATAGTTCATTACAGTATTGTTTGAATCACATTGCAAATCCACAGACATTTATTGTTCTCCATTTCTGTTAACTTCACAAAACATTGTAGAGGGTCATCGAGAGACAGTGTTCACTACTATCTGCTGCTCAAAGTTGGTGAACTTGTTAGCAACATTTGGCTTTAAATTTGTCATATTACAAGACTAAAATGAGAAGTACTTGCAGATAGTCTTTATTATTAGCAGCTAATGTTCATATCTATTCATTTATGACTGGTTTTCAAGTTCTGTACTTCATTCTCTTTAGTGTGATAATTTAGTAGTAAAGGTCTTG
Source organism: Macrobrachium nipponense (assembly GCF_015104395.2). Classification (NCBI taxonomy): domain Eukaryota; kingdom Metazoa; phylum Arthropoda; class Malacostraca; order Decapoda; family Palaemonidae; genus Macrobrachium; species Macrobrachium nipponense. Next base: position 94,269,585 of record NC_061100.1, on the reverse strand, counting down.
CATCTCGATTTAGTTTTACCGATTTAAAAAAATTTATGGTGGCTGATTTCAATTGCTGCTATAGTGATGCTTTAATTACCAGTCATGGTTTGATTGGCATATTGTCATGCATTGGTAATGAAGAAAATGAGGCTTAATGACATTTTTGTAAGTTATGCACTTTATTTAAGTATGTATATGTATTAATATTAAACAAGTCTTTAGAAGTTTCAGTAATAATATATTTTAACTTTAATGCAGTAATTGTCAAGTATCTGTCATTTTTGTTCATATTTTTTTCATATCCACATTTATTTGATTTTCAAACATTTTTATTCTTTGGACCAAATCTTGTTTTCTAATACACAATTACCTGTGCTAGTTATAACGGTGACAAGGAAGCTGTTGATATCTGATGATGTATCTTAAGGTGACCTGTGGATCTGAGGAACTACTTAACGAACTGTATGACTTGTGTATGGAAAGTCTTAGGTTACTAGGCTTGCAATTCCTGTGTTAGCTGAATTTTGAGTTGGCTAAGACTTCCCGATGTTTACAGGTGTTTTGTACATCCTGCTTTTTATTTACAAAATCCTTTTGGATTTAGATTTACACCAATGAATCTGGTTTTGAAAGGCATTGTGCATCTCATTAACTGTACTTTCATGAGTGTTAGTTTTAATTACTGTTCTTCATGTTCTTATATAATAGAATGTCAGTGATGTAATAGTTAACTTGGTTTGATGCAGTTTACGAATTGGTGTATGTTTTATAGAAATATTCTTTCTATATAGTAATTGATCTCTGTATTTCAGAAACCAATTATTGAACTTATATGGTATAGTGGCCAAGTCACTTGGTGAAATATGTCAGATCTGGTATAGTAATAAAACAAGAATCTTATTGTTCATCATGAGTTGAATATTGGATGAGTTACTGCTTGTACAAGGTGCTTTTAGTTTATGTACATTCTGTACGTAAAAAGGTTGAGTAATGGTTCAGTTCATTGTGACTTTTTTTGCATTTTAATGATTAAGATCTTTCTTGAAAAATTTTTGGCATATATCGTGACCTGTATGTACAAAAACTGATTCGTGATACTTATGTTCAAAAGCTGGTAGTGCTCCTGTATGTTGCAATATATTTGTTGTTGTGCAAAAAAAGTGTTTTTGAGAGTAGAAATGTTCCATAGAATATGAACCAAAGGCAAGACAATGGCACAAAGTTTTTATTTTTATTTTTCTTTATAGGACCTATGCTCAAATTGACAATGTAAGGTTTGCTGTTCCCACATTACACAGTTAAAATGACCTAATTTTCAGTTAACTGTTTGTTCTTATGTCGGAAGTCTTGAAATTCTTGAAAGGTTTTTGTAAGTAGTATTCTGTTTGGATTATATCATGGGTGTCAAGTGAGTAAGTGCTTAGTATAAATGCTGAATAGATTTTGAGGTGCAGAAATTGTTTTTGGTGAACTTCTTATTGCAGATCTTTCTTTGAGTATGTGTTAAAGATGAGTAGAACATTCACTTATGCAGTGCTTTGATAAGTGATTTTGTAATCTACCATATATATTGGCCATGGAAACGGTTAATATTGTAATATAGGTAGGTGGGAAGAGGAAAGGGTTAAAATTGTAATTTTGTACTGATTTTAATTAAATGTTTATTTGTTCTTGTGGGAATACAAACCATCACCTTTCATAAAGGAGTATGTATCTTTCAGTGTGGGCTGGAAATCAGTTTAAATTTGGTAACAAGGTAGTTAACCAATTGGTTAACAGGTAGGAGATGGGAATCGAGGGGGTTAGTATCCCTTGTTCATTGATCTTCACACCCACATTTTCTTACGGTTGCAGTTTAGAAGAGGCCTGCTACTCTCTGCTGTCCTGACTGCATGTTGAGAACTTGGATTTTGATGCGTACTCTCTCTCTCTGCCATTCTCTTTTGTTTGGTCACATTTATTGTGACTTCTTGCAGGATAAAAATTTAAACGAGGTTATTTCCAAGACAATTGCCTTCATTGGCGGTTATGTCTCCAGTAATAACTTGATTTATATCCAAGTAATTTTGTTGCAAAGGAATATCCTATTGTAGATTTCTCAGTGCTAAAATAGTGTACCTTTTGAGTTTTCGGCAAACATGCATCAAGTAGAAGAAAATTATATAATTATTGTTGTTAATGGGGGAATCTATGCTCAGAGCTTACACTTAGCAAATCACAGACTTTCCTTTTTACCTTAGCTGGGTCTGAATCAGGTCCCTTCAATTATGTGACTTACTTGCTAGGAACTTGATAGGGACTGCTTTTAGTCTTTACCTGATTGGGTTAGACATCTCTGTCAAGTATTGAACAGTTTCTGTCTCTTGGGAACTTTGGCTTTGAGTGACTTACGTTCTTAGTGATGTAAGCATTACGAAAGTATCTTTCAAGACTATTCTACTGTTGAAGAACAGTCTTTAGACTGTTCTTTCCTGCGTATGGAGGTATTATTGAATTACCTAGTCCTTTTGCTTGCTGTATCACATTTGGCTTTCATTTGGGAAAGAATTACTCTCATTCCATTGGTCCTCTGTAGAAATAACTCTTGTATTTTTTTTGATAAGCGATTGTTTCTTCACTTCTTATTTGAGGAAAGATTTAATTTTTTCAGTTTTTTCACTGAATTTCCACTGAGTTTCTAGCTTTTTCACCGAATCTACTATTTTACCAGCCTGTGCTGTTCAGTACTATTTGAAGTCATGCACTCCCATTGTTTGAGTGTTTTCTTTCATTAGCATCATTATCACTGTAAAGAGTTGTCTGGGAACAATCTTTTTGCATTGTATGGGTTCATTAGACTCATTTCATTGAGGTGGTGGTCCCCCTCCCAGTTGAGGGGAGGGATCTTGAAGTCAAGGGCATTGATTCTGGCCCTCACTTTTTGGTTGTATTTTTTGGATTTCCAGGCAATGATGGTGGGTATCTGATATATCAAGGTTCTCTGTTCCTCATTTTACCCGACGGATGTAGCTCACAACTCCTGAACACTTCTTCTTCGAGACCTGCTCATGGCCAGCCATCTGTTTTGGACAATGTCAGTATCTTGTCTGAAGTACCTAAACTTTTAGTTGAAAGTGGAATGACTGAATTCCATTAAATCCTCAGTACCTCTTTCAAGAGAAGCATCAGGGCAAGAGTACATGCTTGAGTCGGGCAGATTCAAGGCGCTTCGGGCGTCCTCTCCTGGTTGAAGACTTGAGAGGAGTCTCCTTTGTCCTCTCTTTTATAATGACGGTTGGGGACCAGGTAGGGCTCTTTTATAATGACGGTTGGGGACCAGGTAGGGCTCAGTCCAGCACCCGATTCTGGGTTTTACCAGCACCAAACTGCCTTTAACATGAAGTCTCGTGCATGAGAGGTCTGGGTTCTGCGAATGGTTCCTTACTTGAGTAACCCCTTCTTGCCCTAGAAGGGGCACTCAGGCCCCAGTGGCATACTACTCTGGCCTTCTATTTTGACAGACGTCTGGCAGAATAGTTGGCCAGAGTAGTATGCCCTTGGGCCTGAGTGCCCCTTCTAAGGTGAGAAGGGGTTACTTAAGTAAGGAATCATTCGCAGAACCCAGAAGTCTCATGCAGGACACTTCGTGTCAGAAGGCCATTTGGTGCTGGTAAAACCCAGAATCGGGTGCTGGACTGAGCTCTATCTAGTCCCCAACCCTCATTATAAGATGAGGGAGATTCCTCTCGAGTCTTCAACCAGGAGAGGATTCGTGAAGCACAATCACATTGTATCTGCTCGACTCCAGCATGTACTTTTACCCAGATGCTTCTCTTGAAAGAGGGACTTCCCCCTCCGGTTTCGACCGATTCCCAACTCTACTGAAAGATTCATACTCCTATATGAAAGGCCCTGGTTTGTATACCTAGGAAAAAGAGATATTATTTGAAATTTCTTATATTAAGGTGAAAAGTTTAACTTATTTGAGGAGTTGACAAAGGATGCTAACCTGTGTTGCCCTCTGAAAATTGTCAAAAATACCTTGTATAGCTTTTCTACAGTACATAGTTGCTTCCACTGCTGTCACACACATGCTGGTTCACTTGTTAAATGCTGCATTTATATTTGTACATAGTATAAGAAAGGGTCCAAAATAAAAAAAAAAATATATAAAATTTTTATTAACAAAATATTTAATGAAAATATTTACATTCCTACCTCCAAGCACAAATACGCGAAACTTTCAAGTGTTCCTCCGTAGCAGCTACAACTGGAAGAAAAATGGTATTTTACTGGTATTCCTGTTTATGTACAGTTAACTTAAAATATTTCTTACAATTATGAATCACTTTATATTAGTTTTTATTGCAAAATCATTACAAAGCCTATTCATTTGTGAATCCCAGACACATCATTCCACTTGAATAAGGAAAGGAACTGGGTGATACAAGTTTCTTTTCCCCTAGCAAAGATGATGCTCCAAAGGAGGAAGAAGGTGAACCTTGTCACAGCACATTCATACCCTCAGACTTACACTAAGATCAAGTACTTGGATGAGATGCAATTCTGAACAGTTGTAGCTGGGTGCCTGTGCAACTTGAGCAGTCACTGCTAGTCCTAAGAAGGTATCCCGGGATATACCTTTTTTGAGAATGTTGCTCAGTTTGTCTGTGTATGCCAGACGCCCATCCTCATCACATGCAGTATCATGAAGTTCTTCCTCAAATCTAGGGATGGTCCCAAGGCTGACTTTGTGAATTCTTGCATGAGTAGCGAGATTGACATCCTTCTTAAGAGGTCATAAGCTCAATTGATCATCTCACATCCTTCTTAGGAGGTCATAAGCTCCATTGATCATCTCACATAACCAGGAAAGAAACAAAAAACCTGTTCTTGGACACCATCCCACCTTGTTCTTGCCTGCACTGACGAAAAGGTACCAACATTTCCATTTAAGAGAACAGATAATTTTTAGATTGTATTGAACAGCCTGCACAAGATATAAAAGAATATTGCCTAGGCCAGCACCAACATAGTCATGGAAAGTGAAAATCAAGAAAAACACTCATTACCAGCTGACAGGTTCAGAGTTAACCCCCCACACACTCGAAAACGAGAGGAATCTCATCCCTCAATGAAACAGGCCATGTCTAAGTAGGATAAGATTAATCCAATTTCACAAGATTTAGCCTCCAAGGGGGGCAAAACTGCACATAAGTAAGCATGGATAACTCCACTGAAATAAGAGATCCTGCCCTTTTTTTGTCTGAAGGTCTAGGATGAGGCTGAGCATTTAAATGAGAAGACTGAACTGCTGGTGAGGAAGTTTGTAATCCATTGAACAAACACTCAGACTGGAGACAACCCTTCTATTAATCCAATCATTTTCCCAAATATAAATTTGCAGAAGAATGCTGAGAGTACCCCGGTATAGACCTCACACCCCTATGAGAAAAGCCTCTGAATGAAAGTGCAGTTCATGGGTCTAAAGATCTTACCATGAACTGGACCTGAACTACTCCTGAATGCATTAAATTTAGCTACTGATGGCAAGAACAGGATAGAGTCCATAAACTAGAGTTGATAGTAACCTATGTGTATACAGTACTTGATACAATGAAAAATCCATCCCTAACATAACAATACTTAAAATCAGGATTCATAAATCTGTAGTATTAAAGATAACAAATGCAAACACACAAACACATCCAGTAACATTATACAAAAAATCTGTATGATGTCTTGTCAGATATGGAAGAATAAAAATAAGATGGCCACAAATCATTGAAGAACTTGAAGTAAACAATCACAAAATAACACTCATAGTTACAACGGCATGTTATGAACCCTAGCACTCATAATATTAGGTCACAAAACGAAAATTATTAAACCAGGTAACTTGAAAATGCCTGAATTGTCATCAGTCGTTATGTTCTCAAGACATGAAATTAACATATGTCAGTTTATGTTCAATGATACAGAAATTACCCTCTTAAAAAACTACATATTAACTACCACGGAACAAACAAAATGTAAAATATGTAACAATCAGGAAAGGCTAATATTGAATTCATACTTACATTTACAGTCATCTGGTATCTTCAATTTCATCTTCGTTAACTGCAAGACTGGTGAGCAGGTTGTTGTACCCTTGTCTGAGGGGAAAAAGTGAATTATATTTAGATATTCTTATGGCCACTAGAGCTTAATGCCATTTAATCTTGTATATTTCAAGGTTCAAAGTAGGATAAAACTGACAAGAAATAAGCTAATTTCTGTTGCTATATTATCTGGGTTCCATGAGGTTAACTAGTGAAATTAGATTCCTTAAAAAAAATTAGCCAATTTCTGTTGTCATCAAGTGACACTGAGATTTTACCAAAGTACATATTTACTTCCAATCATAAAATTTTATATTAGGAATATTTATTCTGCTAACAGGCAAACTCAGGATGGTTAAAATGGTGATCCACCTACCAACTGAATGATAAACAAATTCCAGAGTAAAATACCTTTACACGAGAAAGAAACTCAAGTACAAACAATTTTCCTACCTTAGTGTATGATCCAATCCAGTGCCTCTCTTTTCTTCAGTTTTTCTAACAGCATATGCTATGTCAGGGAGACAGTCAACCAGAAGAGGCCTGCATGTGATTCCCATCACACCAAGAACGCGGAATAATCGATGGGAAGACCAAGAGACATGTTGCAGTACAAATTTCCTGATGATTTTCACCAGTACACCTCTGGAAATTAAAGCCAATGTACAGCTATAAAATTCAACAATAGATTTGATCAGTATCATGCTAAAAACTACAAAACTGTATATTTACTGAATGAACACAATCTGTATTAACAAATGCTTTTCATAGTAAAATCATCTGGTGCTTGCATAGTATCATTGTACTAACATCTGGTGCTTGCATAGTATCATTGTACTAACATAAAATTAAAATTCTCAACTCATCAATAGAACATTGCCTATATGTGAGTCACATGCAAACTCCAGACATATCATTCCAGTACCGAATATAAGAAAAAGAAAATCAAGTGGCTCATGTAAGTAGAAGCATGGGCATAAAACTTTTCATAGCATGGGACCTGGCAATGAGACTGCAATCAGGTTGGGAGCCAGGCAATTATGTTATAGTACTGAGATTTCATGAAAAAAAAAAAAAAAAAAAACTTTGAAGGTAGTATGTGTGCTGAGCTGCTGCTGATGTAGCCCCCCCTCATTATAGGACCACCTTGACGTGGTAAGGGGGCTCTCAAAACTCTGGAATCTCTTCCCAGGTTCGAACCCAAGAGTCCCATATGACATTATATATTTTAGAGTTAACTTCTGTGGACTTTTCCATTTTTAACAAAATTTTTGAAAAGCAAATAAATGAGAAAACATATCATGGCTTAACGTGGAGTTAATCCGAAGCTAAATAGTGAGAACTGTGGTAGATCCATCATCTACCCAACAATGTCCGGACCTGTTTTTCAGGCGGAACTATTCTGTGGAGCTGGACCACGGATTCCAGGGGGGTCTAGTTCTAGGAATAGAACTCTCTGCATTCTATGCAGTTTGCCCATAATGTGATTATGATGGGGATAATTGTATTATCATAATACTCTTAAGTCCTAGCATGTGGGTTCTGCTTACACTTGGGCCATACTAATCATGTTATGCCATCCCCTTTTGGGGTAGGGTAGGGATGCGGACATTTGGGAGTCATTTCTCACTTGTGCCTTTGGCGGAAGATTTAACTTCACGAAGGGCCAATGATATCTTTTCAAGATTTTTTTTTTTTTTTTATAAATCTCAAAATTTATCAATATTGAAATAAATGATTTGAGTACCCCTGGGCCCCATGATGGAAAAACTACGGCACAGTTGATGACTATTGGCATGTCACTCCCGAATTTCCTTGGTACTGCCACAAGTAGCGAAAGTACTATAAATGATACAAAGGAACACCCTGTTCCAAGTAAAGCTGCAGAGCCAGAAAACCAAATAGAGTGCATAAATGAAAAAGAAACAAACAAAAATAAATTGGTAAACACCAATATCCTACAATGGAACCATATATGATGAACAAAAATTCTGAATTAGAGACAAATAATAAAATGAGGACCAAAAAGAAACAAAAATTACCAACTTAATTCCACATTGGTACATTTTGATGACCTCTTTGGACCAGATAACTGGTCAAGATTTCTAGTCCTCAAAGCTGACAACAAAATCTCAGCAGCGATACTAGAAAACAAATTACTTAACATATATCCAACACAAGCCATGGAATGCAGACACATCAAGGACAATGAATGGCTTATCCAAGTAACCAATAAAAAGCAGTCCACTGCCTTTTTAAGTATAACAGAAATAAATGATATAAAAATAACAATTTGTTGAAAATTGTATTTTTCCTAACTATAAAAACCTGAGGTCCTTTAACAATAGGAATGTAGCTTAGCGGCAGCTGAACCGGTCGTAAGCTTCGAATAAGGGAGTTCGATAGTTAACTGCTTGTCCTGCAGTTGGCGGTCAGCTCGACTGCGAGGAGAGGAGTCACTTTGCTTTAGGCCCAGGAAAACAGAGTGAGGGGTGGCATGAGGTGGGACTATATGTAAAGGACCTCAGGTTTGTACAGTTAGGAAAAATACAATTTTCGACAAATTGTTATTTGTTCCGGTACATATACAAACCCTTGGTCCTTTAACAATAGGAAGACTCACTTATTGGTGGGTGGAATCTGAGTCTTATGAACAGACTGGTGTTCGTCCTACCTTGGTTCCATCCCTGGTCGTAAGAGCAAAGGGAGGGATCCTAGCCTCTGTCCAGCTGATCTGGGTGTGCAGGATCAGTGGTCAGACTTCTGGACCAAATTTATAAGAGGGAGGCAAGCGTACTTATAAATAGCAACAAATGCAAGAACTAGTTCCTACTTCAAGAGCCAAGATGAAGTCATGGGTTTGTCTCTTGTTGGCTTCCACTCCCCCCTTTGTTGGGGAGTGGTGGATAAAAACTCCTATCCCTAATGAAAGGGATAGGATGGAGCTCGGTTGTGTAGCTTACCTGCATTGGCCTCCTGTTCAGCGTAGTGACGACCGCGGCTTTCACTCGCCCATTCATGCAGTCACACAAGGATGCGATGCTGTTCTGTCCGCTCAGGTGCTGGGTAGACTACACAAATTGTTGAGCAGCCACCACGGGTCCCAAGGAAAAAGTGTCCAAGGACCTGTGGGTAATATCCCGAAGGTAGAAGGAAGTAAAGGTGGTCTGGTTGGCCCAAACCCCTGCCTTCAGAACCTGTGCCACGGAGAAGTTCTTGTGGAATGCAAGGGTTGGACCTATACCTCTGACTTCGTGGGCTCTCGGACGAAGGGTACGGGTGTCGTCACTACCATCCGCGGCGTACTCCCTCCTGATCACCTCACGTAGCCAGAAAGAAAGTGTTCTTGGAAACTTCTTGGTAACCCTGACGCTAACGAAGAGGCGTCGACACTCAGGCCTGAGGTGTAGAGTTCTCTTCAGATAGCGCCGTCACAGGACAAAGCAGCAGCTCATCCGCATCATCATCAGTAAAGTCCTTCAAGGAGGGGATCGTGAAAGACTCGAACCGGTCGTCAGGCACCGAAGGATTCTGAGTCTTCGCTACGAAGTTCAGGACGAAATTGAGCGTCACAGATCCCCATCCTCTGGAATGCTTGACGTTGTAGGAAAGACCATGAAGTTCCCCTACTCTCTTCGCCGATGCCAGGGCCAGCAAGAAGAGGGTCTTGAGGGTTAGATCCCTGTCTGACGACTCTCAGAGTGTCTCGAAGGGTCTGAGAGTCAAACTCCTAAGGACGAGAGTCACATCCCACCCCGGGGGCCTGAGTTCCCTGGGTGGGCAAGACCTCTCGAAGCTCTTCCTATTGTTAAAAGACCGAGGGTTTGTATACATATCGGAACAAGTAACTATTACAAGCCACGAAACATTGAATTATGTACAGAGTACAGTCATCCTACCCAATAGCGAGCAGGAGCTTCCTTCAAAACAACTACTGCTAGACTCCTTAAAATTGAGATATAACAATATCCACGATTTAGAAATATACTCGATTTCAAGTAGGAAAGATAAAAATAAAAATATCAACATTGCCAAAATAAAATTTACAGGCCAAGACCTACCATTTAAAATAAAAATTATTGGACAAAATGTAGAAGTTTGTCCTTTTGTTCCAAAACCACTACAATGTACACAGTGCTCAAGGTATGGCCACACATACAAAAGATGCCGTAATAAGGCTATATGTGCAGTCTGTGCATGAGATGACCATACCACTAATTGGAACTGTAATCAACCAAAATGTATTAATTGTGCACTAGCCCATCACACGAAATCTAAGGAGTGCTCATTTTACCAATATAACACAGAACTTCAGTTGTTAATAAATAGGACAGGAATGTCAGTCATGGAAGCCAGACTTGATCTAAAAGTAAGAGGAGTTAATAATCCATCCAAAACCCCCACCTTTTCAAATGTGACTTAAAATCAAGACATCAAGCAGCACAATAACAAACATGATAATATAAACATAGAAACTAAATTTCATACCAATAATACTAAAACCCAAAATAAGTGATAGATGATTCAGTTATCCATGGAAAAGAACTTCCAATGGAAGAGGAGTTAAATAATGATAATGATCGAACTGGCAAAAAGAAAAGAATTCTGGAAAGAACCCCACCTAAGGGAAAAAAAAGTAAATATTGAAAATTACAATCAATCAAAAGAAACTCCAACTACACCAGGAGAACATTTTAAAAAAGATATTAAACTAATCTCATCACAAGTGGAAATACACAATTACCCTCAATCTCAATCAAACAGCCAACATTTGGACAGTAAAGATCACTCTTTACAATTCCCATCAAATAATACTAATGAAATTCATACCATTAAACCAAACCAAAATACATATAACTAACACCCCCCAACCATCCACAAGACCCAAATATTCCATTAACAACAACAAAACAAATAACCCCTCAAACCAACAGTCCTTATCACTACAGAAAAGGACCAATAGAATTACAAAACCAGAAATTTCTAAAGCTAGACCAAATAGTACTTCTGAACCAATAATTAACATTACCAAACATGCTTAATCTTGTGGTTGTAATGAACGCTTTGTAAGTACATATAACCAACTAACTACCACGACAGAGGACACAGTACAAAATTGTATAGACAATTTTGCTAAATTAAGGAGGTGCCCTTTAACGCACCAACATGAGAACGAATTATGTTCTGAATCCTTAAAATACAAAAAGGAAATTATAAAATAAAAAATAGACTTGTTAATATTAAATTATGAAAAACATCCAACGGCAGAATCTAATAACCAACATACAAGTGCAACGATTAAAAAATCACAAATAAATTCACATGCATATAAACTACGAGGCAAAGTAAAATCAGCAAACAATTTATAGAATTTAATACCAATTCCTCCCAATAATGGAATATAAATGGTCTCTTAACCGACTACGTCTGGGTGAATTACAAAGAATCATAAAAGACCACAACCCAATGTGTATATGTCTACAACATATATATATAGGAAGTAAACCTACAAATATCCAACATTATAAAATTGCCTGTTAATTCACCAACTGACTGTGGAAAATTAGGCACAGCCATATACGTTCATAATAGCATTACATATGAACCTTTTGACATACCATCTATGTCATATCAAATAACATCAATTAAACTGTATATGTATGCCTGACAAAAGTAAAATCACTATTTGTAAGTTATATAACCAACCAAATTTCAATGCAAATTTTAGTGATTTTTCTCAACTTATTAGCAAACGTATACAGGAACCCCTACTTACAGTAGATTTTAATGCATATAATCCATTATGGGATACTAATGACCCCTCTGACACATCCGGAATCAACATAGAGAATTCTATAATGGAACAACCTGTGTTGTCTCAATGAAGCAAAGTTCCATCATATTTTTCCAAATACACACCTAACCTTTTCTTCAACTGACATTTCATTATGTTCAAATGATGTAGCCGAGAAATTTGAATGGAACGTCCTAGACGATTCATACACTAGTGACCATTTCCCAATCACTCTGAACTACTTAAGTAATATCAAAATATTGCCACCTAAAAGATATAATATTCAAAAATCTAACTGGGATAAATATTTCCTATACACACAAAACATACCACCATTCCCACATAATGAAGATCACAATACTACATGTGAATCCTTCTCAAACTTCATAATTAATGCTGCAGATAAAAGTATTCCAAAAACCAAATCAAATTCCACAAAATCCCCTGTTGCATGGTGGAACCCAACCTTAACAACCTTAAGTAAAATAAAACATATATTGGGTCGCAATCTTAACAGACTTAAAACTCGCCTTAAATCACTCAACAAATTGCCCTATAATATAAACATATTAAACAAAATAATTATAACAAACATAACAATTAACCACATCAAACCACTATATAACAAATATACAGCCAAATTTAAAAAAACGGTAATAGCTGAAAAATAGCATCATGGAAGGAATATGTCTTAAACATATCTTCAAACACATTCACAAGGGATATCTGGCAAAAGATAAGGAAAATCAATGGAAAACATATGAGACCTCCAAGAAGTGCAATACATTTAAATGGAAAAATATACCATGATACTTATGAAATATCAAATATAATTGGAAAGCATTTTGAAAACATCAGTGCTTACTCCAGCCTAGATATACATTTTCAAAATATCAGAAAACAAAAAGAAAATATAATACTCAATTTTGAAACTCTTGAAGACCTGGAATATAATTATATTTTTAACATGGATGAACTAGATAATGCCATCAACTATTGTCATCCCTCCGCACCAGGATATGATAAAATATTTGAAATGATAGAAAAATTAGGTCCTGTAGCTAAATCATATTTATTAAGATTTTTTAATAGTATCTGGCTAAAACGTGTCTTTCCTGATAAATGGAAACATGCCATAATAATTCCAATAAATAAACCAGAAAAGGATGCAAGTAATCCATCAAATTATAGACCGATATCTCTAACACGTTGCCTATGCAAAATCTTAGAAAAAATGGTTAATGCACGATCAACGTATGTAATAACCAAAGAATCCTTTTTAACACCAACACAGTCGGTTCAATAGCTGGCAGATCAACCCTAGATCCCTTAACACATTTAGAAGATCATATCAAAAAAGGCTTTGAACAAAAGAAATTAACAGTAGCTATATTTTTTTATATAGAAAAAGCATACGATACAACATGGAAACATAACATCATGCAAAAACTCCACTCCAAGGGACTAAGAGGCCACTTACCAATATTTATTAAGAACTTTTTAACAAACAGAACTTTTCAAGTGAGAGTAGGATATTCCTACTCCGTAACCTATAAACTGGAAGAAGGAATCCCTCAAGGTAGTGTCTTGAGCTGTACATTGTTTGCTTTAGCAAGCAATGAGATTACTATAAATTTACCAAGTGGTGTAAAAAACAGTTTACAGTAGACCCTTGACTCACGAACACAATCCGTTCCTAGACCTTGGTCGTGTTCCAAATTGTTCGTGACTCGGAGCTAATTTCCCCATAAGGTTTAATGGGAATAATATTAATTGGTTCTCGACCCCTACGAACCAATATATATTATGTATATTTTGCCTTATTTTACACAGATAATGTAAAAGTCAGTGTAAAAAACCTTAATATATCTAATAATATAATTTAAAATGGTAAACTAACACTATAAAAACGTTTGTAAAGTGAACACTTACTATGACTGGCGAGACTTCTGGCTTGACGGACAAGAGAAGAGGAGGGTGGTGGGTGGGGAGGAGGTTATTGTGCGGAAGGAGACCCTCCCCCATCCAGGTCGGGGAGATCTCGTTCCGGAGATTCCAACTCTTCTAGGTTTTTTGGTGAACGTTTAATCACAAACTTATCCAATGTCTGTTGCCTTTTCCTTCCTTGCATAACATTTCTGAAATGGCTCATTAAATTTTCATTGAGCATATTCACGATCCTGTTCGTAAACAATTTTGTCCGGATGATACAATTCAAGGAAGCACTGGACATCATTCCACTTTTCCAATGCGGCTTTTATCACATCACTGCTGACATCTGTAACTTCCTCCCCAGCCTCCTCTTCGTCAGTTGATTGCTCCCGAGCAAGTTGCTCCTGCTGCTCTTTGTGGAGTTGAACAAGTTCGTCCGCAGTCAAATCTTCTGAATGTTCAGCGACCAATTCTTCAACATCTTTCGTCGTTGACTTGTAGACCCATACTGTTGCCCATGGACACAATTTTCTTGCACATATCTGCATCGAAGCCCTCAAAGTCACGGACAGTTACGCACTGGGGCCAAAGTTTCCGCCACGCAGAATTTAATGTGCGGTACGTAACTTCAGTCCATGCGTTATCAATGAGGGTTATGCAGTGAAAAAACATTAAAGTGCTTCTTCCAAAATTCTTTTAAGGTTAATTTTGTCTCTTCAGTTACACGGAAGCATCTGGAGAAGAGTGCCTTCGTATATAATTTCTTAAAATTGCTAATGACTTGTTGGTCCATGGGCTGGAGAACAGAGGTCGTGTTGGGTGGAAGGAACTTGAACTGAATGAAGTCATGTTCACTGCAGTCAGCCAAGTACGAAGGGTGTGCCGGGGCATTATCCATGATCAGAAGGCAACGCAGGGGTAGCTTGTTCTCTGTTAGGGTACGGACTCACGGTCGGCGCAAACACTTCATCAATCCACTCCATAAACAAGTTCCGTGTCACCCATGCTTTTGTATTGGCCCTCCACATTACAGGCAGTCTGGCCTTATTTACGTTGTGCTGCTTAAAGGCACGGCGGGTTATTTGAATGGTAGACAAGTAGCGGCTTTAGTTTCAAGTCGCCACTTGCGTTTGAGCATAACAAAAGCGTAAGCCTATCCTTCATTGGCTTGTGGCCTGGGAGCGCCTTCTCTTCTTGGGTGATAAATGTCCTGTTGGGCATCTTCTTCCAGAAGAGGCCCGTTTCATCACAATTGAAAATCTGTTGAGCGACGTATCCTTCGGCCTCCACGAACTCGGCAAAACTCAGTCACGAATGCCTCAGCAGCAGCCTTGTCTGCGCTAGCAGCCTCACCATGCCTAATTACAGAGTGAATTTCCAGTTCTTTTCTTGAAGTTATCAAACCACCCTTTACTAGCCTTAAAATCATCTGGCGTGGCACTAGTAGAAGGAGTTTCCTTCAGCAAACTCTGATACACTTGCCGAGCTTTCTCGCAGATGATCGGCTCGTTTACGCTATCACCTGCCATCTGTTTCTCATGTACCCACTTCAAAATTATTTTTTCTGCCTCTTCGAGGGTTTTGCGATCTCATCTTGGTTAGTACTGTCACTCCCTTCGCAACATTTGCTTCTTTAATGGCATCCTTGTTTTTCAAAATTGTCGAAATTGTCGACTTGGCCATCTTGTACTCACTTGCGATATCGGTCACGCGAACACCACGTTCAAACTTTTCTATAATTTCTTTCTTTATTTCAATGGTTATCTTCCTCTGCACCCTCTTCTCACCATCACTCTTCACTTTCTTACTTTCACCACCACTCTTCACTTTCTTAGGGCCCATTATGAAGAAAATCACAAGTTTTAGCGCAAAAAATGCTAAGCGAATTGACGAACGTCTTGTACACAATGAGATGAGACAAAGAGCGATGCGTGGGTGACGCCGTGCGTGGGCGGCTGGAGGATGGCTGTTCCCATGGCAACTCAAACGCTCTCACGTGTGCTGGGCGATTTCGCGCATTTTTCAAATGTTTGTGTCTAAAAATTAGTTGTGAAACAAAGTGAATTGTTATTTTCCAGAAATTTCCAGCCATTTTTCAAATGTTCATGTCTCAAAATTAGTTCATGACCCAAACAGAATTTTTATTTTCCACATTTTTTTTTGTTCGTATCTCAAAGTTAGTTCGTAGGTCAAGGGTGAAATTTTACCTATAATTTTGGTCGGGGATCGAGTTGTACGTGGGTCAATGCGTTCGTGAGTCAAGGGTCTACTGTATATGTTGATGACTTTGTTATTCACTATACGAGTAGTAATTTGAGACATGCTCAGAGAGTTCTCAGAACTGCCATTTCAAATATATGTAGTTGGACAAATTCAGTTGGATTTAAATTTTCAACTGATAAAACAAAAGCAATCATCTTCTACAAAGACAAAAGATGGATGTAGAACCAAACAATCAAACTTCACCTTTATAGCACTGAAATACAATTTTGTACAAAAATCAAGTATCTAGGAGTGATATTTGATCAACATTTAAATAGGAAAGACCACATCAAATACATTAAAGCCAAGGGCATCAAAGCCCTTGCCATATTGAAAAAGTTATCACACACTAATTGGGGAGCAAAGCGAGACATTTTATTAATGATATATAAGGCAACAGTCTTATCCATAATAGATTACTGCTGTCCAATATATTCATCCGCCTCAGAATCTGCATTAATATTTCACGGGAGCGACACGGCTGAGCCCAGAAAATAATGTTGGACTAGGAGCATCTGCATATTCGAAAAATATGTTAATAAAAAAAAGCCTACGTTTAATATCATCAGTATTTACTGCTGAAGTCACAGCCATACAGATGGCTCTTGATATGATATCTGAGGCAAAAGCAAGTGTCTCTGTTATTTTCAGTGACTCACGTAGCGCTATAGATGCTATAAGACAGTTTAAATCAGGAAACCAAATAGTGCAGGAAATACAAATAAAAATTCATCAACTCCTCCAATCAGGATTATCAATGAAAATACATATGTTGCATCCAGCACATGTGGGAATAAAAGGAAATGAATATGCAGACTCAGCTGCCAAATTAGCCTGCACTATCCCTCCAACAATTACACATGCCCTAGTGTCAGACTGGGTAAAATCTGTTAAACCATTGATTTACCAGGATTGGAAAGGAGAATGGGCCTTGGTGCCAACAACAAATAAACTTAAAAACATAAAAACTGAAGTGTATGCATGGAGAACATCCTCACATGAGGAAAGATCAAAAGAGGTGATCCTAGCAAGGCTCCGTATAGCACACACAAGATGTCAACACCACATGCTGACCCAATGAAGTGTAACAGATGTCAAACACCCATGACAGTACAGCATTTACTTATTGAGTGCCCAAATTGGACCCGGCAAAGATCTATTTATCTACGGAACTCAAAAATGAAAAGTATTCTTGCTGAAAGCAAAGATTTTTCAATTATTAACATCATAAATTTTTTAAATAAGACAGGTTTCTCAAATAGTCTAAATTTTAAAAAAATTAATTAATTAATTTTTTTTTTCTCAGGATTAATCCCTGAGAACCAGCCCGAGAAGAGTCTACTTGAGACTCAGAGGTCTGGAAAAACTAACCCCTATTAATAATAATAATGCTAATATAGCAAAACTACCAGAACTGTTCACAAATCTATGTTGGGGTTTCACTGAAAAATCACAATTTGTCAAAAATTTTATTTTTCCTAATTATACAAACCTGAGGTCCTTTAACATTAAGAATGTAACTTAGCGGCAGCTGAACCGGTCGTAAGCTTCGAACAAGGGGGTTCGGTACTTAATGGCTTGTCCGACAGTTGGCGGTCCGAGTGACTGAGAGGTGAAGAATCACTTTGCTTTAGGCCCAGGAAAAACAGAGTGAGGGGTGACATGAGGTGGGACTATGTGTAAAGGACCTCAGGTTTGTATAGTTAGGAAAGATACAATTTTCGACAAATTGTAATTTGTTCTGATATGTAATACAAACCATCGGTCCTTTAACAATAGGAAGACTCGCTTATTGGTGGGTGGAATCTGAGTCTTATGAACAGACTGGTGTTCGTCCAACCTTGGTTCCCTCCCTGGTAGTAAGAGCAGAGGGAGGGATCCTAGCCTCTGCCCAGCTGATTGGAGTGTGCACCGCAGGATCAGTGGCCAGACCTCTGGACCAAATTTATAAGAGGGAGGCAAGCAAGAACTAGTTCCTACTTCAAGAGCAAATATGAAGTTATGGGTTTGTCTCTTGTTGGCCTCCACTCCCCCCCTTGCTAGGGGAGTGGTGGATAACCGCTCCTATCCCTACTGAAAGGGATAGGCTGGAGCTCGGTCGTGTAGCTTACCTGCATCTGCCTCCTGTCCAGTGTAGCGACGACTGCGGCCCTCTGCCCACAGGTAGAGGGGGAGAAAAGAGGAGGAAGAGAAGCCAGTCACACTCTCTTTCACTCATCCATTCATGCAGTCACATAAGGATGCGATGCTGTTCTGTCCACTCGGGTGCTGGGTAAGCTACACAACTTGTTGAGCAGCCATCAGTTCCCAAGGAAAAGGTGTCCAAGGACCTGTGGGCAATATCCCGAAGGTAGAAGGAGGTACAGGTGGTCTGGTTGGCCCAAACCCCTGCCTTCAGAACCTGTGCCACGGAGAAGTTCTTGCGGAACGCAAGGGTTGGACCAATGCCTCTGACTTTGTGGGCTCTCGGACGAAGGGTACGGGTGTTGTCACTACCATCCGCATCGTACGCCCTCCCGATCACCTCACGCAGCCAGAAAGAAAGTGTGTTCTTGGATACCTCTTTCTTGGTAACCCTGGTGCTAACGAAGAGGTGTCGGCACTCAGGCCTGAGGGGCCAAGTTCTCTTCAGATAGCGCCGTAGCGCCCTCACAGGACAAAGCAGCATCTCATCCGCATCGTTATCGGTGAAGTCCTTCAGGGAGGGGATCGTGAATGACTCGAACCGGTCGTCAGGGACTGAAGGATTCTGAGTCTTCACCACGAAGTCCGGGACGAAATCGAGCGTCACAGATCCCCATCCCCTCGAATGTTTAATATTGAAGGAAAGACCATGAAATTCCCCTACTCTCTTCGCTGATGCCAGGGCCAGCAGGAAGAGGGTCTTGAGGGTCAGATCCCTATCTGACGACTCTGGGAGTGGATCAAAGGGACTTCGTGGGCCTGAGCGCCAGCCCCCAAAGAACTTCTCCACCAGGAAAAGTCAACTGTAGAAGCCCGGTGACTGATCCCATACGATCTCCACAGCTCGTTTGCTCAGCATGCCTTCCATTTCCTGTCGAAGTGCCACGTCCCTGGCAGAACCAGGAACATACGTTTGTAGATGGACCGGGTTGAAAGTGAGGGGTGGCCAAGACTCGAAGGGTAGTAGATATCCCTCCCAAAGGACATTCACTATCCAGGTCTCTGCTCCGTAGCGCTGCCAAGTTTCCCAATGGCTCGCCAGGCACACCCCCAACTTCCGGCAGCAGGTGAGGGGGAACGCCGTCCCTAGCGTTTCCCTCCTCTCTTTGACCTCTTCTTCCCAGCTCCTCCTCAAGAGAAGGAGGGCTGGTTACGATCGCTCCTTACAGTAGAAGTCGAAGGCAGAGTCTTTCCTCTTGGCTTCGACGAAGCAATCGTCTTAGCCGCAGAGGAAGCGCTAGCTAAGCTCTTGGGCTTGGCCACAGTAGCTCGAGGCTGCCCAGCCGCCTTTGAGACTGCCTGGTGGACTAGACGGTCACTGTCCTCAATGTGCCATTGTTCCACCGCAGCGTCCACCATCTCTCTGGGGAAGAGAGAGGAGGAACTCCGCCCTCAGAACCAGGTTGGCCCACAGGTTGGCCGTTTGGTGGGCCAGGTAGGAGATAGTCCTACCTCCAGACTGGCACAGTCTCATGAAAGCCGGGTCCCCTTGAGGAGTGATGTTTCCCGAAGAGGCCACGACCTTAGACACTGTGAGGGACCACAGGTCTATCCAGGAGACTGCTTGGAATGCTGCCATGGCAGTCGATTCCAACGCCAGTGCCTCTTGCTGCGAGAACCAGAGGTTCTCTGACAGCAGGTGCTGAAGAGACACCCCGGAGTTAGCCTAGCCAGCTCCGGGTTAACCTGTTAGGGCGGCAGAGGGACCTCCGTTGGCACGTAGAAGCGCCTCTGTTGTAGTAGAGCTGGGGGGAAGGAGCTTGGACGACCTGCCCGACCAAAGCAAACCCTCCTGTCTGGAGACGAGAGCGTCCTCCTGGGTCAGCACACTGTTGGCCAAGGCTGATCGCGGCAGACCCACTGTCATCCTGGGTTCCTTTTTAGGTCCCCAGAACGACTCCAGCCTAGATGTATGCTTGAAAGGTGGGAGCAGCAATCCTTCCCCGAGGTCATTGTGCTGACAAATCAGCGCAATAACCTCAGGAAATGACCTCTGGATCTCAGGAGTGACTGCATCATGCGGAGACGGACTGTCAAGCCCGTCTAGTGAGAACGCCACAGGAGGAACCACAACAGACCCCTCATGGTCTCCTCCTGCCATTTGTGCGTATGATCTGGTCGGTCCTAGGACTGTGCCAGGTTTGTAGGCCCTCGTGGCGGGATCGCGAGGAAGTTGAAGGGATAGAGAGGAAGACCTGACGCTCCCCCCTTGCCCACTGGCAGAACCGGCGTGCTGGGGGGGGGGGGGGCAGATGCTCGCCAACCCGCTATGTCTATTGAGCTGCGGGCCTGGTCGCACGGCTTTCCGGGGGAGAGCAGCTGGACCGAGAACAGCGGCGATGATTCCGAGCATCAGAAGAGCTGCTGCTGTTCCCCCTATCCAATCAGTCCTGGTGGGAGCGGCGGTCAGGGGACCGGCAGAGATCGCTGTCGCAGTGGGAGCGAGGCCTGTCCTCACGGCGCGTCATGCCGCTTGGACCAGCCAAGGGTGGTTCAGGCGACCGAGGGGACCTCTTCCTCACCTGTGTCCGCGGCTGGGACCGTCGCGTCAACCCTGGGTACCAGCGGCTCGCCACGAGAGCAATCGCTGGCCTGGTGGGAGTCACCTGGGCGACTCCCGCCAGTCTTCCACTCTGTGCCTGGATCCTGGCGCCAAGCGAACTCGGTTGCCTGGGTCTTGGCTGCACGGACACTCGCTACCTCTCGCAAATGAGAGGCTGAGACGGTACCTGGCATTGAGGCAGAACCTCTGGTGCCAGGCGAGCTGGTGTTAGCCGGTACCCCTCTGGTCCCCGTCTTCTTCCTTGCGGAAGGAGAGACGGGCCCCATTCCCGTAGGAACCAGCAGAAGCCCCAGTGGGACGGACCCTTAGAGGTCTCAGAGCGAGACTTCTTAGGGGGGGAGGAGGCTACCTTCTTCCTCGGCTGTGGGCCTCGGAAGTCGAAGGGGAAGCGGCAGCAGCAGACGACGACGAAGAAGACGACGACACCTTCCTCTTCTTCTTCGTCAGCTTCCTCAGGACCACCGTCAGGTCCTCCATCCAGGACGGAGCCGGGGCAGTTGCCGAAGCAACAGGGCCTGGCTGCACCTGTACGGAAGGACCTGGGTGGGGGCAGCAATACCACGGGCAGAAACAACGGCGGCAGGAACTGGTACAGGAGCGGCAAGCACAGGAACAGGAGGCGGAGCAGGAACCAGCGGCACCCTAGGCACTGGCAGCAGATCCAACGGGAAGCTCTTGGGACACCGGTAGTCAGGGGCTGGAGCAAGAGCGGGAAAACCAGGCGGCGGGCGTCACGACCATCCTCTGCACACCCGGCAGCGGTGCCTGCACAGCAGCTGTCGGGGTCACCTCACCTTGTGTATACACAGCATACCCTGGCATGGACACCGTAGTCATGGTTGTAGTCACCGGGCCATGGGTTACCAGCCTGGTCCCCCTCGTGAGATGACACAGCAGCCCCTGAGTGCTCGGTGTCCCCTGGAGCTCCAGCGAGTACCAGACCCGGCCGAGATTGTCTCCCGTGGGCAGGCAAACCTGAGGAAGAAAGTGTTGGGTTAATGGGGGGGGGGGGCAGTTCCCACCCCCCCGAGCGAACAGAAGACCCCGAACACAACTGCATGTCGGGGTACCTCGCCCACTCCTCTACACTCGACTCATTGAGGGAAAAGAAGGAGCGAGATACACCCCCCGAAGGGGAAGGAGCCATACACAGGAGCTGTGATGGAGGGAGAAAAGAAGACGTGTCCGTGACCAAGGGAGTAACTGGAGAACCCTTAGATGACTCCCTTCATAACGCTCCCACTGCTCCTCCAACCAAATAATATGCACATCACACGGCTCTGCGCGAGAGCACTCACGCCCTCGACACCGAGCACAAAACTCATGAGGATCAACCTCGAAAAGGGATCGAAATGCCCTACACTTATGGCCCTCCACACCAGGGCACAATCTGCGGCTGACAGGGGGGGCAGGGGGGGTCTTTCCAGCTCGCAGGAATCCATTCCACGAGACAATCACAAGAAATAACAAAAAATAACCAAGTACTTACGTTATTTCCACACAAGCACACTAGTAAGAGAGAAAGTAATATCTTCACAAGTGAAGGAGTATTCCAAAGCATACGACAGAAGCGGGCAGAGCGGCAAACAACACGTCTATCAACCAGCGCGGCTGAAAGCAAAGTGATTCCTCACCTGTCAGTCGTGCGGACCGCCGACTCTCGGACAAACAGTTAACTACCAAACCCCCTTGTTTAAAGCTTACGACCGGTTTCAGCTGTCGCTAAGTTACATTCCTATTGTTAAAGGACCTCAGGTTTGTATTACGTATCGGAACAAACTTTACTACCCTTATTAACATGACAATTTGTCGAAAATTGCATTTTTAAGAATAACCTAATACAAACCCTGAGGTCCTTTAACAAAAATATGAAGTAGCTAGCGGCAGCTGGAACGGTCGTAAGCTTCGAACAAGGGAGAACGGTATTAACTGCTTGTCCGACAGTGGGAGGTAAACAAATCACTTTTGCTTTTTGGCCCATGCAAAATACGCAGAGTGAGGGTGGCATGAGGAGGGACTATATGTAAAGGACCTCAGATTTGTATAGTTAGGAAAAATGCAATTTTCGACAAATTGTCATTTGTTCCGATACGTAATACAAACCATCGGTCCTTTAACAATAGGAAGACTCACTTCTTGGTGGGAGGAATCTGAGTCTTTTGATGAACAGACTGGTGTTCGTCCATCCCTGGAATGCCTCCCTGGTCGTAAGAGCGAGGGAGGGATCCAAGCCTCTGTCCGATTGATCGGGGTGTGCACCGCAGGATCAATGGTCAGACCTCTGGGCCGAGTACTAAGAGAGAGGCAAGCGTATCTCTTCGTACCAGCAAGCAAGAACTTGTTCCTGTTTGCAAGAGGCAACATAAAGTATGGGTTTGTCTCAAGCTGGCATCCACCTATCTCCTCCCCCCTTTGTTGGATGGAAGTGGTGGATATACGCTCCTACCCTAGTTGAAATGGGATAGGATGGGGGCTCTGTTGAGTTAAGCTTCACGCCTGCATCTCGTTCCTTATCCAGCAGGGTGACGACCGTGTCCCTCTACCCACAGATAGAGGGGAAGAAAAAGATGGGAAGAGGAGCCAGTCACACTCTCATTCACTCATCCATTCTTACGGTCACACCATGACTCAATGCTGTTCAGCCTGCGAGGGTCTGGGTTCGCTACACAACGTGTTGAGCAGCCACCACGGGTCCCAAGGAAAAAGATCCAAGGACCTGTGGGCAATATCTCGAAGGTAGAAGGAGGTGCATGTGGTCTGGTTGGACCAGACCCCTGCCTTCAGTACCTGCGCCACGGAGAAGTTCTTGCGGACAAAGCAGCATCTCCTTCGCATCGAAGGTGGTGAAGTCCATTAGGGAGGGGATTGTGAACGACTCGAACCGATCGTCAGGGACCAAAGGGTTCTGAGTCTTCGCTACGAAGTTCGGTACGAAATTGAGCGTCACGGATCCCCATCCCCTGGATGCTTGACTTTGCAGGAGAAGTCATACAGTTTCCTCAGAGGAAAAGAAGGGAATAGTCGCATGACCTATCCCTCTTCTCGACTTCGGTGATGTCCAGTACCCATACTGGTCTGTCCGTTTGCCACGAAGAGTCTCGCATCCTCCTATCCCCATGCAGCGAAGTTCTCGGTAGTGGATAGGACACCGACACTCCATGGTGGCTGTCAATGGTATGGGTACTGTGACAAGCTATTAAGATGAAGTAATGATTGCTCTGTAACAACCGAACTAAGTCCACAGCGTAGTTCGTAACTGACTCGGGCGCTCTGACAGCTGCCGACTGACTGGTTCGGTATCGTAAGTGAGGCAAGTTGTCCAAGCATCCGAGTAAGTCACATGACCTTCGCCTTTAAAAGGGTTATGCCGAGAGACCAAACAAATAATGTATTTGTTTGTCACCAATGCCGGACGGCAAGGTGATGTTTCTCTTAAGGCATGTGCCCAACAGGCAAAAGTCAGTTGCCTTCTAGAGACCGAGGTCCCTGAAGGCAAGACCTTCTCATAGTTGTTGAATCTCAGCTAAGGAGATACAACACTATGTGCCGTTGAAGACGAAGGTAGACATTGAATGCAACCTACGTCTTCACAGACGAATCGAGAGAAGGATTCTCAAGATTCATAACCTGTGCTTACAAATGACTGAAAACGCTAACCGCTATTTTCATTGCTGTCCGGTGAGAAGTCGTAGTTGCAATGAAAGCGGGGCGTTCTTCAGTAATGAAAACACAGGGGAGAGCCGCCTGAAGGACTGCTTCTCGTGGGCTGAACATTTGGAAGTAGAGCTGTCAGGTCGGAGAGTAGGCGATGTCTTCTGACACATCTGTTGATTCGGGGTGAACAATGAACAATTGTACACCTACGAATACGAGATATTTTGAAGACAAACTCAGATGTCTGCAAAATCATTCGCATTATCGCAGTGCGATGCAGCGGGAGACTAGTACAGACTTCTGTTACCGTGCGGTAAACAGAAAGACGAAAGTCCAAGAGATATCTCTGTTGAAAATTCTCGCAATGTCGAAGGCGATGGAATCGAGCGTCACAGCAGTAGATGGTCCTTCATTATTGCGAGAATCCCCGTTAATCAGAAACCTAAGTCCATGATTGTTGGGCAGAGATACGGTTCGGTAGTCAATCAAAGCAGGGGAGAGAGAGACAACTGACCGTGCATCTCGGAGGCCCAGCTGATACTGAGCTGCTATCAGGCAGTTCAATACGTAGTAGCTGAGCTTGAGCTCTCGCTGACTCGTCATCCTGAGTTGCCAGCATAAGCGGCCGTGGAGGTAGTAGTGGAGACCGTCCTAGACGCTGCAGCAGCCCGTGGATGCTAGGCACGCCCTGCCGCCGCAGTGGTCCATACCTGTCCAAGGTCGTCTCCCACGGATGTAGCACCTGCGGTAGCACAGATAGATTAGTAAGAGGGGTTCCCTCATGCACGGAGGGAAGACATGTCCCACCCCGAACGCAAGGAAGACCCCAAATACAAAATACAACGAGGAAGCTCAGCGGGGGGCAGGAAAGAAGACGAAGAATCGGATACCAAGGGAGTCGCGGGAGAGCTTTCCAACGACTTCCTGGCAGACCTTCGCTTCCCCTACTCCCGCACAGCAGTGAAAATGAAACAGAATACTGCACTTGCGATTCACTTCATAGAACTTAAAGGGGAAAAGATCAATTCCCGGGTAAGAGCGGAAACTTGATCCATAATAATATGATGCTATCTATATATATGAAAATGAAACAGAATACTGCACTTGCGATTTCACTTTCACAGAAAATAATTCGTAAAGATCAATTCCCGGGTAAGAGCGGAAATTGATCCAAATTAAAATTGATGCAAATAAATAAATGAAAATGAAAAGAATACTGCAATTGCGAATCCACTTTCATTGCATTCTATCATACGAAATAAGAGGCTCGTGCCGAGCGCAATCAAGCTCTCGGCAACGAACACACAGGGCAAAAATATAATGAAAAGAGTACTTACATTTTCAATTACACACTTTCGCCCAAAATACATGACTCGGCGCAAGCGCGCCCGCCCTCGGCACCGAGACACAATTCAAGGGTTCAATTCATGAAAAGAGAGGAAATCGCAGCATCCACGGCGATAGCTCCATGTTGATTCATAATTAAGTAATGAAAATGAAAACAGTGTACAGGCAGTCCCCGGGTTACGACGGGGGTTCCGTTCTTGAGACGCGTCGTAAGCCGAAAATCGTCGTAAGCCGGAACGAAGCTTGGAAATATGTCTTAAACTAATAAAAAGTTATAAAAACCTTACTTGTAATCCTTTGGTTACACTACATGTTGTTTCCTGTAGTTTTATGTACAACCTGGAGTTATTTTCATAAAAGAATGCTGGTTCTTGAAGGTAAAAACTATTGTAATCCTCTGGTGACACTACATTCTTGAAGTTTTATGTACAACCTGGAGTGATTTTGCAAAATCTTGAGGGCTACAAGAACAGCTGATTACTATTTACGTATCATATAGACTAATTAAAGTAAATGTATCTTTAAATAGGCTTATATATTAGTATCAACAAAACATTTCCTGCCATGAGTCAGAGGCCGTTTAATGAAACGAACACTTCTCTGTCCTATCTGTTCAGAAAATAACGTTACGTCAATCCCCGAGACCATTGTTGCCAATAAAGTCTCTCTCTCTCTCTCTCTCTCTCTCTCTCTCTCTCTCTCTCTCTCTCTCTCTCTCTCTCTCTCTCTCTCTGATCAAATTACATTGGAAACTTGACATACGATTGCCCTAATATACGAATGTTTTGAGATATAACAGAAAATTTGCGAAAATACAAGCTTTGATATACAACGAAATATTTGAGATACGATTTTGCGATGAGTGTTAGTTGTATAGGCGACCGATAAATGGCGTTCAGTCTGTTTGTTTGTTGGTGCTGCATGTTAACACGTCGTTGTTTAGTTAGTTGTATTTGCGCCTATTTTTCGTGTTATTTTGTCATTTTATTATTAACCATGGGTCTCAAAGCTAAAGACAAAGCAGGTGATAAGAAAAAACCCAAGAAAATTATTTCGATGAAGCAAAACATGAAATTATAGCAAAGCATTGAACGTGGCGTTCGTATCGTCGATTTGGCAAACGAGTATGGTCGAAATCCTTCTACAATATCCACGATCATCAAGCAGAAGGAAGCTATAAAAACCCCCGAGACCATTGTTGCCAAAGCGTCCCCCCCTCTCTCTCTCTCTCTCTCTCTCTCTCTCTCTCTCTCTCTCTCTCTCTCTCTCTCTCTCTCTCTCTGATCAAATTACGTACTGGATATGTCTCTCTTTGGATACTTCGATTTGCCAAATATTGAGGGCTACAAGAACAGTTGATTACTATTTACGTATCATATAGACTAATTAAAGTAAAAGTATCTTTAAATAGGCTTATATTATTAGTATCAACAAAACATTTACTGGCATGAGTCAGAGGCCGTTTAACGAAATCGAACACTTCTCTGTCCTTAACTCGGAGCGTCGGAAGACGCCTCTCTCTCTCTCTCTCTCTCTCTCTCTCTCTCTCTCTCTCTCTCTCTCTCTCTCTCTCTCTCTCTCTCTCTCTCTCTGATCAAATTACTGGATAATGTCTCTCTTTGGATACTTGGAATTTGCGTTGTAATCTAACCAGAAACTTCGTTTTGTTATTATTACTGGAAACAAGCAATGATTTTTTCATTATTTGCGCTTTTGGACTGTTATATGTAAACTAGTATGTATTCATTCGCTCGGAAACTAGTTCCGCATATGAGGCGTCACTAAAAAAACATAGAAAAATACAACATAAAAAGTGTCGAAAATCATCATAAATCTCAAAAATAAAATTTTTTTTGTAATCTAACCAGAAACTTATTTTTATTAATATACTGTGCTAAACTATAAAGGATTTTTATTATAGTATTCCGTTTTTAAAAGCGTCGTTAACTCGGAGCGTCGGAAGCGTCAGCGTCGTAACCTCGGAACAAGCGTCATAACCCAGGACGGATTTTTCCATTGAATATTTAAGAAAAAGCGTCGTAACCTCGGAACGTCGTAAGCCGGAACCGTCGTAACCCGGGGACCGCCTGTACTTAGTTTCATTTTCAAGTCAAACAAACCATTAGTAGAAAACACAATATAAACAAAGCATACGACGATGAAGCGGGCAGAGAGCGATGACGAACACGTCCTTCACACCCGCGGCCGAAAGCAAAAGTGATTTGTTTATCTCCCAGTTGCACGGCGCGCGACTGTCGGACAAGCAGTTAACTACCGTTCTCCCCTTGTTCGAAGCTTACGACCGTTCCAGCTGCCGCTAGCTACTTCCTATTGTTAAAGGACCGATGGTTTGTATTACGTATCGGAACAAACATCACTTTCCACAAAAAATTATATTTCTGGGCTCAGCTCGTGTCGCTGCGCGAAATATCCTTTAATCTATTATTTCTAGGGTAAATGTACTAACACATACCAGAGAATAAATAAAATAAAGAAAAAGGGTCAGTATAACTGACTCGCTCACCCGTCCAAGAGGGTGTCGGTATGAAACACTAGGCGAGTGAGACCACTACCACGACGCCAAATGCCAATAGAAATCTCCCACTACAAAAACCCTCCATGAGGAGAGCCGACCCACAGAGTGAGCAGCTCGTACTACTACTACTCCATCCCATGCTGCCGACTGCTGCGCCTCTGGTGGCCATCCTTTTCAGTTAGCGCACACGAGTCACACGTGCTATTTTTCTCTCTGTGTGTTTTTTGTGCCCTTTCGTTGGATTTATCTATAATGGAGCGTGCAGCTATCGCAGCAGCTAAGTTAAGGTACTCAGTATTATGGTTAGTTGGTTTTTTCCGGCCCTGAGTCAGTATTTGCCGTTTTTTAGTATAAATACGAACTCTGGGTCGGAAGCATGGCAGCATGGTTCTGCCTCGTGGTGGGTTCGTTCTTGGTCTCCCATACCTAGAAACATCCCCTTATCTATGTACGCTCTATATTAATTATCGTTTTACTTAGGGTACTGTCTACTCAATTTGTCATGCATGCATGTCTTTTACCTTATGTAGGCTTCTCTTTCCAGACCCTAGTCCCGGCTCTTAGTATCGGCCTCTGACTAGCTTGAGTGGTAGACTTTCCTTCGGGTTAGTCGTAACACTCCTGGATTTTTTCTCCTACTATATTGTTTTCTTTCTTTTATTTTTATTTAATTGTACCATGTATTTTGTTATGGTTAGGTTAGTTAGGCGTCTGGCTTAGCCTAGGTCCTGGCTCAATGAGCCCTATACTACCGCTCATCAGTTCGTTGCTTCCTTTAGCATCTCTCTGATCAGTTGGTTTGGGCCCAGTGGGCCTTTATGCTACTGCTTTTCAGTTCAGTTGTCTTCCCGATAGCATCTCTCTGATCAGTTGGTTTGTCCTAGGCTTAGTTGTTTTGTTTTTTGTCTTACCGCCTCGTGGTCACTACGCGATCACGAGACAGCCAGACGCCTGCCCAGTCACCTTCCCCCCCCCTCCCGCTCTTCCATAGAGTCGGGGGAGGGTGGGTCGGTCTGCCCATGCTCGCTCCACATACCCGAGCCTGCTTCCCTCTCTCCCCCCAGGCGGAGGGGCCAGGGAGACGGGACAGACCCAGACTGGATTCGACCTCTCCGGCTTCTCGGTCCGGCCGGGTGGTAATGTGGTGGGGGGTACTGGCCTTTCCCCCCATCCGTTGCTCCTTGTCGCTCCGTGTTCGCTCGAGCCTGTATGTCTTCTCGCTCTTTCCCACCTTACTAGGGCTCCTTTCCTGATCGGAGTCCTGGCATCCAGCGGAAAGATGTTAGTCCAACCCAGTAGAGTGGACCGGAACATACAGTGGGTCCCTACTAACCTTTCCGTATTGCTGAGTTACTACACTCCGCTACGCACTGGACTTGGTCCGGTTCGTTTGAGTTTTAGGTTTAAGTGTTATTAGATTAACTATAAGTTTATCTTAAGTACCTTAAACCTTCCCCCCTCCCTTACGTGTCTTACCGGATCTCTCCGGGATTATAGCCTATTCAGGCGAAGCAGGGGGGGGGGGGGGGTTATGCCCAAATTTTTTCCGAGCTCCGGCATGCAACGGAGTTCTTCTGTCCTTTAGCCTGTAAGTGATATTCTTTAAGATACTCATGTGTCTTCCCACTTACAGGCCACCAACTGTGAGCATCCGGGATGCGCCGCCACACTTCAGGACCCATGTGGACACGAAGTTGCCGGTCCCATGCTCCATGCGCGACTCTGCACGGGGACATCCAGGTCTGGTACCATGAGACGTGTACCACCATGTTACGATCTGGTGAGCCAGCTTTTAGAAGGGGTAAGTATCCCATCTCCGGTAGCTGCTACCGCTTCTGTTTTAGTGCTTAAGTTTTCATCATTCCACTTTAAACTAAGGCATCTAAGTTTAAGTTACTTTAAGTTTTTAGTTTTAAGTGATTTCTTAATCTAATCTACGCCCTCTCTTCCAGGCGCCGGCAGTGAGGGATACCGCACTGGCAACCCTGCGGGCCTGGGTCGGCGGTTTTGGGAAGAACGCCGCCCAAGGGTATGCCCTACTCTAGAGAAGCGGTTGGCGCTGTTAATCTTCCCCGGAGGCAAGGCGACAGGATACGTCGACCCAGTAGAGGCGGCCCCGACTATCGCCTTCATCCAACAACAGCTGGCTGCCTCATTAACTGACCAAGACCAGGATATCTCCACAGACGTCGCGACTTTAGATATTAATGTGGAACCTATGGTAGGTGTTGACGACCTGTTTGGTCGAGGTAGGTAAGGTGGACACCCAAGGGTCACCCTTGGGCGTAACTGTTTCTTCTACTCCTGCAACCTCTCCATCCTTCCAAGGCCTTACAGGTGATGAATTGTATACTCCTCCTGACGCTTCGGTTAGACCTAAGGTCAAGGGTCAAGCAGTGAAATCCTTGACTAAGACGTCGTCGTCGTCTAAGAAGACGACTTCGGCGTCATCCTCCTCGCGTAAGTCTCCGGCTGGAATCCCGGAGCAGACAGGTCTAAAGCTTCTAGCTCCGGCTCTAAGTCCTCGAGGAGTAAATCCTCCAGAGAGAGATCTCGCACTCCGGCAGAGTCACCAGTTCCGCTACCCTTGGTTCCGATTCAGAGCCACCCCTCCACCTCCGCAGCAGCTCCGGCCTTGGACTCCAATGCTGGCCTGTTGCAACAGGTGGGCGACCTGGTTGGGTCCCTAAAGAGTAGCATGGAACAAATGATCTCTCGTTTGTCGGATAGGATTACTTCCCAGGACTCCATTATAGCCGGACTGAGAGAAGCCCTCTAGCCTCTCCTCCACTTTCCAATACGAGTGGAAACTCAGCTTCCTCCGTATGACTCGCTACCTCCGTTCTCGATGAACAATCCATGGAGAGTAGCGTCATACGCCCCCTTCCAAGACGGTCTCATTTCTATACCGGAATTTGGAACTCGAAGGATAGAGGACTTCGAGTTCTACCCGGAAGACCTCCAGCCTCCGTTCATAGGCTACGCAAGGCTTACAGCTTCAGCCATGGTTCGGGATGATAGGGTACCAAAGGAGACAGTCCTCTATTCACGAGACCAGGCTCAGAGAGAATGGCTCAGGTGTTTAGAGGACATGGATTGTTCTAATACCAAGATACAACCTTTTAAGAGTCCCTTTACCATTTTCACAATGGATGAGAGTACCCCGCTCCCGTTCCTGACAAAGATCGCGAGGTCTACCATCCCAGCGGCCCAGAAGGGGGAACCCATGCCTCAATTGAAGGAAGCAGATCCCACATCTCCGTTGCTCCCCTCAGCCGGAGAATTGTGGGAAGACTTGCCAAACACCTTCTCAGCTGGCAAACTCAAACCGACTGTGCTATGGAGCAGTTTGTGAAAAGCTACCCAGGCTCCCAGATAGCCTTATTCAGGCTGAATTTGACGCGAAATCGCGATTAGCCAGGTCAATTAACTCTATGGCTATGTCCGAGGTAGCAACCATAGCCTATGGCTCAGAACCGCTTTTTAAACTCATGACCAAAGCCCTGACTCAAACGGTACAGTCGGATATGTTTGAGTTTGCCACTGC
This sequence comes from Macrobrachium nipponense, assembly GCF_015104395.2. Lineage (NCBI taxonomy): Eukaryota > Metazoa > Arthropoda > Malacostraca > Decapoda > Palaemonidae > Macrobrachium > Macrobrachium nipponense. The sequence goes on along the minus strand of NC_061100.1, from coordinate 94,237,704 downwards.
TAGAACGAATTGTAGGAAGCATGTCCTACAAGAGGCAAACCATTCGACATGAGCCGAATAGGTTACTCACGTCTAACATCTGGGGAGCAGATCTCTTCCCAGAAGCTATGGTGAAGGAAGTCCAGTCAGAGGCTACGAGGCTGAACCAGAGCCTTAAGGACCTGTTGGGGCCTACGGCTAAGAGGAAGGCAAGGACCTAACACCTAAAGGTAAGGGACAGAGGAAACCTAGGGCGTTTCCATCCTTACCAGAAAAAGCAGCCACGCTTTCCTCAGCAAGTTCCAGCGGTGCCCTTAGTGCAAACAGCCCAACCTTCCACTTCTAAAGCTCAATCACAACCAATTTATGTGATATCCCCTCAGCCTCAGCCCTCCACCTCTTACGCCATCTCTCCAGCTTACAATCAAGCCTTCGAGAGTCAAGCTTCACAGAAGTATGACCGCTCGGGTAAGGGAGGCAGAGGTAAGCGTTCCTTTCGTGGGAGAGGGTCGGGAGGCCCCTTTAATAGGGGAAAGCACTTCAGAGGAGGCCGAGGCGGTTACCAGAACCAATGAAGAACTTCAGGTAGGAGGGAGGCTGTTTCACTTTCGCCACCGGTGGAACTTCAGCGAATGGGCTCAGAGCATAGTGTCAAAAAGGCCTGGGTTGGAGCTGGTTGACGAACCCACCCTCCATCCAGACCTTTCCGTCAACTTCCTTCCAAGGAATTGACAGAGTACGCAGAGGACCTCCTTCAGAAAGGAGCTATAGCGAGAGTCAAGAGATTAAAATTTCAAGGTCGCTTGTTCACGTGCCAAAGAAAGGCTCACAAAAAAGAAGGGTAATCTTAGACTTGTCCCGCTTAAACTTAGCCATCCGCTGCGACAAGTTCAAGATGCTCACGATCTCGCAGGTGCGGACCTTACTTCCCCGTGGGGCCGTCACCACCTCTATCGATCTTACAGACGCCTACTATCATATCCCTATTGCAAGACACTTCCGTCATATCTGGGTTTTCAAGATAGGAGACCAGGCATTCTCCTTCAAGGTAGTTCCCTTCGGACTCAACGTGGCACCCAGGGTGTTCACGAAACTAGCGGAAGTGGTAGTGCAAACAACTCAGGTCACAAGGGATTATGGTAGTGGCGTATCTCGACGATTGGTTGATCTGGGCTTCAACAGTCGAGGAATGCAACAGAGCTACACTGAAAGTGATTCAGTTCCTGGAATATCTAGGCTTCAAGATAAACAGGACCAAGTCAAGACTCACTCCAGAGTCAAACTTTCAGTGGCTGGCATTCAATGGAATCTATCCTCCCGATACTCTGTCGATTCCATCAACCAAAAGGAAAGAAATAGCGAAGTCAGTCAAGCAATTTCTAAGTCACAAACTGGCGTCAAGGAGGGCTCAGGAGAGGATCCTGGGTTCTCTCCAGTTTGCTTCAGTGACGAACGTCTTAATGAAAGCCAAACTGAAAGACCTAACCAGAATCTGGCGCTCACGAGCAAAATGTCAGGTCCAGGGACAAACTATCCTCAGTCCGTCTGATTCTAAAGAATCGACTTCGGCCGTGGGCGAAAGTCAAGAATTTGTCAGTGTCAGTACCCCTTCAGTTCCCTCCACCAGGGATCACCATCCACACAGACGCGTCCTTAAGCGGTTGGGGAGGGTATTCCCAGGTCAAAAAGGTTCAAGGAACTTGGTCACCTCAGTTCAGTTCAGTTCCATATAACGTACTGGAGGCAATGGCAGTGTTCTTGACTCTAAAAAGGTTACGCCCACCAAAGTACTCCCACATAAAGCTAGTTCTGGACAGCGCAGTGGTAGTACAATTGTATAAACAGGGGAGGCTCCAGTCACGTCATCTAAATCATGTCATGATGGTAGCCATCTTCTCCCTGGCAGACAAGTTCAGTTGGCATCTCTCCTCCACTCACATAGCTGGTGAGAAACGTCATAGCAGACGCGTTATCCCGATCAGTGCCCCTAGAGTCGGAATGGTCACTGGACACAGTTCGTTCCAATGGATCCTTCAAAGAGTTCCAGGGCTACAGGTGGATCTCTTCGCCATCTCAAGCGAATCACAAACTGCCGTGTTATGTAGCCCCCAACCTGGACCCTCTGGCCTATGCCACGGACGCCCTGGCTCTAGACTGGAACAACTGGAAGAAGATTTATGTCTTTCCTCCAGTGAATCTTCTCATGAAAGTTTTAAACAAAAAACTCAGGACATTCAAGGGTCAGGTGGCTCTAGTACCCCAGGACTGGCCGAAGAGCAATTGGTATCCCCTAATTCTGGAACTGGGCCTTCGTCCTCTTCGGATCCCCAATCCCAGGCTCTCCAGTCAGTACAAACGAAGACTGTGTTCGCTTCCTCAGGGATTTTCAAAACCTAACTTTATGGATTTCATGAAGTTTGCGGCAAAAAGAGATGCGAATATTGACCCTCAGAATATTCTCTTCTTGGAATCCGATAAAAGGGATTCAACTTTGAGACAGTATGATGCTGCTGTCAAAAAGTTAGCAATCTTCCTGAGAGAATCAGATATTAGAATCATGACAGTTATTCTGCTATATCCTTTTTCAGATCCTTATTTGAAAAAGGTTTAGCAGCCTAGCACGATTACGACAAACAAGTCAGCCTTGAAAAGATATTTCAATTTGGGTTCAACATAGACTTGACGGATTCCTACTTCTCGTCTATTCCTAAGGCATGTGCTAGACTTAGACCTTCTGTAAGGCCTACGTCAGTTTCATGGTTCTTAAACGATGTTCTAAACTGGCTTCAGAAACCGATAATGACACATGCCTCGTTTATAATGCTCTTAAGAAAAACCTGTTTTTATTAAGCTTAGCTTCAGGAGCAAGAATTTCAGAACTGTCGGCTTTATCCAGAGATCCGGATCATATTTCAACTTCCTTCCCACAGGGGAAGTCCTACTTTCTCCGGAACGTAGCTTTTTAGCAAAGAATGAAGATCCTTTGATGAGGTGGGAACCTTGGAAGGTACTACCCCTTCCACAAGATGTATCTCTTTGCCCAGTTACAACCTTACGAGCCTTTCTGTCCAGGACCTCCTCATCCTCATCGGGTCCCCTCTTTAAGAGGGAAAAAGGTGGAACTTTATCCATTAAAGGCATCAGGCAACAAATCCTGTACTTTATTAAGCAAGCCAATCCTGACTCTTTCCCGAAAGCACATGATGTCAGGGCAGTAGCCACCTCAATTAATTATTTCCAACATATGAACTTCGATGAGTTGAAAAAGTATACCGGATGGAAATCGCCGACAGTGTTTCAAACGTCATTACCTTAAGTCCTTGGAAGCTCTGAAATTTTCAGCAGTAGCAGCGGGTAACATAGTTTCCAACCCTGACTCTAGTTTAATTTGTAGTAGAAGATTCAGTCCTCCTTTCTACCTGCCTCACCCAACAGTTCGTCTATTCCTGCCGTGTTCACTTACATTCACCTTGTGTGTCTTAGCTGCTTTTATGATGATGTAGTGGGTGCCCCTTATTTTTTTGCTAGGGACACTCACAGATGATTATGGATATTGATCTCATGGATGTTACCCCCTTATTTTTATGCTAGGGGATACATCTTATTTATAATGGTTACGGGTTTTTGTATATTAAGTCATATACATTCCTTATATATTATCATTGTTGATTAATTTGTTCATTTGATTATTTTAATTGCTATTATATTTTTGATACATGCCTTTACACAGATACCATTTTGTTACATGTAAGATATTTTTACCTCTGTACTTATGTAAATTACCTTATTGATAAGAAACATGATTAGAATTAGGGTAATTCTAAGCTTTTCTATTTCTTTTTGTATCACTGTGTATTTGTATCTTTTAGCAATTATATTCTTTTTTATATTTATTTTCTCTTTTATTTGAGACCTATTCTGATTTATTTTATTACTTTGTTTACAATCTTGTGCTATTTCTCTGGTACGATTTTCGCGCAGCGACACGAGCTGAGCCCAGAAAAGGGATTTTGACGTAAGGAAAAATCTATTTCTGGGCGATTGGCTCGTGTCGCCAGCGAAAATCCCACCTACCCATCCTTCGCCCAAGATTGTCCTGCTAACTTCAGGATGGCCACCAGAGGCGCAGCAGTCGGCAGCATGGGATGAAGTAGTAGTAGTACGAGCTGCTCACTCTGTGGGTCGGCTCTCCTCATGAGTGAGTGGGAGATTTCTATTGGCATTTGGCTCGTGGTAGTGGTCTCACTCGCCTAGTGTTCATACCGACACCCTCTTGGAGGGTGAGCGAGTCAGTTATACTGACCTTTTTCTTTATTTTATTTATTCTCTGGTATGTGTTAGTACATTTACCCTAGAAATAATAGATTAAAGGATATTTCGCTGGCGACACGAGCCAATCGCCCAGAAATAGATTTTTCCTTACGTCAAAATCCCTTTATTAGATGAAGGAATGACATAAAATATCAAATACAGTAAACTGACAATGAAAACTAGAAACAGCAATGAATTCCAATGTCTGGAACCCATGGAAGCTTGTAGGAAGTGCAGCAGTCAGTCTAACACAAATGAATTTCATTACTGTGGACTTGAGGAATCGTGCAACAAGCTACAGAAGCTTTTTCCTCTTACAGTGGAACTGTCTGGGATCTCCATGCAACACAGGCTATGTTCAAGTGAAGGTTCACGATTAAACAACTTTTCTTCAGAAATGTTGACTGTGCTGTATATAGATTTCAGTTGAAAGATAAGTATAAAATATTATAATATGGCTAAACTTTCATTAAAATGACTAGCTAATACAGTGGTACCTCGAGATACGAAAGGCTCAACTTACGAAAAACTCGAGATACGAAACCAAATACGAAAAATTTTACAGCTCTACATACGAAAATTGCTCAAGATACGAAAGGTTGTTGCTGTAAAGTCCGAGATTTGCCTGGACCAACAATAACAATTTTGAAACTCGCGCACCGCCAACTGAGTAGACTCGCCACCATCCTCCCCACTCTCCATTGGTTCCTGATGCTAGTCACCGCCATGAGATCCTTCTCTCCTATTGGTCATCATCCCTCCCATCATGCATCTACGTACTAGTACATAGCAGCGTTCTTCTTCAGCCATTGCTTCTCACCAGTGTTATCGTACGCACGCAGAATTCGTTCGTTCACATATACGATTTCGTTTGTTAACGTAAATTCGTGTTAGTGATTTCGTTGTGCTACTTTATCGTGTTGTGTGAGAACTTAATTAGTATACATACTACATAACTTAATTATGTACAGTATAGTCTTGGGTCCCAAGAAAGTTGCTGAAGTTCACAGAAAGAAGAGAATGCTTTCTATGCAGACAAAAATGGAGATAATAAAAAGTATGAAGCTGGCTTGCGGTTGAGTGTGATCGCTAAGGAATTACGGCCGAAATCCGTCAACGATAGGCACCATCCTTACGCAGAAGGAAGCCATCAAAGCAGCTACACCTTCCAAGGGCGTGACTATTTTGTCCAACAAGAGGAGCCATGTGCATGATGAAATGGAAAGGCTGCTTCTTCTATGGATTGAGGACAAAGAAATCGATGGCGATACGATAACCGAGACGGCAATCTGCCAGAAGGCCAGTGCTATTTTCGGCAATTTGATTACCCAAGCCGAAGACGACGGAGGAGAGGGGACATCGACGGCAACCCCAGAGTTCAAGGCTTCGCATGGGTGGTTCGAAAAATTCCATAAACGGACTAGCATCCATTCGGTGGTGAAGAAATTGAAACTTTGTAAAATATGTAAAGTATATAAAAAAAAAAAAAAAATTAATTTTAAGTTTTTTGTAAAGTTAAGTGTTACAGTTTTGTTAATGTGTTTTGTAAAGTTTAGATTGTTTTTCTGACATTTTTTTGTGTGTTTCGTAAAGTTAAGTGTACGTATCTGCCGTTTGTCCTCCTCTGTCGAACCTTGGGGAGATAGCCTCATTCGAAAGGTAAGCTTCCACATTTTACTACATACGTACGTATGTATGTACAGTATTTCTTGTATACCATGTACACTAATACACTTTATTTACAGGTAATTAGCAGTATGTATTAAGTTAGGTATTGTATGGTCCAAATTGTTGTAGTATTTCATTGTTTATAAGTAAATTTAGCTTTATTATGAAATTTACTGGGGTGTTTTTGGAGGGCTTGGAACGGATTAGCCATTTTACATGTAAAATGCGGTTCAAGATATGAAAAACTCATGATACGAAGGGCGCCTCGGAATGGATTAATTTCGTATCTCGAGGTACCACTGTACTTATGAAACTAAGATCTTTAAAAACAACCAATATCGACTGCATTTCTTTCATACCTTGAGGGTGAATTTTGTTCTTGTGCTTCCATGAGCAACTTTTGTAGGTAATCTGTGGCCATTCGCTTGGTGACTTGGTCTTCCACTGCTAGCAACAACTCCAGTAAAGGGTGCAATAGGACTGTGGTTAATCTAGTCACCCATTCACTTGAATTTCGAGCCATAATTTCTAACAGCAGTGATATTACCTAAGGGAAGAAGCATGGCGTAGTCTCTGTTTAAGTACATTCAGAAAGAGAAAAAAAAGTACATTTCTGTAATACCAATAAACAATCACATACCATTTTCAATCCAACAATAATTTTATCAATGTGAAGCCATCATTAATGGGCTTTGTGAATATTTCACATTCAACTTCTAACTTATAACAAGAAATTCTGTTGACTAGAGAACTAAAACATATACTCCATCTAAAGGATTTGGTCAGGGCAGGTAAGAACTGCATTGCTGTAATCTTGGTTGTAACTACAAGTACTCAGAAGAGTAATACTGTAATATGTAAGGTAATCATTGCATGAGAGGTTTAAAATTAATTTTTTTCTTTTAAAATTAAAATTCTTCTGACAATAAGCCCATCAGTTAAAAAGCCTGAATTGAAATCTAGGTAAAGAGGAACTAGCTCCTGATGAACTCCTGTATGTATATAGCTAACTGGAAGTAAAGATGTGCTTTTGAGCACATGGAACCATGTTAAAATTCCTTATTTGCAATAGATGCTAAATGCTCTAAACCTGAAATTTTAGGTAGTTCAGTTAAATTTAATGATATTTAATGATAATCTTAATAAAACTTGTTTTACTTACTATACCTAATTACATTACATGTACGCATTACAATATTATAAAATAGAATCAATGCAACATTTGCATTCTGGTAATGTTTACATTCTCAAAATCATTAGCTGACTGAGTTTTATAAACAAAATCATTGCCATGTGTACGGTACATAGGCCTGCCTAGTTGAGCAGACGCAATTCAATTAGTATTTTACATCCCATACTGCTTAGTACTTGAAAGTACAGCCATCCAAACACTGCAGTTTTATGAGCACTTTTTTGAATTTGTGATTTCATATATTCACTCTTTAGCACTGAAAGAAAAAGGGTATAGTTGAAGGCATAGTGCAGGTATGGAAGAAGCCAATATGGGTGCATTTAATGCATTAAGGTAGGAGACTACTTACTATCTGATGATGTACGTTGCTGACACCTGGTTTTTCGAAGTAATTATCCCGAACAACTTCTAAAAATGTGCTGCGCAAATCGTGAAGATTTTCCTCTTGTATGTCAGCATCATGAAGGCACATCTGACATAAATAATCTGGTTATAAATACATGAATTGGTACATAAATCAAATCATACAAGAAAATGCAAATTTTTGCAGAGCCCCAGTGGGAGGGACTAAGTGGGACTCTTTTGAGGATTTGCAACAGCTCCCAAAAACAGGTTTTTTTTTTATATAAGTCCCAACCTATTATGTATAACTGATTTTAATATCTGTCTAAAAATAAGCCTGCATTATATGAGTCACTATTAGCGTCAAGAGATTCTAGAACTCAGTGACATTAATGATGAAACTATAACTTAACAACCTGCCTTATACAGTGCTTGGTTAACCCTCTTACGCCGAAGCGGTAAAAAAAAAATTGTCTCCTGTGTGCGGAGGTGTTTCAGAGTGAGCGCGGAAGCGGAAAAAATATTTTTTTCAAAAAATCACAGTGCGCTTAGTTTTCAAGATTAAGAGTTAATTTTTGGCTCCTTTTTTTTTCATTGGCTGAAGTTTAGTATGCAACCATCAGAAATGAAAAAAAAATATCATTATCATATATAAATAATGCAATATATGATAGCGCAAAAACGAAATTTCACATATAATTGTATTCAAATCGCGCTGTGCGCAAAACTGTTAAAGGTAACAAGTTACTTTTTTTCGTTGTAATGTACACTAAATTGCGATCATTTTGGTATAAAACACATTGTAAAACAATAAAAGCAACACAGAGAAAATATTATCACAATATAATGCATGAATTCGTAACGCGCGGACGTAAACAAATATTTTTGTTCAAAAATTCACCATAAATCTAAATATTGTCCTAGAGACTTCCAATTTCTTTCAAAATGAAGAAAAATGATTGAATATTACTATACTGTAAGAGTATTAGCTTACAATTGCAGTTTTCAACCATATCTGACGAGTTAAAGTTGACCGAATGTCAAATTTTTTTATATACATATTTTTTATATGCAATTATTTCAGAAATAAGAAAAGCTACAACCTTCAAATATTTTTCGTTTAATTCTACATAAAATTGCGCACATTTACATATATAAAACTCTATGAAATGCCTAATATGAAACGGAGCAAATATTCCGAGAATGGGACGTACGTATTTCGGAGATTTGTGGCGGAGAATCCGCGCGCGGAGGGAAGGAAAGATTTTTTTAAAATTCACCATAAATCTAAATATTTTGTTAGAGACTTCGAATTTGTTTCAAGATGAAGATAAATGACTGAATATTACTAGACTGTAAGAGTTTTAGCTTACAATTGCGTTTTTTGACCATTTCGGTAGAGTCAAAGTTGACCGAACATGGTTTTTTTTCTATTTATCGTGATTTATATGCAAATATTTCAAAAATGAGAAAAGCTACAACCTTCAATTATTTTTTGTTGTATTCTACATGAAATTGCGCACATTTTCATATATAAAACTTTATGTAACAGCTAATTTAAAATGGTGCAAACATTACCACAATCGCACGTATGATTTTTCCGGAAGAGTTACCGCGCGGACGTAAAGAAAATGTTATATTTTTCATAAATTCACCATAAATCGAAATATTGTGCTAGAGACTTCCAATTTGTTGGAAAATGAAGTTAAATGCTTGGATATTACTAGAATATAAGCGTTTTAGCTTACAATTGCGTTTTTCGACCATTTTGGTAGAGTCAAAGTTGACCGAAGGTTGAAATTTTGGCAATTATCGTTATTTTATATGATAAAATATCTCAAAACTGATAAAAGCTACAACCATAGGTTGTTTTTAGTTGTATTGTGCATGAAATTGCGCACATTTCCATATATGAAACTTTATATAACGGCTAATTTTAAAATGGTGCAAACATTACCACAATCGCATGTATGATTTTTTCGGAAGAGTTACCGCGCGGACGTAAGGAAAAAGTTTTTTCATAAATTTGCCATAAATCGAAATATTGTGCTAGAGACTTCCAATTAGTTGCAAAATTAAGGTAAATGATTGAATATTACTAAAATATAAGAGTTTTAGCTTACAATTGCATTTTTCGACCATTTCGGTAGAGTCAAAGTTGACTGAAGGTTGAAATTTTGGCAATTATCGTTATTTATATGAAAATATCTCAAAACTGATAAAAGCTACAATCATGAGTATTTTACTGTTGTATTCTACATAAAAATGCGCACATTTTCATATATAATACATCATGTAATGGCTAATTTACAATGGTACAAAAATTATGTCAAAGTGACGAAATAATTTCAGAGATGTGTCACAGATACTTTTTAGTGCGGCAAGAAAGAAATTCGCGCTTGCGCGCCTGCGTAACGATTGTAAACAAAACAACACCTTGATCCGTGAACTCCTAGCATCCCCCAAGGCACGTGATTCAAAAGTTTTAGGCTGGTAGGCCTATAAGTATTTTTCCGCGAATTTAAAAAAAAACTTTTGTAAGTCGACGTAAAATACGTCCAGTCGGCACACGGGAGACAAAAAATGTCGAAGTAAAATACGTCCAGTCGGCGTAAGAGGGTTAATAAATAAGAATTTACTTCCGTAGAAGTGTAGCACTATGTCCACACGAATTGGAATACCCAGACCTACTTGGATGAAAACTATGAGCGAGAGGCTGGGGACAAGTTGAGATGTGTAGAAGATGAAGCATGTGACAGATATGAGTGGTAAAATTTCAGAGGTCCTTTTGAGTTTCATCGTATTGGAGGGCATGACGATCTTGATAATATTATGACTAACTGTGGTAACTTATCTGTCCACACATTGAAATTAATAAAATGGTTTCTAATATAATACTTTAAGTGCACTAAAGTAATTTTACTGATTTGATTTTCATAAGAATGCAGTAAAAAGAATACACGTAGCTTTAAATAACAATTTGTCGAAAATTGTATTTTTCCTAACTATACAAGCCTGAGGTCCTTTAACAATAGGAATGGTACTTAGTGGCAGCTGAACCGGTCATAAGCTTCGAACAAGGGAGTTCGGTAGTTAACTGCTTGTCCTGCAGTTGGCGGTCAGCTCGACTGCAAGGAGAGGAGTCACTTTGCTTTAGGCCCAGGAAAACGCAGTGAGGGGTGGCATGAGGTGGGACTATATGTAAAGGACCTCAGGTTTGTATAGTTAGGAAAAATACAATTTTTGACAAATTGTTATTTGTTCTGGTACGTATACAAACCCTCGGTCCTTTAACAATAGGAAGACTCAATTATTGGTGGGTGGAATCTGAGTCTTATGAACAGACTGGTGTTCGTCCTACCTTGGTTCCCTCCCTGGTTGTAAGAGCAAAGGGAGGGATCCTAGCCTCTGTCCAGCTGATTGGGGTGTGCACCGCAGGATCAGTGGTCAGACTTCTGGACCAAATTTATAAGAGGGAGGCAAGCGTACCTCTTATAAATAGCAACAAATGCAAGAACTAGTTCCTACTTCAAGAGCCAAGATGAAGTCATGGGTTTGTCTCTTGTTGGCTTCCACTCCCCCCTTGTTGGGGAGTGGTGGATATTAGGGATAGGATGGAGCTTGGTTGTGTAGCTTACCTGCATTGGCCTCCTGTTCAGCGTAGTGATGACCGCGGCCCTCTGCCCACAGGTAGAGGAGGAAGAACGAAGGAGGAAGAGAAGCCAGTCACACACTCTTTCACTCGCCCATTCATGCAGTCACACAAGAATGTGATGCTGTTGTCCACTCGGGTGCTGGGTAGACTACACAACTTGTTGAGCAGCCACCACAGGTCCCAAGAAAAAAGTGTCTAAGGACCTGTGGGTAATATCCCGAAGGTAGAAGGAAGTAAAGGTGGTCTGGTTGGCCCAAACTCCTGCCTTCAGACCCTGCGCCACGGAGAAGTTCTTGTGGAACGCAAGGGTAGGATCAATACCTCTGACTTCGTGGGCTCTCGGACGAAGGGTACGGGTGTCGTCACTACCATCCGCATCGTACGCCCTCCTGATCACCTCACGTAGCCAGAAAGAAAGTGTTCTTCGAAACTTCTTCTTGGTAACCCCAACGCTAACAAAGAGGCGTCGACACTCAGACCTGAGGTGTCGAGTTCTCTTCAGATAGCGCCGTAGCGCCCTCACAGGACAAAGCAGCATCTCATCAGTAAAGTCCTTCAAGGAGGGGATCGTGAAAGACTCGAACCGCTATGAAGTTCGGGATGAAATCGAGTGTCACAGATCCCCATCCTCTGGAATGCTTGACGTTGTAGGAAAGAGCATGAAGTTCCCCTACTCTCTTCGCCGATGCTAGGGCCAGCAAGAAGAGGGTCTTGAGGGTCAGATCCCTGTCTGACGACTCTTGGAGTGGCTTGAAGGGTCTGCGAGTCAAACTCCTAAGGACGAGAGTCACATCCCACCCCGGGGGCATGAGTTCCCTGGGTGGGCAAGACCTCTTGAAGCTCTTCATGAGGAGGGAGATCTCGAAGGAAGAAGAGATGTCCACACCTCGTAGTTTAAGGACTAGTGCCAGGGCGGCTCTGTATCCTTTAACTGCAGAGACGGAGAGGAGCTTCTCTCGGCGAAGAAAAACGAGGAACTCTGCTACCTGCTGAACAGTGGCTCTGAGAGGAGAGACCCCGCCCACGAAACCAACAACAGACGACGGCCCACTTCCCCTGGTATACATACAGCTGCAGACGACTGTCTGAGGTATCCAGCCATCTCTGATGCTGCGCTGCGAGAAAAGCCTCTCGCTCACAAGAGATGGTGGACAACAGCCAGCCGTGAAGACACAGGGACTCGACTGACCGGTGGTACCGCTCTACGTGTGGCTGGCACAGGAGGTTGTGCCAGGGGGGAATCTCCCTCGGTGCTTCGGCGAGCAGAGCCAGCAGATCCGGGTACCAAACAGCTTGAGGCCATTTGGGGGCCACCAGGATCATCCGGAGATTCGAGGTGATCAGCGTCCTGCTGATCACCTTGCGAATCAGACAGAATGGGGGGAAAGGCGTAAATGAAGAGGTTGTCCCACGGGTGTTGAAGAGCGTCCTCTGCAGCTGCCCATGGGTCCGGCACAAATGGGTAGAAAACCTGGAGTTTTCTGTTGTGCCGGGTGGCGAACAGGTCTACGACTGGACGCCCCCACAGGTTGAAGAGCCTTTCCGCCACGTCTGGGTGAAGGGACCACTCGGTTCCTATCACCTGATCCCGACGGCTGAGCTTGTCTGCTACTACATTCCTCTTGCCTGGAATGTAGCGGGCTGACAGCTCTACTGAGTGTGCCACGACCCACTCGTGCACCTGCAACGTCAACTGGTGCAGCGGAAGGGACACTAGGGCCCCTTGCTTGTTGACGTACGCCACTACCGTGGTATTGTTGCTCATCAACACCACTAAGTGTCCCACCAGGCGAGCCCGGAACTCTTGGAGAACGAAGAACGCTGCCTTGAGCTCCAGGACGTTGATGTGAAGGTGCTTGTCGTGATGATCCCACACACCCGCAGCCAGCAACTCCTCCAGGTGTGCACCGCATCCCTTGGTTGATGCGTCTGAGTGTTACGTGTTTATATATTTTTTAAAAATTATTCTCTTCGTTATGTTTGCATTGCGTACCTACAAGTTCTTATTCTCTCTTCTTCTTCTGGCTCTCTTCGTGGCTACGGGTAATGTTTGAAAGGTTATTTGTTATATGGGCTTACCTTTAATTATCACTTGCTACGGTTGAGTTTCTTTTCTCATAGGAACATTGTAGATTATTTATTTCATTTTAGCCATGTCTCTCAGGAGGGTTTCTTTGCTTCCATGGCGTGAGTACTTTCACGGATTCTGGGTAAGTTAAACACCACTTAATTAATTTGCTTATAATTAGATAAAGTACAAAGTCCACAATACAACACTATCACACTACACTGGAACAGAGTGAGAAGGAACACAGCCTCCCCGTATAAGGTCTGGTTCTTGACTGATTTTCTCTAGGAGTTCAAATGAAGTTTGGACCTAACTGATTCAATTAGCTCCTCCTTAACTACCCTCTAAGACACATCCTACTTCTTCTTGAGTGGCTTTCCTTACTTCCGGTGCCACCCCTAGATTAGTCTGATTGGTTTCGTCTCTTGACGGTAACCACCCACTGAAGGAGTCAAAGTTCAGAGTTTCTGGTGAAGTTTGCATTTTACTGTTTTCGAAATTGAGTGCCAATGTTTGGTCTGGTTTTTGAAACTGCTATTCGTGCAGTCTTATGCTGCACACATCTACTCCCTTTTCTACCTTAACTTCTGGTAGATTCTTCATCACTCTACCCTTACTATATATTTTTCTACCAGTGGTTTTTCCTAACTAAATTGTCCCTACCTATACTCTGGACAGACTCTTGTTGTTTCCTAACATGAGAACAGCAACATCTCCGGGGGGGAGGGGGGGTGCGAAGAAGCACTCCTCTTACGAGGTTCCCGTTGTCCAGCCACCAGGCTAGGTCCTGCCTCACCTCCTCCGTGAGGGACACGGGGAAGAAGGGAGGGTCCCTTGCCTGTGAGGGACTAGCTTCTCGAGCTGTTCTGCTGCCTCCCTGAACCTGGTGATCCGCGAATCTGCGGGGAAGACTCGCCCCGCTACCGTATCGATCAGCATGCCCAGGTACTTCATCCTCTGCTTGGGCTTGAGATCCGACTTCTCGTAATTCACTACGATCCCCAGATCGCGGCAGAATTCGAGGAGTCGGTCCCTGTCCTGTAGCAACTGCGAGCGGGAGCTCGCCAGGACTAGCCAATCATCGAGATACCTCAGAAGATGTATTCCTACCGAGTGGGCCCAAGACGACACCAGCGTGAACACCTGTGGGGCGGTTGAGAGACCGAAACAAAGTGCCCTGAATTGGTACACTGTCCCATCGAGGATGCAGCGGAGGTACTTCCTGGAGGATTGAGGGATGGGTATCTGGAAATATGCGTCCTTCAGATCCACGAATCGGTTCAAGGGAGAGAGATCTATCACTGGGCACCAGCCCCCCGAGGACTTCTCCACCAGGAAAAGTCAACTGTAGAAGCCCGGCGACTGATCCCATACGATCTCCACAGCATGTTTGCTCAGTATGGCTTCTACTTACTGCCGAAGCGCTACGTCCTTGGTCGAACCAGGGACGTACGTCTATAGATGGACCGGGCTGGAGGTGAGGGGTGACCGAGACTTGAAGGGTAGTAAATATTCCTCCCGAAGAACGTTCACTATCCAGGTCTCCGCTCCGTAGCACTGCCATGTTGCCCAATGGCTCACCAGGCACCCAACCACTTCCGGCAGCAGATGAGGGGGAACACCGTCCCTAGCGTTTCCCGCCTCTCTTCGGCTTCTTCTTCCTAGATCCTCCTCGAGAGAAGGACTGGTTATGGTCGCTCCTTACCGAAGAAGTCGAAGGCAGAGTCTTTCCTCTGGGCTTCGACGAAGCAATCGTCTTGGCCGCAGAGGAAGTGCTAGCTAAACTCTTAGGCTTAGCCGCAGTTGCTCGAGGTTGCCCAGCCACCTTCGAGACTGCCTGGTGGACCAAATGGTTACTGTCATCAGTACGCCGTTGTTCCACCGCAGCGTCCACCATCTCTCTGGGGAAGAGAGAGGAGGAACTCCGCACCAGTCCGTTGTGAAGATTCAATGCCGCCTCTCGCCCAGCCGCCCTGGTCACTCGGGTGAGGACAGCGTCCCTACGCCGAAGAACCAGGTTGGCCCACAGGTTAGCCATCTGATGGGCCAAGTAGGAGATGGCCCTACCTCCAGACTGGCACAGTCTCACAAAAGCCGGGTCCCCTTGAGGAGTGATGTTCCCCAAGGAGGCCGCAGTTTCCGACACTGTGAGGGACCACAGGTCGAGCCAGGAGACTGCTTGGAATGCTGCCATAGTGCTAGATTCCAAGGCAAGTGCCTCCTGCTGCGAGAACCAGAGGTTCTCCGACAGGAGCTGCTGCAGGGACACCCCCGGAGTTAGCCTAGCCAGCTCTGGGTTAACCTGTTTGGGCGGCAGAGGATCTTCTGAAGGCATGTAGAATCTCCTCTGTCGTGGTAGAGGTGGGGGGAAGGAGCTTGGATGACCTACCAGACCGAAGCGAACCCTCCTGTCCGGAGACAAGAGCGTCCACCTGGCTCAGTCCACTGTCAGCCAAGGCTGATCACGGCAGACCCACCGTTGTCCTGGGTTCCTTTTTGGGACCCCAGAAAGACTCCAAACCCGATATGGGCTCGGACGGTAGGAGCAGCGATCCTTCCCCAAGGTTGTTGTGCCGACGAATCAGAGCAATAACCTCTGAAAACGACCTCTGGATCTCGGGAGTGACTGCATCCTGTGGAGACGGGCCGTCAAGCCCGTCCAACTAGAACGCCTCCTGAGAACCTCCTCCTTCCGCAGGAGGAACCACCACAGACCCCTCATGGTCTCCTCCTGCCACTTGCGCATACGATCTGGTCGATCCGAGGACCGTGCCAGGTTCGTAGGGCGTCGTGGGGGGATCGTGAGGGGTGCGCCCCTCGCGATCACTCCTAATCTCCTCGCTCTTCCCGGTGTAACCCAAGGAAGTTGAAGGGATAGGAGAGGCAAACCTGAAGCTCCCCCCGCGCCCACCAGCAGAACCAGTGTGCTGAGGGGGGCTGCAGGCGATCGAGCTGCAGGCCTAATCGAGGGGCTGGACTGAGAACACCGGT
Source organism: Macrobrachium nipponense (assembly GCF_015104395.2). Taxonomy (NCBI): domain Eukaryota; kingdom Metazoa; phylum Arthropoda; class Malacostraca; order Decapoda; family Palaemonidae; genus Macrobrachium; species Macrobrachium nipponense. The sequence goes on along the minus strand of NC_061100.1, from coordinate 94,221,498 downwards.
GACGGTCCCGAGCGTCAGAAGAGCTGCTGCTAGTCCCCCTCTCCGCCCGGTCCCGGTGGGAGCGGCAGTCAGGGGACCGGCAGAGTCCGCTGTCGCGGTGGGAGCGAGGCCTGTCCTCACTGCACGTCATGTCGCTTGGCCCAGCCGAGGCTGGTTCAGGCCTCAGCCCGCGTCAACCCTGGGTACCAGTCTTCCGCTCCGTGCCTGGATACTGGCGCCGAGCGGACTTGGTTGCCTGGGTCTTGGCTGTACAGTCACCGGTGGGCGACCGTACACTAGGTACCTCTCGCGAGTGAGAAGCCGAGACGGTACCTGGCGCCGAGGCAGAGCCTCTGGCGCCAAGCGAGGAGGTACTGGTGTTAGCTGGTGCTCCTCCGGTCCCCGTCTTCTTCTTCTTTGCGGAAGGAGAGACGGGCCCTGTTCCCGAAGGAACAGGAGGACCAGCGGAAGCCCCAACCTTCCCACTGGAGTGGGAAGGACCCTTAGAAGTCTCAGAGCGAGCTCTTAGGGGGGAGGAGGCGACCTTCTTTTTCTTAGGCTGTGGGGCCTTAGAAGTTGAAGGGGAAGCGGCGGCAGACAACAACGAAGAAGGCGATGAAGATGACGACGACGACACCTTCCTCTTCTTCTTCGTCAGCTTCTTCAGGACCACCGTAAAGTCTTCCATCCAGGACGGAGCCGGGGCAGTTGCCGAAGCAACAGGGTCTGACTGCACCTGTCCGGAAGGACCTGGGGTGGGAGCAGCAACACCACGAGCAGGAACGACGGCGGCAGGAACTGGTACTAGTACTGGAACGGGAGCGTGGACAGGAACAGGAGGCGGGGCAGAAATCAGCGGCATCCTATGCACAGGTGGCAGGTCCAGCGGAGAGCTCTTAGGACACCAGGAAGCCAGGGGCTGAAGCGAGAGCGGCAAAACCAGGTGGCGGCATCACAGCGGGCATCCTCACCACCGTCAGCAGCATCTGCACAGCGGCACAGCGTAGCAAGGTGTGGATACCGTAGTTGTAATGGTGGTGGTCGAGCCGTGGGTGACCAACATAGACCCCCTCGCCAGGTGACTCAGGAGCCCCAGAATCGTTGGTGTCCCCTGGAGCCCCAGCGAATACCAGGCCCGGCTGATATCGTAACCCATGGCAAGCAAACCTGAAGAGCTCTTAGGGGGGAGGAGGTGACCTTCTTCTTCTTAGGCTGTGGGGCCTTAGAAGTTGAAGGGGAAGCGGCGGCAGAAGACAACGAAGAAGACGATGAAGACGACGACGACGACGACACCTTCCTCCTCCTCTTCTTCGTCAGCTTCTTCAGGACCACCGTAAAGTCTTCCATCCAGGACAGAGCCGGGGCAGTTGCCGAAGCAACAGGGCCCGACTGCACCTGTCCGGAAGGACCTGGGGTGGGAGCAGCAACACCACGAGCAGGAACGACGGCGGCAGGAACTGGTACTAGTACTGGAACGGGAGCGTGGACAGGAACAGGAGGCGGGGCAGAAATCAGCGGCATCCTATGCACAGGTGGCAGGTCTAGCGGAGAGCTCTTAGGACACCAGGAACCCAGGGGCTGAGGCGAGAGCGGCAAAACCAGGTGGCGGCATCACAGCGGGCATCCTCACCACCGTCAGCGGCATCTGCACAGCGTAGCAAGGTGTGGATACCGTAGTTGTAATGGTGGTGGTCGAGCCGTGGGTGACCAGCATAGACCCCCTCGCCAGGTGACTCAGGAGCCCCAGAATCGTTGGTGTCCCCTGGAGCCCCAGCGAATACCAGGCCCGGCTGATATCGTCACCCATGGCAAGCAAACCTGAAGAAGGGAACAGAGTTGGGTTAATAAGGGGGAGGGGGAAAGATCCCACCCCGAGCAAACGGAAGACCCCGAATACAGTTGAATGTTGGGTATCTCGCACCCCTCTACGCTCGACTGATTGAGCAAAGAGAAGGAACGAGATTCGGGGAAAGGAGCCATACGAGGGAGCTGAGATGGAGGGAGAAAAGAGAAAGACGTGTCCGTGACCAGGGAAGCAACTGGAGAATCCTCCGACTCCCTGGCTGGCTTACGCGGCTTCATCCTCCCCCCATAGCGTTCCCACTGCTCCTCCAACCAAGAAACACATACATCACATGACTTGGTGCGAGAGCAATCTCGCCCTCTACTCTGAGTACAAAACTCATGAGGATCGACCTCAAGAGAGGACTGAAAGGCCCCACACTTACGGCCCTCCACACCAGGGCACAATCTGGGGCTGATGGGGACGCGCGGGGGTCTCTCCGGTTCTCGGGATTCCATTTTGAAGTTCAATCACTGAATGAATAATAAAAAAAAACACACGTACAGGGGGTCCTCGAGTTACGACGTTGATCCGTTCTTAAGATGCGTCGTAACATGATTTTCAGCGTAAGTCGGAACATTAAAAAATACCACATGATTTAATGTAAATACCTATCAATAACAACGAGAGAACAATTCTTTACCTTTATTAATTTGATTGGCTTGCACACTGGAGAGGAAGCTGCGGTGCTGGAGAGACTGGGGGAGGTTAGTGAAGAGAAAAAGAACCTCCAGAAGATGCTGGAGATGCTGAGGCAGGTGATTCTTGAGGTGAGGCAGAACATACTACTGGAGATGCTGAGGCAGGTGATTCTTGAGGTGAGGCAGAACATACTACTGGAGATGCTGGGGCAGGTGAGTCTTTAGGTGAGGCAGAACCTACAGAAGGTGCTGGAGATACTGGGGCAGGTGAGTCTGGGTTAGCAGAACATTCAGAAGGTGCTGGAGATTGTGGGGCAGGCGAGTCTGGATTAGCAGAGGCAGCTGAGGTTGAGGGTACAGGATCTCCTGCAGGCCTCTCTACCTTCTTAAAATACTGCTCCAGGTTAGTCTGAACAGAGAGCGACCTCTTTTCATCCAAGATCTCCTTGTAACACTGCATCAAATCCATGATGCCTCTGGAAACCCTAGTGAACCTGTCCAAGTAAGTTGGGATCCTGAGCCTCAAAAGTTGACAACGCTTGCTGCAACTCTGCAAAACCTCTTGTCAAGTCCTGCCTTGTGAAAGCCTTAGGCTCTGGGGTGGGTGCTTCTTCTTCTTCCTCTATCATCTGCTTCTCCAGTTGTATCAGGTCCTCAGCAGATAACTCCTCACCATGAGACTCCAGCAGCTCTGTAACATCATCAACCTCCATCTCCAAATTGATTTCCTTACTCAGGGCAACAACGTTCTTGACAACTAGCTGAACTGTGTCCTCAAACCCATGGAAATCATTCACAAATTGAGGACAAATTTTCTTCCAGACACCATTCATGTTTGTTTGCTTAACCTCCTCCCAGGAATTAGCAATGTTCTTTACAGCATCAAGGATGTTGTAGGATTTCCAAAAGTCCTTCAGAGTCAAGTCCTTCTTGGTTTCAGTTGCCTGTAAAGCCATAGCAATTGTCCTTCGTAGGTAGTAGGCCTTGAACGAAGCAATCACTCCTTGGTCCATAGGCTGTAAAAGGGCCGTGGTATTAGGTGGAAGGTAAACCACCTTGACATTAGGGTTGAAGTCTCCCAGCTGGGCAGGGTGTCCAGGGGCATTGTCCAGCACTAGCAACACCTTAAAGGGGATACCCTTGGAGGCGCAATACCGCTCCACACTTGGAACAAAATGGTTTACGAACCAGTCCTCAAACACTGTAAGTGTCACCCATGCCTTCTTGTTGGCTTCCAAATTACTGGTAGTTGACCCTTCCAAATGCCCTTGAGTGCCCTTGGATTTTCAGCCTGATACACCAACAAGGGCTTCAGTTTGAAGTCGCCAGCAGCATTACCCCAAGAAGTAAAGTTAGTCTCTCCTTGCTGGCTTTATGACCGGGTGCTGACTTCTCCTCCTTGGCGATGTAAGTGCGGTTAGGCATACGTTTCCAAAACAAACCTGTCTCGTCTACGTTAAACACTTGCTGAGCAGAATAACCCCCCTCCTTAATTATCTCAGACAACGCTTTAGGAAATTCACTCGCTGCTTTCTCATCCCCACTAGCAGCTTCACCTTGCACTTTAAGGTTATGGTAATTGGCCCGAGCCTTAAATCGCAATAAAAACCAACCCCTACTAGCCACAAACTCTTCACTTTCACTTCCCTCCCCCTTTTCTTTTTTCAACGCTTCAAACAATCTTTTCGCCTTCTCCTGAATCACCATAAGGCTGACTGGGATACGCCGTTGATTTTGGTCTTCCAACCAAAGCACCAATAACCTTTCCATTTCAATTATTAGACCACTACGCTGCTTAGTTATCACTGTCGCTTTCATAGGAGCAGATCCTTTCACATGTTCAACGATGCGCTCTTTATCTTTGATAATGGTAGCAACGGTCGAACGGCTAAGGCCAAGCGAGCGGCCAATGTTTGTTGGCGTTTCTCCCTTCTCAGATCGCTTTATAATGTCCACTTTAATTTCCATGGTGATGGCCTTTCTTTTCTTCGATGCACTACCATCAGAAGAGTCCGCCTTGTGCTTGGGAGCCATAACAAAGAGCAAAAAGTTACAAAAACGATACAACACGAGGGAGAGAGAGGCAGTGTAAACAACCAAAATGGCGTATGGGCGAGGAATGAGCGTAGCGAAGCGACGCCGTCCTCTCCCCCACAAAGCGTATTCTTCCGCCGTGCGCCCAGAACTAGTTCGCGTTTGTTTACGTCGCTAAACCGCGTAAGACGGAACGACGCAAAATATTATTTTTTATATTTTTATGGGGGCGCGTTCGTAACCACGAAACATCGTAAGTCGAGACCGGCGTAACCCGAGGACTTACTGTACTTACGTATCCTTTTGCACAATCACACAGTAATAGAGAAAGCCAAAAGAAAATCTTCACGCAGTGAAGCACACAAAGCATACGACGATAGCGGGCAGAGAGGCGAACAACACGTCTGTCTCCGTCGGCGGCCGAAAGCAAAGTGACTCCTCTCCTCGCAGTCGAGCTGACCGCCAACTGCGGGACAAGCAGTTAACTACCGAACTCCCTTGTTCAAAGCTTACGACCGGTTCAGCTGCCGCTAAGTACCATTCCTATTGTTAAAGGACCGAGGGTTTGTATACGTACCAGAACAAATTACCCAACACAAGTTACTAGGACCTTCAGGCTTTTCAGTACATATATCAATATTGTACAAAGTTTTTTCATTTTGTTGATCCAGTTACTTTATGTTCAGTCATGATCTACTGTACTGAATATGTTTACAAAAAATTAAGTTGAAAACATCTATAGCTTTATTACTGTAATTAATGGAATTAATAAATCTAAGCTTTATGGCATTTTGCAAAATTTAAGAGAAGCATAAATAAATGTTATTTTGCAATTCACAAGGATGACTTAAGGGGCCGGCCATAACCCTTATATATGGGGGTATAGGGCGAAAAATGCAAAGTCATGAAAAAATTCATGGAGCTTCATATGGCAATTGAGAATACGTATACGAAATATTTCGTCAAAATTCCTCTTACTTTCGTAGTTACAGGGTAATTAGTTAACGTAACTCAATAAGCCTAAACCATTTATCCGTACAAGAAAATGCAATATTTCTTCTATTATCGTAAATTTTGATAATTATTGTCAAAGAAATTGGGAGAAATGGCATCTGTAGACATTCCCCGAGTCGAGAAGGGAGACTTCAGTCAGCTACCAAGTCCAACCATGATTCAGAGCGAGCACAAACTTCAAGTAGTTTACACGTTTGATTTCACCTGACATTCGCTTGCTTTTACGTATGTTTATGTATGTTTCGGCAAGAATTTCATCATGCCAATGAGTAAAAGACAAGGAAAACATCTCGCTAACATACAGACGAAGAAAAATCGCTTGAGTATTATTACAGAATATCATAATATACGGGTAGTTAGTGAAGAGAGAGGGGAGGGTTGCATAGTAACACCCCCGTCTTGCCTGACGCACACGTCACACTGTGCCCAAGGCTACGATCTTTGAGCAAAGAGATCTTCATTTATGATAAATAACACAGTTTTGGTTTTTTAATACCCAAAATGGAATATGAAATTCATAATAATCATGATTTATTAAATTGTCTTTGTAAAACTCTTGCATTTACGTTTGTTTATCTTTGTTTCAGCAAGAATTTCATCATGCCAAAGAGGAAAATACAAGGAAAACATCTTGCTAACACACAGAAGAAGAAAATTCACTGTAATAAGCCGAGTTTTGAAGGGGAGAGAGAGAGTTGCGTAGGAAGGAGTGCCCCATCTTGCCTCAAGCAGTGCCCCAGGCTATGATATATGAGAAAAGGGATCATCATTTATGATTAAATTATGATAAATAAAATATTTTGGTTTATTAATACACAAAAAAGAAATATACATTCATAATAATCATTATTTATTAACATTGTCCTTATAGAAATACGAAGGAAAACTTTGAACGCCCGTATCTCAAAACTATACTCATTGACCTTCAAAATCTATCTTCTCTCTTAGTTTTAAAGCTATAACATTGGAATTTGGTATATAACTCAGAAAGACATTATAGAACAATCAAATGAAGCCCTTTTTTCCAATTTTTGTTTCATCTTTTTTTTTTTTAATTTTTTTTTTCATGATTTATAGGGTTTATTTATTTACTATATTGAAAAATTCATATCTAGCAAAAAATTGACTTTTAGAAAAAAAACTCTTCATTCTATGGGAGGTCTACATCAGGTCTATATATGGTAGTAATCCTAGGTCTTAGGTCTTAACATTAAATATCAAGGGAGGAGATAGAATTTGAAAAATTGTTATTTTCGGAATAAATCGCCCTGGCGTCACAAAACCGAAGGTCAGAGGCGAAAATCATATGCGGTTTGGAGATGTCCCAAGTCACCTTATTAAGTGGTATGAATATCAAAGTCCTGTCCTTAAAAAATGGCATTAGCCGGCCAGCCCCCTTAAAACAATCTGAGTTTGTTAATGAATACTTTTCTCATATTAGATTATTTATTTATAATTACAGTAGTTTAAGGAGGCCGGCCAGAACCCTTATATATGGGGGTATAGGGCGAAAAATGCAAAGTCATGGAATAATTCATGGAGCTTCACATGGCAATTGAGAATACTTATACGAAATATTTCGTCAAAATTCCTCTTACTTTCGTAGTTACAGGGTAATTAGTTAACGTAACTCAATAAGCCTAAACCATTTATCCGTACAAGAAAATGCAATACGTATTTCTTCTATTATCGTAAATTTTGATAATGATTGTCAAAGAAATTGTGAGAAATGGCATCTGTCGAGATTCCATGAGCCGCAGAAGGGAGTCAGTCAGCTACCAAGTTCAACCATGATTCAGTGCGAGCACAAATCTCAAGTAGTCTACACATTCGAGTTTCACCTCTGACATTCGCTTGCTTTTACGTATGTTTATCTATGTTTCGGCAAGAATTTAATTATGCCATTGAGGAAAAGACAAGGAAAACATCTCGCTAACATACAGACAAAGAAAATTCGCTCTAATATGATTACAGAATATCATAATATACGCGATATTAGCGTAGTTAGTGAAGAGAGATGGAGAGTTGCGTAGTAAATAACACCCCGTCTTGCCTGACGCACACGTCACACTGTGCCCCAGGCTACAATCTTTGAGCAAAGGGATCTTCATTTATGATAAATAACATAGTTTTGGTTTATTAATACCCAAAAAGGAATATGAAATTCATAATAATCATGATTTATTAACATTGTCTTTGTAAATAGAGAGTACACCTTCAAGTTTCACCTCTGACATTCTCTTGCATTTACGTTTGTTTATCTTTGTTTCGGCAAGAATTTCATCATGTTAAAGAGGAAATGCAAGGAAAACATCTTGCTAACATACAGAAGAAGAAAATTTGCTGTAATAAGCAGAGTTAGTGAAGGAGAGAGAGAGAGTTGCCTAGGAAGGAGTGCCACGTCTTGCCTGGCGCAGTACCCCAGGCTATGATATATGAGCAAAGGGATCATCATTTATGATTAAATTATGATAAATAAAATAGTTTTGGTTTATTAACCCTTAAACGCCGAAGCGGTAAAAAAAAAATGTCTCCCGTGTGCCGGAGGTGTTTCAGAGTGAGCACGGAAGCAGAAAAAATATTTTTTTCAAAAAATCACAGCGCGCTTAGTTTTCAAGATTAAGAGTTCATTTTTGGCTCCTTTTTTTTGTCATTGCCTGAAGTTTAGTATGCAACCATCAGAAATTAAAAAAATTATCATTATCATATATAAATAATGCGATATTTGATAGCGCAAAAACAAAATTTCATATATAATTGTATTCAAATCGCACTGTGCGCAAAACGGTAAATGTAACAATTTACTTTTTTTTCGTTGTAATGTACACTAAATTGCGATCATTTTGGTATATAACACATTGTAAAGCGATAAAAGCAACACAGAGAAAATATTATCACAAAATAATGCATGAATTCGTAACGCGCGGACCTAAACAAATATTTTTTTTCAAAAATTCACCATAAATCTAAATATTGTCCTAGAGACTTAAAATTTCTTTCAAAATGAAGAAAAATGATTGAATATTACTATACTGTAAGTACAGGCAGTCCCCGGGTTACGACGGGGGTTCCGTTCTTGAGACGCGTCGTAAGCCGAAAATCGTCGTAAGCCGGAACGACACTTGGAAATATGTCTTAAACTCATAAAAAGTTATAAAAACATTACTTGTAATCCTTTGGTTACACTACATGTTGTTTCCTGTAGTTTTATGTACAACCTGGAGTTATTTTCATAAAAGAATGCTGGTTCTTGAAGGTAAAAACTATTGTAATCCTCTGGTGACACTACATTCTTGAAGTTTTATGTACAACCTGGAGTGATTTTGCAAAATCTTGAGGGCTACAAGAACAGCTGATTACTATTTACGTATCATATAGACTAATTAAAGTAAACGTATCTTTAAATAGGCTTATATATTAGTATCAACAAAACATTTCCTGCCATGAGTCAGAGGCAGTTTAATGAAACGAACACTTCTTTGTCCTATCTGTTCAGAAAATAAACGTTACGTCAGTCGCCGAGACCATTGTTGCCAAGGCCTCTCTCTCTCTCTCTCTCTCTCTCTCTCTCTCTCTCTCTCTCTCTCTCTCTCTCTCTGATCAAATTACACTGGAACCTTGACATACGATTGCCCTAATATACGAATGTTTTGAGATACAACAGAAAATTTGTGAAAATATAAGCTTTGATATACAACGAAATATTTGAGATACGATTTTGCGATGAGTGTTAGTTGTACAGGCGACCGATAAATGGCGTTCAGTCTGTTTGTTTGTTGGTGCCGCATGTTAACACGTCGTTGTTTAGTTCGTTGTATTTGCGCCTATTTTTCGTGTTAGTTTGTTTATTTTATTATTAACCATGGGTCTCAAAGCTAAAGACAAAGCAGGTGATAAGAAAAAAACCCAAGAAAATGATTTCGATGGAAGCAAAACATGAAATTATAGCAAAGCATGAACGTGGCGTTCGTATCGTCGATTTGGCAAACGAGTATGGTCGAAATCCTTCTACAATATCCACGATCATCAAGCAGAAGGAAGCTATAAAAACCTTCCAAAGGCATCACCATTATTTCTAAACTACGAACTAATTAAAAAAATAAATAAAAATTAGTTTAGCAATGTTATTTCATTTGTGTATATATTACGTAGTTATTAGTGTACATACGTAAATAAAAAGAGAACAAATCGTTCCCTGCCACCCTTCCCTACCTCCTCCCCCTGCTGGCCTCACGTCATCTTTCGTTGTGGTAAGTAAAATTCCTCTCTTTTTTTTTTTTAATTGATTTTATTAACATTTATTATCATTTATCACATTGCTACGTTATTTTATCATTATATGTGTTATTACTCATTTATTTGTGTATAAATTGTGTATATTATATGTAATTTAGCTGTGTTTAGGTGTGGTTTCATAGCGCTAGAACGGATTAATACATATTACATTATTTTTAATGGGAAAAAATGCTTTGAGATACAACTGTTTTGATATACGACGATGGTAACGGAACAAATTAAATTCGTATGTCAAGGTTCCAGTTACTGGATAATGTCTCTCTTTGGATACTTCGATTTTGCCAAATCTTGAGGGCTACAAGAACAGTTGATTACTATTTACGTATCATATAGACTAATTAAAGTAAACGTATCTTTAAATAGGCTTATATTATTAGTATTAACAACAAATTTACTGGCATGAGTCAGAGGCCGTTTAATGAAACGAACACTTCTCTGTCCTTAACTCGGAGCGTCGGAAGACGCCTCTCTCTCTCTCTCTCTCTCTCTCTGATCAAATTACTGGATAATGTCTTTCTTTGGATACTTGGAATTTGGGTTGTAATCTAATCAGAAACTTCGTTTTGTTATTATTACTGGAAACAAGCAATGATTTTTTCATTATTTGCGCTTTTGGACTGTTATATGTAAACTTTGCACACCGCAAGCTAGTATGTATTCATTCGCTCGGAAACTAGTTCCGCATAAGAGGCGTCACTAAAAAACAGAAAGATACGACATAAAAAGTGTCGAAAATCATCATAACCTCAAAATTTTTGTTGTAATCTAACCAGAAACTTATCTTTATTAATATACTGTGCTAAACTATAAAGGATTTTTTTCATAGTATGCGCTTTTTAAAAGCGTCGTTAACTCGGAGCGTTGGAAGCGTCAGCGTCGGAAGCGTCAGCGTCGTAACCTCAGAACAAGCGTCGTAACCCAGGACGGATTTTTCCATTGAATATTTAAGAAAAAGTGTTGTAACCTCGGAACGTCGTAAGCCGGAACCGTGGTAACCCGGGGACCGCCTGTATTAGCTTACAATTGCAGTTTTCGACCATATCTGACGAGTTAAAGTTGACCGAATGTCGAATTTTTTTATATATATATTTTTTTATATGCAATTATTTCAGAAATAAGAAAAGCTACAACCTTCAAATATTTTTAGTTTTATTCTACATGAAATTGGGCACATTTTCATATACGTATAAAACTCTATGAAATGCCTAATATGAAACAGAGCAAATATTCCGAGAATGGGACGTACGCATTTCGGAGATTTGTGGCGGAGAATCCGCGTGCAGAGGGAAGGAAAGTTTTTTTTTTTTAAATTCACCATAAATCTAAATATTGTGCTAAAGACTTCGAATTTGTTTCAAGATGAAGATAAATGACTGAATATTACTAGACTGTAAGAGTTTTAGCTTACAATTGCGTTTTTCGACCATTTCGGTAGAGTCAAAGTTGACCGAAGGAACGTGGTTTTTTTTCTATTTATCGTGATTTATATGCAAATATTTAAAAATGAGAAAAGCTACACAACCTTCAATTATTTTTTGTTGTATTCTAAATGAAATTGCGCACATTTTCATACATAAAACTTTATGTAACGGCTAATTTAAAATGGTGCAAACATTACCACAATCGAATGTATGATTTTTTCGGAAGTTACCGTGCGGACGTAAAGAAAATGTTATTTCTTTCATAAATTCACCATAAATCGAAATATTGTGCTAGACTTCCAATTTGTTGCAAAATGAAGGTAAATGATTGAATATTACTAGAATATAAGCGTTTTAGCTTACAAATGCGTTTTTCGACCATTTCGGTAGAGTCAAAGTTGACCGAAGGTTGAAAATTTGTCACTTATCATTTTTTATATGAAAATATTTCAAAATTGATAAAAGCTACAACCATGGGTTGATTTTAGATGCATTGTTCATGAAATTGCGCACATTTCCATACATAAAACTTTCTGTAACGGCTAATTTTAAAATGGCGCAAACATTACCACAATTGCATGTATGACTTTTTTCGGAAGAGTTACCGCGCGGACGTAAGGAAAAAGTTTTTTTCATAAATTCACTATAAATCGAAATATTGTGCTAGAGACTTCCAATTAGTTGCAAAATGAAGGTAAATGATTGAATATTACTAAAATATAAGAGTTTTAGCTTACAATTGCGTTTTTCGACCATTTCGGTAGAGTCAAAGTTGACCGAAGGTTGAAATTTTTGGCACTTATCATTATTATATGAAAATATCTCAAAACTGATAAAAGCTACAATCATGAGTATTTTTTTGTTGTATTCTACATAAAAATGCGCACATTTTCATATATAATACTCCATGTAACGGCTAATTTAAAATGGTACAAAAATTATGTCAAAGTGATGAAATAATTTCCGAGATGTGTCACAGATACTTTTTAGTGCGGCAAGAAAGAAATTTGCGCTTGCGCGCCTGCGTAACGATTGTAAACACACACCTTGATCCGTGAACTCCAGCATACCCAAGGCGCGTGATTCAAGAGTTTTCGGCTGGTAGGCCTAAAAGTATTTTTCCGTGAATTTTTAAAAAAACTTTTGTATGTCGACTTAAAATACGTCCAGTCGGCACCCGAGAGACAAAAAATGTCGACGTAAAATACGTCCAGTCGGCGTTTAAGGGTTAATACACAAAAAAGAAATATACATTCATAATAATCATTATTTATTAACATTGCCTTTATAAAAATACGAAGTAAGACTTTGAACGCCCAAATTTCAAAAATGACAATTTGTCGAAAATTGCATTTTTCCTAACTATACAAACTTGAGGTCCTTTTACAATAGGAAGGTAACTAGCAGCACCTGGGACGGTCGTAAGCTTCGAACAAGGGAATTCGGTAGTTAACTGCTTATCTGACAGTGCGCGCGCAGCACGACAGAGAGGTGAAGAATCACTTTTGCTTTAGGCCAAGGAAAAATGCAGAGTGAGGGGTGGCATGAGGTGGGACTATACGTAAAAGGACCTCAGGTTTGTATAGTTAGGAAAAATACAATTTTCGACAAATTGTCATTTGTTCCTGGTAAAGATATACAAACCATCGGTCCTTTTACAATAGGAAGACTCACTTCTTGGTGGGAGGAATCTGAGTCTTTTGAGAACAGACTGGTGTTCGCCCAACCTTGGATTGCCACCCTGGTCGTGAGAGCGAGGGAGGTATCCTAGCCTCTGCCCAATTGATCGGGGTATGTACCGCAGGATCAATGGTCAGACCTCTGAACCCAAGTAATAAGAGAGAGGCAAGCGTATCTCTTAAAACTAGCAAGCAAGAACTTGTTCCTGTTGCAAGAGGCAACATAAAGTTATGGGTTTGTCTCTTGTTGGCTTCCACTCCCCCCCCCCCCCCCCCCCCCCCCCCTTGTTGGGGGAAGTGGTGGATATTCACTCCTATCCCTAATGAAAGGGATAGGATGGGGCTCGGTCGTGTAGCCTACCTGCATCGCCTCCTGCCCAGCGTAGTGTCTACCGCGTCCCTCTGCCCACAGGTAGAGGGAGAGAAAAAGATGGGGAAGAGAAGGCCAGTCACCTTCTCAATCACCTATCCCTTCATGCAGTCACACCAGGAAGCGATGCTGTTCGGTCCGCTCGGGAGCTGGGTAAGCTACACAACGTGTTGAGCAGCCACCACGGGTCCTAAGGAACAATTGTCCAAGGACCTGTGGGCTATATCCTGAAGGTAGAAGGAGTGCATGTGGTCTGGTTGGACCAGACCCCTGCCTTCAGTACCTGCGCCACGGAGAAGTTCTTGCAAAACGCGAAGGAAGGACCAATATCTCTGACTTCATGGCCTCTCCGGACGAAGGGTACAGATGTCGTCGCTATCATCAGCTTCGTACGCCCTCCTGATCACCTCACGCAGCCAGCAAGAAAGTGTTCCTGTAACTTCTTGGTCATCCCGGTGCTAATGAAGATGTGTCAACACTCAGACCTGAGGTGTCAAGTTTTCTTCAGATAGCGCCGTCGCGCCCTCACAGGACAAAGCAGCATCTCCTTCGCATCGAAGGCGGTGAAGTCCATTAGGGAGGAGATTGTGAAGAACTCGAACCGATCGGCAGGGACCAAAGGATTCTGAGTCTTGCTACGAAGTTCGGTATGAAATCGAGCGTCACAGATCCCCATCCCCTGGATGCTTGACTTCGCAGGAAAAGCCATGCAGTTCCCTCTTTGGTGATGTCCAGTAGCCATACTGGTCTATCAGTCTGCGGCGAAGTGTCTCGCATTCTCGAATCCCATTGCAGTGAAGCCTCTCGTGGTCTCGTATCCCCCTGCGGCAAAGTCTCTCCGTCTCCCTAGTGGATAGGACACCGACACTCCATGGTGGGTGTCGATGGTATGGGTACTGGGACAAGCTAGTAGGACGAAGTAATGATTGATCTGAAACAACCAAACTAAGTCCACAGTGTAGCTCATAACTGACTTGGGCGCTTTGACAGCTGCCGACTGACTGCGTTCGGTTGTGTGAGGCAAGCTGTCCAAGCATCCGAGCAAGTCACGTGACTTTCTCCTTTAAAGGGTTATGCTGAGAGACCATACAAATTGTCTATTTGTTTGCCACCGATGCCAGACGGCAGGCGAGATGATGAAGATTCTCTCAAGGCATGTGCCCAATAGGCGAAAGTCAATTTCCTTCTAGAGAACGAGGTCCCTGATGGCAAGACAGAATTCTCATAGTTGAAGACGAAGGTGGAAGGTGAATGCTACCTATGCCTTCACTGCCGAATCGAGAGAAGTAATTCTCAAGATTCTGAACCTGTGCTTACAAAGGACTGAAAACCCTAAACCGCTATTTCATTGCTGTTCGGTGAGGAGTCGTAGTTGCAATGAAAGCGGGGTGCTTTTCAGTAATGAAAACACAGGGATGTATTGCCTGAGGAACTGCTTCTCATGGGCTGATCATCTTCTTCTTCAGGTTATCCAGGGAGGACAATACTTGGAAGTGGAGCTGGCAGGGCGGGGAGCAGGCGATGTCTTCCGTTATAGATCTGTAATTTAGGGTGAACAATGAACAATTGCCAACCTACGAATATGAGATATTTTAGAAGACAAACTCAGATGTCTGAAGAAATCATTCCGCATTATCGCAGGGGTGCAATGCAGCGGGAGACTAGGCTACAGACTTCCCTTACGTCCGTGGGAACTCTTCCGAAAATATCATAAATTTTTTCGTCCGATTGTCGTAATGCTTGCACCATTTTAAATTAGCCGTTACATAGTTTTACGTAAGAAAATGTGCGCAATTTCATGTAGAATACAACAATAAACAACTCATGGTTGTAGCTTTTATCAGTTTTGAAATGGTTTCATATAAATAACGATAAGTGCCAAAATTTCAACCTTCGGTCAACTTTGACTCGACTGAAATGGTAAAAAAAAAAGCAATTGTAAGCTAAAACTATTACATTCTAGTAATATTCAAATATTTACCTTTATTCTGCTACAAATTGGAAGTCTCTAGCACAATATTTTGATTTATGGTGAATTTATGAAATATGATATTGTTATGATACAATAAAGTTTTATACATACTTACCTGGCAGATATATACATAACTATTGACTCCGTCGCGCCGACAGAATTTCGAATTTTGCGCACACTGCTACAGGTAGGTCAGGTGATCCACCGCGCTGCCGCTGGGTGGCAGGAAATAGGAACCATTCCGGTTTCCATCAGATTTTTTCTACACCATCTGTCTCCTGAGGGGAGGCTGGGTGGGCCATTTAATTGTATATATCTGCCAGGTAAGTATGTATAAAACTTTATTGTATCATAACAATATCATTTTTATACATTCAACTTACCTGTCAGATATATACATAGCTGATTCACACCATTGGAGGAGGGTAAAGACAGCTAATAACTGATTTAAACAGAAATCACAACAATCGTTGTAGGTAATAATTAAATAAAACCTTGGTTCCTACCTGTTTAGACTGAAGACTTCATGGCTAATGCCCAGGAGTCTGCTTAGTCTCAAGAGCCTCAGCGAGATATTGATCTATTGCTAAGAGTTCTTGTAGGTCTGCCAAAGGGGTCTTATCCACTTACTTGGCCGATCCTATAAGGGCTATGTCAAAGGGTTTCAATCCACTTATATGACAAGAACCTTTTTTTTTCTAAGGAGCACAATCCCGATCCCGATCACCTTAACCTAACAAAATGTTATTTCTAAGATTGCAAGGAGTCATCCCCGAACTCCTTGCAAACAACCAAAAACTCAATCACAATTACCTTACACATAATTTTTTATGAAAAATAAATAAAAATAAACAAAAATAATTTTATTTTGTACTACCCCGCCTCAAAGACCTATTCACATTCTCTTACTGGCAAAAGCACCAAAGGCCGCCTGTGCGACATCAAGTACTCCTGTCAGCAGAAAATCTTGATACTGTCTCAAAAAGTGAGGTTCATGTACGAATTTAGACAAGGTCTTTAGTACTACTCTGTTTACCAGGCACATTTCTAGCTCCTTACTGGCAAGGACAACGGCCGCCTGTGCGACACCAAGCACTCTTACCAGCAGTAACCCCCAAACCTGCCTCAAAAAGTGGAGATTTACGTAATCAAAGATACAGTCTCAATCAAAGCCCATCCTGTAAGATAAACTCACAGTTCCTTACCTAAACAAGGCCATGGCCACCTGTGCAACATCCAGCTGTCAAGCAAGAAACTTAGAGCCTATCCCAAAGGTAAGGTTTGGAAAAAACTAGACTTTTATTATAAGTTAAGGATCGGTATGCATCCTCAGTCCCAGCACTGTATCCGCAGACACAAAAGGACCTAGAGAGAAGCACTTGTCATAGGTAATTTTAACATCTCTAAGATAGTGGGATGCGAACCGAGTTGCATCTCCAATAGGTCACATTAATAATATCCTTCATGGACATATTCTTTTGGAAAGATAATGATGTTGCCACAGCTCTTACCTCATGAGCCTTAACTCGTAATATTTTAAAGGAATCCTCTGCACATTTGCTATGAGCTTCCTTAATCACACTTCTAATAAAATACGCTAGTGCATTCTTGGACATTGGTCTTTTCGTGTCCCGAACTGCACACCATAAACTTTGTTTACATGCCTTCAACTCTTAATTCTTTTTAAGATAGAACTTAAGAGCTCTAACTGGGCATAAAGTTCTTTCAATTTCGTCTCCCACTAATGTTGAAAGACTTTTCACTTCAAAACTCCTTGGCCAGGGTTTCGAAGGGTTTTCATTTTTTGCCAAAAATAGAGTTTGGAAAGAACAGATGGCTGCATCTTTCTTAAAACCCACCCGAGAATCTAGGGCATGGATTTCACTTGTTCACTTAGCCGTAGCTAAGGCTATGAGAAAAATACATTTTCTCGTCCAGTCTCTGAACGAGGCACGGTCGGGAGGTTCAAATTTTTCTGATGTGAGGAATTTGAGTACAACATCCAGATTCCAGCTTGGAGGAATTGCGGATATAGATTTTGAAGTTTCAAACGATCTTATTAGATCGTGTAAATCTTTATCCTCTGCCAAGTTCAAACCTCTATTTCTAAATACCGCTGAGAGCATGCTTTGGTATCCTCTTATGGTAGACACGGAAAGATTGGATTCTTCTCTCAGGAATAACAGAAAATCTGCTATATTGGTCACAGAGGTATCGGAGGAGGACAGCTTATTCTTCCTACACCATCTTCTGAACACATCCCACTTCGATTGGTAGACCCGAATAGTTGACGATCTTTGGGCTCTAGCAATTGCGTTTCGAAGCTTTGCTTGAAAAGCCTCTCGCTCTGACCAATCTTTCGATAGTCGAAAGGCAGTCAGAGCGAGAGCGGGGAGGTTTTGATGGAACCTCTCGAAGTGGGGTTGTCTGAGAAGATCTATCCTGTTTGGAAGAGATCTTGGGTAGTCTACTGTCCATTCCTGTACCTCTGTGAACCAATCTTGGGATGGCCAAAACGGGGCGATGAGAGTTAGTCTCGTCCCTGTTGATGCTACGAACTTCTTCATCACTACTCCTAGCAACTTGAATAGAGGGAAAGCGTAAGCGTCGAGTCCCGACCAATCCAGTAGCATGGCATCCACCGCTATCGCTCTCGGGTCTTCTACTAAGGAGCAGAAGTTCTCTATCCTTTTTGAAAGGAACGTCGCAAATAAATCTATCTGCGGTCTTCCCCACAGGTTCCAGTCTTTGGCAGACTTGTTCGTGCAGAGTCCACTCCGTGGGGAGAACTTGGTCTGTCCTGCTGAGCCGCCTGTCTGCTCTGACATTCCTTTCCCCTTTTACAAATCTGGTCAGGAGGGTAATATTCCTCTCCTCCGTCCATGACAACAGGTCCTTCGTTATCTTGAATAGGGAAAACGAGTGCGTCCCCCCTTGCTTTTTGATATAAGCCAACGTCGTGGTGTTGTCTGCGTTGACTTGAATCACTTGATTTATTACTTCTGACTCGAAGAATCTCAATGCCAGAAACACTGCATACAGTTCTTTGGCCTTTATATGCCAGTCCTTTTGTTCTTTCTTCCATTTGCCAGAGGCTTCTTTTGCCCCTAGAGTCGCTCCCCATCCCGTCTCTGAAGCGTCTGAGAACAAGATTTGGTTTGGGTTCCGAACCTCTAGGGACACTCCCTCGTTCTTTTTGAGCGGGAGCAGCCACCACTTTAGGTGTTTCTTCGCCTCTATTGTTACCAGAAAAGTGTCCGAGAGACGGCTCTTCTTCCAAGTCCATGGTCTCTTTAGGAAGAATTGCAGAGGCCGTAGATGAAGTCTTCCTAGGGACACAAATTGCTCCAGGGAAGAAAGAGTCCCTAGAAGGCTTAGCCACTCCCTGGCTGAACTCCTGTCCTTCTTTAGAAAGGATGTCACTTTCTGAATCCCTCGAAGAATCCTTTCTTGGGACAGGAAAACCCGAAAATCCCGAGAATTCATCTGAATCCCAAAATAGACTAAGTCCTGACTGGGGACCATCTGCGATTTCTCGAGATTCACGAGAAGTCCTAACGATTTCGTCAATTCGAGTGTCTTCTTCAGATCCTCCAAACATTGTTCCTGGGATTTTGCTCTTATCAGCCAATCGTCTAGGTAAAGAGAGACGCTTATACCTTCCACGTGTAGCCATCTGGCTACGTTCCGCATCAGGTACGTAAATACCTGTGGAGCCGTGGAGAGGCCGAAGCACAAGGCCCTGAACTGGTAGACCTTCCCTTGTATCACAAACCTGAGATACTTCTTCGATGACAGGTGAATAGGAACGTGAAAATAGGCATCCTGCAGGTCTAGAGAGACCATCCAGTCTCCCCTTCGCAGGGCTGAAAGTACCGAGGCAGAAGTCTCCATCGAGAACTTTTTCTTTTCTACATAACTGTTCAGGATGCTCACATCCAAGACTGGCCTCCATCCTCCGGATGCCTTTGGTACTAAAAATAGGTGGTTGTAAAACCCCGGAGTGGAAGGATCCTGAACCTCTTCTATTGCCTCTTTGTCCTTCATTCCTATCACCATCTGAAGAAGTCTCTCTCTCAGAACAGGGTCCTTGTACTTCGCCAACAGTTCCTTTGGGGATTTTGACAAAGGTGGTTTGTCTTGAAATGGTATAATGTAACCTTTCCCCAAGACTGCTAGCGTCCAAGGATCGGCTTCCCTTGTTATCGCCCAGGCCCCAATACAAAGTTTAGATTCTCCGGCCTACAGATGTTTGGAGGACTGCTGCTATTTTGATCTCTTGAAAGACCGAAAGGAGGACCTTCCTCGCTTTTCTGCTGTCTTCCTTTTTGTTGGAGGACGAGAGGTGGAACCTCTCCGAAAGGGCACTACCGTTGTACGAGTAGTCTTCCTCGCCACTGGTACTGCTGGTCTCGTTTTCTTGGAGGACTGAACTAAGAGATCTTGGGTTGCCTTTTCAGTAAGCGACTTTGAAATCTCCTTCACCAAGTGCACAGGAAAAAGGTGATCTGAGAGAGGAGCGTACAAAAGGGCTGACCTTTGTGAAGGAGATACCGCTTCGGTTAGAAATGAACCAAATAAAGATCTCTTCTTCACCACTCCTGATCCAAACAGAGATGACAATTCTCCCGAACCATCTTGAACTGCCTTATCCATGCAGGATAAGATGCAATGCAACACTTCAGGCTCCAAAATGTCTGGTTCATTTGCCTTCTTGGTCAGCACTCCAAGGGACCAATCCAAGAAGTTAAATACTTCTAGTACATGGAAAAGTCCCTTAAGGTGCTGATCCAATTCTGACATGCTCAAATACGCTTTAGCTGAGTTCAAAGCATGTCTCCTTGATGCTTCAACCAAGCTCGAAAAATCCGCCTCTGCAGAAGATGGAAGCATAAGCCCCATCGCTTCCTCTGTCCTATACCATATTCCTCTCCTACCTCCGAGCTTACATGGAGGAGAGCAAAAAACTGTCTTTTGAGCTTCCTTCTTCACCTTCATCCAATTATTTAATGATTGAATAGCCTTTTTCATTGATATGGCTGGCTTCATCCTCAAATACGAAGAAGATTTAGGAATCTTCGTACTCGAGAACAGAGATCTTGGAGAAGGAGGAGCTACAGGGCTTAGAGTCTCCAAATTCTTGAAGGAGAAGAGAGGCTAACACTTTATAATTAGATACCCCCTCGTTGTTCGGGGTTTCTTCCTCCGAAACGTCATCCAACTCCATCATAGAAGGAGAGCGAGCTCTCTTATGAGAATCTTTGTCTGTAGATCTATTTTCTTTAGGAGAAATACTCCTCGAAGGAAAGAGACTAACAGATCTAGAAGCTCTCCCTTTCTTTTCCACTAAATCATCTTGAGACATTGAAGTCGAAACTGTAACCTTCAATGTACTAGATTGCCTCCTTGAATTAGGGCTTCTATTTGCAGGAGAATTGCTATCTGAAGACATTACATGCCTAAATAAAGATCTTTTGCTACTTGCAACTTCTCGTTTTTCCAGCTCTTCACGCTTGGTTGGCTCCTCTTGCGCGGCTGGCGCCTCGCGCTCGGCTAGCGCTTCGCGGCAGTCTGGCGCCTCGTGCCTGGCTGGCACTTCGCGCCTGGTTGGCGCTTCGCGGCAGTCTGGCGCATCGCGTCTGGCTAGCGTCTCGCGCCTGGCTGGCGCTCCAGTCGTTTCCTTAGAGAAACTTCTCTTCTTTGTCAAAGGCTGTTCTTCGTAACCATATTGCTCTGAAGAGTAGTCTTTATCTGAATCTTCATGTCCCGGTGTCGGATTGCGCCAGGTTAGCGCTTCGCGCCTGGCTGGCTCTACGCGCCTGGCTGGCACCTCGCGCTTAGCTGGCGTTTCACGACCTGCTAGCTCTTTACGGTTGACTGGCGCCTCGCGCCCCGAAAGAGCGGGTCTGTGAAAAATAGACCCCTCATCCGAAGAAGAATCTTCTTTTCTAGGAGGTTGATAATAAGGATTTTTTTACCTCTTCACCGGAAGATTAATATCCTTTCTCCTTGGAGGATCTCTGGAAAGAACTCTGACTAGAGAAGCAATAGACTCTTGCATATCCTTCAATATTTTAGTTGTTTCTTCTCTTTGATCAAAATAAGTGGAAGGAGAGCATTCTTTCTCCATTCTCCACGACTTAGCGGGAGAAGGCAAAACTTTTGCTTTCTTGTTCTCCGTCGGGGAATCCTCCGAAAAACGTTCCGGACTCGAGTTTATCCCCGATTCTTCCCAGATCCTCTTCAGGGGACGAGAAAGATCCGCTGATCTCCATCCTCTTTTAGGTGAGGAATTCTCAGACGAAGAAAAACATTCACGTAGAACGCTTTTTCTAATGCGTTCTCTGGCAGTCTGTGGCGTTACAGATTCTGCCGAAGAGATGTCTGACTGGTGGGGATTCTCCACAACCTCCGTAAGGCTTTTGACATTCCTTCTCCTCTGGGCTTGGGAGCTTGAAAGAGGTCTAGGCCTGGGAGCGTTGTGAAGCCAATCAGACGCCTCCTCCACTTCACTGGGGAAATTCACATCACTTTCCACAGCACTAACACTTTGCTTACCTTATATGGCAGCCATTTTACGCTCCATTTTCATAAGCGCTGCTTTAAGGCTTGCGATCTCCGAAGCAGAGTCCGTAGGATCTGCATTAGGAGAAGGTCCTGAAATATTAGAAGAGCGTTCAAAATGTTAGAGGAGGGTACAATATTACTCACCAAACCACTTGAAGATAGAGAGCTAGGCTTGGTTTTGGAAGATGACTTCCTTAACCGGTCTTTCTCTAATTTCTTTAAATAAGAAGTTAGAGACCTCCACCCTTCAGCACTCAAACTCTCACATTCACGACAAGTGTTATCTATAGAGCATTCATACTTCCTGCATATTCTACATACAGTGTGAGGATCAACCGAGGCTTTCGGCATACTCACCTTGCACCCTTCATTCACACACATTCTCACCACACTACCAGAATCAGACATCATGATGAAAATTCCAAGCCAAAATCCAAATAACGGTCCACAATAGCGTATGCCAGTACAACGATCCAAATATGTCACCAAAGGGTCCAAAACGAAGATCAATTGTAATTAAAAAACGAAATCCAGCTGGAGATACCAACAACGATGTTGCCAGTATGGCCGACAGAAAAAATCTGATGGAAAACGGGAATGGTTCCTATTCCTGCCACCCAGCGGCAGCGCGGTGGATCACCTGACCTAACTGTAGCGTGTGCGCGAAATTCGAAATTCTGTCGGCGCGACGGAGTCAATAGCTATGTATATATCTGACAGGTAAGTTGAATGTATAAAAAAACTTTTTCCTTACGTCCGCGCGGTAACTCTTCCGAAAAAAATCATAAATTTTTTTGTCCGATTGTCGTAATGTTTGCACCATTTTAAATTAGCCGTTACATAAAGTTTTATATATGAAAATATGCGCAATTTTATGTAGAATACAACAAAAAACAACCCATGGTTGTAGCTTTAATCAGTTTTGAAATATTTTCATATAAATAACGATAAATAGAAAAAATTCGTCCTTCAGTCAACTTTAACTCGACCGAAATGGTAAAAAAATGCAATTGTAAGCTACAACAATTACAGTCTAGTAATATTCAATCAATTACCTTCATTTTGCAACAAGCAGGAAGTCTCTAGCACAATATGTATTTCAATTTATGGTGAATTTTTGAAAACATCTTTTTTTTATGTCTGCGCGTTACAAATTCATGCATCATTTTGTGATAATATTTTCTCTGTGTTGCCTTGATCGTTTTACAATGAGTTATGTACCAAAATGATTGCAATTTAGTGTACAATACAACGAAAAAAAATTAACTCGTTAGCTTTAACCGTTTTGCTCACAGCGCAATTTGTATACAATTATATATGAAATTTTTTTTGCGCTGTCATATATTTATATATGATAATGATATTTTTTTTCATTTCTGATGGTTGCATACTAAACTTCAGGCAATGACAAAAAAAGGAGCCAAAAATGAACTCTTAATCTTAAAAATTAAGCATGCTGTGATTAAAAAAAAAAAAAAAAAAAAAAAAAAAAAAAAAAAATTTCCGCTTCGGCGCTCACTCGCGAACGCAGCCGGCATACGTGAGACGATTTTTAAAATACCGCTTCAGCGTTTAAGGGTTAAGTGGTATGAATATCAAAGTCCTGTCCTTAAAAAATGGCATTAGCCGGCCGGCCCCCTTAACCAGAGAGGTTCATGTTTCATAGTTTTTGGTTATTATTAAAGACAATTTTTGAGATGAAAAGCTGGAGCAGAGATAAGAGCTAACTACAGAAGAACTGTGGGATCTTCATAGAGAGCAGCAAGACAGCAACTAAGAAATTTTCTTCAGAAGAGGAGGGGAGGGAAGATTTCCCTAGCTCATTAATAAATAAATTGTGCTCAATTTGGGGAAAAGTGTAAAGTTTCCTCATAAAATATCACCCTGACAAAGGTGTGGCAAACTGTTATGAACCTGCTGAGTGACAATGTTATTTCCCACTTTAGGGACATTTCAAAATAGAAGTAAAAACATGTATTGACTCCCATCCTGTAAACAATAACATCTCTATTCATCTTCACATGCCTAAACACCTCCCACAAAGGCCATCAATTCTCTCAATTACAGCTAAAGTGAGGAAACAAATTTTACTTGAGGTTCTCTGCTGTACAACTTCTGTACAACTTCTGCATGATAGTCTAGTTATGTTAGAGGTAGAAATGCATTTACTTTTATTCTTGATGGAAAATACCACTTGGTTAAAGAATAAATCAGTTAAGTGGCAGTCCACTATAACAGATTAAGTCAGCTAACCAATGTATGACTGTATACATAAAAGATATACTACTACAGTATACTACACAGAAGTACAACTTCATACACACGAGTTCATTAACAAATCAATGAAGTATTTTTCTTCTTGGGAGTTGGAAACTTGCATGTTCTAAATAGCTTGGAAAAGACAAAAGAATAAAAGCAGGGCATTTGGAGACAAAGATCACTAAAAGATACTTTATACTTACAATAAATGGATGAGTAACAGTGATGTAGTTCTTGTTAGTCTTGACTGGGAAACGATGCATGTAATGTGTAAAAATATCTTTCACGCAGCGCATTATGTATGGATCTTGTGTTACACTGAGATACCCAAGGCCACACAAAATCTGTATTGACAAGACTATTAAGTAGTTCACAGAAAGAGAAATTATACAAAAGCAGTTGTATTATCAGTACATTAGCTATTACTCCACTATTCTAACAGACAAGAGAATACTATGTGCTCTTGACACTGAGTGACCAGGTTAACTAACATACATAAAAGTACATCAAGAAAATAATTGGAAAAAGAGTGAGAATACTAACTTTTGTCTGTTACACCTGGTCATCTGAGGTTACTACTCATCCAGACCATGAGTCAGACCTTACAAGGCCAGCCTAAAAGTCTGAACTTATTTATCTAATAAAATAAAAAAAATAAAATAAAAAACCCATTTCCTTGTTTATTAGCAAGATGAACTGGCATCTGGTAATATTACTAAATACAGTTATCTAAATTTATGACTCACTGTGAAATCTTACCTTGGGCATATTTGGTGTCAATGCAGCTAAGAGGGGTGAGCTGAGAGGCTTCTCAGAACTATATACATTAGTTGGAAGAATGACTGTGCTTATAAGACTTGGCAGTGGACACGTAGGGCGAGACTGTAAAAAATATAATAAAAATTCTAAGAATCTACTTGGAATAATGCAAAGAAGTAAGTGCTTCGGTTATAATTACGAAAACAAATAGGGGAGGGATGTACTGTATGCATTCCAGCCAATAGCACAATTACACAGGAGGCAGAAGTTTAAAACTTAATCACTAAGCTTAAGGTATCTGTGTTTTAGAATGCTAAAAGCAAGTGCTACAATATTGAGATTTTACTTTACTGTAAAGAGCCTATAGTGCCAATAACATGGAAGTACACAATGTACTAGACACCCTGTACTTACCTTTATGTATATAACAGAATGACAGTGGTATATGATGGATGCAAATAACTCCATGGCTGAAGAAAGATATTCTGGAAGAGGGAGCTTTTTTAGCAGAGCTCCAAAAGCCTTGTCTAGGGAAGAAAAGTACTGCAGCGCTACGTCACGATATGCCATGCGCTCACTGAAATTCTGGTGAGAGGATTACGACACAGATTTTATTATGGTGCTTGTAAGGATTTTACTTTAAATCTAAAACTTGTTGAAAGGTTTGTGTTTTAAAATCAAAGACATCTGTGCCCAAACTAGTATGGCATTAAAAATAATTATGATTTTATGGTTCTAAGCAGACAGAAATCAAGCCAAACCACCTGTAAATAATTCACTTTTCAGAAGCAAAAAAATAATAAAAATCATACAAGTAACTTACAGTCAGATTTGAAAACTTTCTGCCTACGCCTTTAACAAAGGCTTTAGCAGCTGTGAATGGACAAGCCAGTGGTTGGCAAACTTCAGAGACTCCTGGAAGACTAGTGATGAGAGGTGTTAAGGTTAGGAGCTCTTCAGTGTCGCCCAAAGTCACAAGAGATGACAACCAGTTGGCAACTAAATGTACTTCATAGGTAGGACAAACTTGGCTGATTTTTGCTAAGCAACTGGGATCCGACAACAATGAATGAAGGTACTGCTGTGAACACCTGCATAAAAAAAGAACTTTGAAGCTCACAAATAAGTAATTTTGTAAATGCAAATATCGCATGCCATTAAGTAAACTAACATAAAAAGCAGAATAGAATGAAACAGGATAAGTAAGTTGAACATCACCAAATTTATAGCAAAACTAAAATCTCTGAAATATGATATTGTTAGTATACAATAAAGTTTTGTACATACTTACCTGGCAGATATATACTTAGCTTAGGTCTCTGACGTCACGACAGAAAATTCAAAACTCGCGGCACACGCTACAGGTAGGTCAGGTGATCTACCTTACCGCCGCTGCCGCTGGGTGGCGGGTGTTAAGAACCAGTCCCCCTTTCTTGTCAGATTATTTTCTTCCACTTGTCTCCTGAGGCTGGCGGGGGGCCATCAATCGTATATATCTGCCAGGTAAGTATGTACAAAACTTTATTGTATACTAACAATATCATTTTTGTACATGAACTTCCCTGCCAGATATATACTTAGCTGATTGACACCCTTGGTGGAGGGAAAGAGACACTTACTCACCTAGAAAGTGGGGACAACACATGTTAAAGGAATAAAAATAAACCCAACCCTTGGTTCTTTTTACCTGGAATTAGGCAGAAGACATCATAGTTACTGTCTATTAAGGTCTGCGTTGCCTAAAGTAGGTCTCAGCGAGGGCGTGACCTATAGCTGAAGAACTCTTTGGGTCTACCAATGGGAACTGAGTCCACTTACTTGGCAGAATCCAAACAGGGTCTGGTCAATGGGGATCAACCCGCTTACATGCCAGAGCCTATCACTACCAACCGCAAGGAGCCTCAAGCACAACCGATCACCTAACCAATTACTAATATTAGTATACGAAAGAAGGAGCTGCCTCCTGCAACCTCCTTCGTACAACCAAAAACTCCAAATTAAAAACTAACAGGGAAAAGGATTAAAAAGGATGTGTTTCAGCTCCCTGCCCCAGCACTGAATCCGCCGATACGTAAGGGCCTAGCCCAAAACACTTTTCATACGTAATCGATACGTCTTTTAGATAGTGATTGGAGAAAACTGATTCACACCTCCAAAAAGTGGCCTTCATGAGGTTTTGTAAAGACATATTCTTCTTGAAAGCCAAAGACGTCGCGATGGCCCTCACTTTGTGCGCCTTGACTTTCAGAAGAATAAACTGTTGCTGACTGCACGATGTGTGGGCTTCTCTAATAACATTCCTGATAAAGAATGAGAGGGCATTTTTTGATAAGGGCCTACTGGGGTCCCTTACAGAGCACCAGAGATTGCTCTCATTAGCAGCAAGTCTTCTCTTCCTTTGAAGATAAAATTTCAGGCTTCTCACCGGGCAAAGAGATCTCTCCTCTTCTGTCCCAACTAAGGAGGACAAGCTTTTAATTTCGAAGCTCCTGGGCCATGGTGAAGAATGGTTTTCATTCTTGGCTAGGAAAGCCAGAAGAAAAGAGCAAAACGCGGATCCTCCTTGAAAACCTACCTCACCTTCTAGAGCCTGCAGCTCGCTGACTCTCTTCGCTGAAGCTAACGCACAGAGAAAAAGAGTCTTCATCGAAAGGTCTCTGAACGAAGCTGTATGGGGAGGTTCGAATCTTGAGGACCTCAGAAAGAGCAGCACGACGTCTAGATTCCAGCTAGGAACTAAGTAGGAGGTTCTTTTAACCGTCTCAAATGATCTGATTAAGTCATGGAGGTCCTTGTCTTCGGATATGTTTAATCCTCTATGACGAAAAACTGAGGAAAGCATGCTCCTGTAGCCCTTGATGGTGGAGACTACTAACCCGCATTTTTCCCTCAGGAAGATAAGGAAATCTGCTATCTGAGTCACAGAGGTACTGGAGGAGGAAACTTTATGAGTCCTGCACCAACGTCGAAAAACGTCCCACTTCGACTGGTAGACTCTAGATGTGGAAGGTCTACGTGCATTGGCAATAGCCCTTGCAGACTTTGCCGAAAAGCCCTTAGCTCTGACGAGACTCTTGATAGTCTGAATCCAGTCAGACTGAGAGCGGGGAGGTTTTTGTGAAACCTGTTGAAGTGGGGCTGTTTGAGCAGATCGACTCTTAGTGGTAGGGATCTTGGAACATCCATCAACCATTCCAGTACCTCTGTGAACCAGTCCTGGGCGGGCCAGAACGGAGCTATCAAAGTCATCCTTGCTCCCTCTGAAGCAGCGAACTTCCTTAGCGTTTCCCCTAGAATCTTGAAAGGCGGGAACGCGTAAAGATCCAGGTTTTTCCAATCCATCAGGAATGCATCTATTGCCACTGCTCTTGGGTCCGCAATAGGGGAGCAGTATAGATCTATCCTCGCATTCCTGGAGGTCGCAAATAGATTGAGATGGGGCCTGCCCCACGTCCTCCACAGCTCCTGGCATACGTACGAGGGAAGGACTTGATTCCTTCTGCTTAGCAGATCCGCTCTGACATTTCTTTCTCCCTGTACGAACCTGGTGAGAAGACTTATCTTCCTTTCCTCCGACCACAGGAGGAGCGATCTCGCTGTCTCGTACAGGGAGAAAGAGTGAGTCCCCCCCTGTTTCTGAATGTAAGCCAGGGCTGTGGTATTGTCCGAGTTGATCTGAACTGACTTTCCCTTTAAGAGGGGTTCGAAGGTTTTGAGAGCGAACCAAATCGCTGTTAGCTCTTTCTTGTTGATGTGCCAGGACGCCTGATCCCCCATCCAGGTGCCTGACACTTCTCTCGACCCGAGAGTAGCTCCCCAACCTATGTCCGATGCGTCCGCATATAACACTAGGCTGGGGTTCCGAACCTGCAAGGAAAGGCCTTCCTTGAACAGAGGGTCTAGCCACCAACGTAGATCCTCCTTTATCTCTTGCGAGATCTTGAACGCAAAGTCTAGACCTTGAGATCTTCGGTTCCAGTTCCTCGTCAGAAGAAAACCTGTAGGGGTCTGAGGTGCAACCTCCCTAGAGAAACGAATTGCTCCAGCGAGGAGAGTGTCCCCAACAGACTCATCCACTCCCTCGCTGTGCATACATCTTTCTCTAGAAGATTGGGGCTACCTTCTCCGAACCTAGGGGTTATCCTCTCTGGGGAAGGATACGCCCGAAAAAACCTGAGAAGCCATCAGAATCCCCAGATAGATACGCTCTTGACTGGGGATTAGCTGTGACTTCTCGAAATTCACTAGCAAACCCAGAGAAGCTGCTAGATTCAGCGTTAATCGTAAGTCCTCCATACATTTCTCCTTGGACTTGGCCCTGATTAGCCAATCGTCCAAGTAGAGGGAAATCCTCACTCCCTCGAGATGAAGCCACTGAGCAACGTTCTTCATCAGCCCAGTGAAGACTTGGGGGGCTGTGGAAAGGCCGAAGCATAGGGCCCTGAACTGAAAAACGTTCCCTCCCCACATGAATCTTAGAAATTTGCGTGAAGAAGGATGGATCGGCACATGGAAGTAAGCATACTGAAGGTTCCATTGGACACCATTCCAGTCCCCGGGACGAAGAGCTGCTAAGACTGATGACGTCGTCTCCATAGCGAACTTCCTTCTTCTTCACAAAGACGTTCAGGGCGCTTACGTCCAGACGGGACTCCATCCTCCTGAGTTCTTGGGAACTAAGAACAGACGGTTGTAGAAACCCGCGGAAAGAGGGTCCTCTACCATCTCTATTGCCTCTTTCTCCAACATCAGCTCTACTGCTAGAGCGAGGGGCTTGATTCATTAGAGGGTCTTTGTATTTGGCCACCAGTTCCCTTGGAGTGGTGGTCAAAGGTGGTCTCGAGATAAAGGGAATGAGGTATCCCCTCTTGATGATAGCGAGGGACCAGTTGTCCGCCCCCTTCCGTGCCCAGACATCCGCAAAGTTCAGAAGTCTGGCACCCACAGTTGTCTGGAGGACAGGCGAGCTACTTCTTGGCCCTAATAGACCGAGAGAAGGTCTTTCCTCTTCTGGGTGGTCTCGAACCTCTGGAGGAAGAAGAACCTCCTCGAAAGGGCTCTTGCCTAGTCTGAGTTTCCTTCTTCGTTTTCTGTTGGAACGAAGGTTTCGGGATTCTAGCTGAGTGAGCCAGCATATCCTGCGTCGCTTTTGCTGACAACGAGCTGGAGATGTCATTAATTATCTTCTTCGGGAAGAGTTGCGGAGAAAGTTGGGAATACAACAAGGAAGCTCTCTGTGCATGAGAGACAGCCTTGGTAAGAAAGGAGCAGAAAACGGCCCTCTTCTTTACTACTCCTGCGCCAAAAAGGGAAGCAATCTCCCCGGATCCGTCTCTCACTGCCTTGTCCATACAAGACAGCACTGCGTGAAGGTCTTCAGGTGAAAGAGTGTCTTGATCTTGAGTCCTCTTAGCCATGACTCCAAGGGTCCAGTCAAGAAAGTTAAAAACCTCTAAGACTCCGAACATTCCCTTCAGAAGGTGATCCAACTCGCTCATACCCCACGTCGTCTTCGCAGAATTAAGCGCCGAGCGACGTGCGGAATCAACCAACGAAGAGAAGTCCGAGGCTGCTGAAGAGGGAAGAGTCAGACCCAAGGACTCTCCTGACTCGTACCAGAACCCCATCTTACCCGGAAGTTTGGACAGGGGAAAAGAAAATACGGTCTTGCCTTTCTCTTCCTTCGAAAGCAACCAGTCGTCAAAATTCTTAAGAGCCTTCTTCATCGACACTGTCGGTTTCATCTTAACGACTGAAGACTTCTTAGACGTATTGGTCGTTGAAAATAAGGACGGAGGTGACGGAGGAGCAACGGCCGAAAGAGACTCCCCAAAATCTTGCAAGAGGAGGTCGGTCAGTCTCTTGTATGAAGAAACTGAAGCATCCTTGGGCAAATCTTCCTCAGAATCCCCAAGGTATTCTTCAGAAGAATGACGTTTAGAAGCTCTACTACCAGGAGGAGAGCTAGTCCTTGGAGAGTGCCGTTCGGAGAGCGCCTACTGGGAGAATGTCCACTGGGAGAGCGCTTAAAAGGAGAGCGCCTACCGAGAGAGCGTCCCTACCAGGATGGAGAGCGCCTTACCATGGGAAGACGCCCCTACCTGGAGAGCGGCCTAACTAGGTAAGAACGCCTACTTGGAGAGAGCCATACTAAGGATGGACGCGCCTACTTGGGT
Source organism: Macrobrachium nipponense (assembly GCF_015104395.2). NCBI lineage: Eukaryota > Metazoa > Arthropoda > Malacostraca > Decapoda > Palaemonidae > Macrobrachium > Macrobrachium nipponense. The sequence continues at coordinate 94,190,488 of NC_061100.1, read as the reverse complement.
TGGGGAGCGCCTACCAGGAGAAGCGCCTACTAGGGGAGCGCCTGCTAGGAGAGGCGCCTACTAGTGGAAGCTCGCCTGTCGGAAACAAAGTCTAATTCCACAGAAGAGCGCCTGGACAAGGGAGAGCGCCTATCAGGCTCTCTGCGCCTGCTAGGCTCTTGGCGCCTGCCCTCCTCAAAACGCCTGCCAGGCTCTTGGTGCCTATCAGACTCCAAACCCCTACCAAGCTCTTGACGCCTGCCACGGGGAGAGAAAACATCCACGGAGGAGTCCCTGTCCGAAGCACTGCGCTTACAAGGCTCTGAGCGCCTATCCAATCGGGAGTGAACCAACGGAGATGAATGCTTCCACTGGCGCCTACTAGGCTCTTGGCGCCTACTAGGCTCCGAGCGTCCGACAAAAGGAGAGCGGCAACCAGGCGAAGAACTCTTCCTTCGCTCCTGACGATAACGAGGCTCTTGACGTCTGTCAAGCTCTTGACGCCTAACTGAAGAGGAGCGGAAATCCTGAGGAGAGAGCCTGTCCGGCTCCTTACACCTGACATGCTCAAAACTCTTGTTGGGAAGAGAGGAGAGCCTACTCGGAGATTGATCCCGAACTTCAGTCTGCACTTCTGACTTCCTGCTACGAGGCTCAAAAACTTCTCTAGCCGGAGGAGAGCTAGCAGAAGGGACGTTCTTAGACTTCTTCACCGGAAGCGAGGCGTCCTTCCGACGATGAGAAGTCCCGGCAATAGAATCAGCTAAAGCCGCAATCTATGCTTGCAGACCCGTCAGGATGCGCGCAGATCTCTTAAATTCCTCTACAGGAGACGAAGTCCGAGACCGAAGAGAAGCGTAAACAGAAGAATTCTTGGCTCTCTTGTGTTCCACTTCTGGCTCTTCCGCGAAGGATTCGGGGCTGGAAGGAAGGGCGCAAGGAGCTTTCCAGGGCCTCTTGAGAGGGCGAGGCGACTCCGAGGCGCTCCATCTACGCTTAGGAGAAGGCGACGAAGATGACAAGAAGCACTGGCGCAATAACTCCTTCTTGGTTCGATCCAAGGCAGCCTGGGAACGAGCAACAGGATCTGCCGAGGGGACGCCTGACCGGTGGGGGTTCTCCCTAAACTTCCTGCGGCTTTCGACTTTCCTCCTCCACTGGGTCTGGGAGTCTGGAAGAGGTCTAGGCCTGGAAGCGTTAGTGAGCCGGTCAGACGCACCCTCCACTTCACTAGGGGCACTGCACTGATCACTTGCACTATAACTCTTACCTTGTCGAGAGCGAGCGAGGCTCTCCTTACTCCTGATCGAGGCTCTCCCGGAAACAACTTCCGAAAACGAATCTTCGGGTTCAAAGCTGGGCGCAGGGGCTGAAACTGGAGAAGGAACTACTTCTACTACAGGGTTCTCAGCGTCAATCTCACTCACCCTCGATCTACTAGAGCTCCTTGAAGAAGCCTTGCGTGCCCTATCCTTCTCTAACTTTCTCACATAAGAAGAAAGAGCCTTCCAACCATCCTCATCCAAATTCTCACACTCTTTGCAAGGGTTAATAAAAGAGCATTCATTCCCTCTACAAGACGTACATACAGAGTGAGGATCTAATGCAGCTTTAGGAAGTCTAACTTTACATTCCTTCACTGAACAAACCCTAAATAAACTAGGTTTCTTAACTTCAGAATCATCCATGATTATTAATTCTAAGAAAAAGCCAAAAGAAAAATCCAAATAACAATCCAAAAAGCGTATGCCAAGCCAACAAACAAAGGGTACTTCACCAAAATCCAATTCGTCGGCAATGAGAAAGAATTTAACTATCGTAAGGACTGAACAACAGGTGTTGTCCAGCCGGCGACAGAAAATAATCTGACAAGAAAGGGGGACTGGTTCTTACACCCGCCACCCAGCGGCGGGTAAGGTAGATCACCTGACCTACCTGTAGCATGTGCCGCGAGTTTTGAATTTTCTGTCGTGACGTCAGAGACCTAAGCTAAGTATATATCTGGCAGGGAAGTTCATGTACAAAAATGTAAATTTTATAAACGGAAATATTTTTTCATATACAGCCATCACAAATAATTAACCTACATTCACTCTCTTCACAAATCATGAACAGTTCATTCTTTGTTCAAAAGGAAATATTCTGTTGGCTGAGAACAATGTGCTTGTGCCTCACATGTCCTGAGGTCCTAGGCAGCAAAATAATCTCGCTGGAAGTGCAATCTTGACAATTAGCCAAGAGAAATACAGAAGGGTTAGGATGCAAGAACTTTAATTTTCTTTCATAAAACAACCTCACAGCTTCTTACAATTAGCCTGAACTGCAATTTTGGTGAGATGGGTCCAGCAGCTGAAAATCCTTGCTCTGAATTATTGGGAATTAGGATCTTTCTCAGATTTCTTGGGATAAGATAAGAAACTGAATCCAAGGCTCTAAGCAAACAAAGAACTGTATCTTGCATGGAGGAGACTGAATCACATCAAAATAGTACAGTGGGTCCTCGAGTTACGACGTTGATCCGTTCTTAAGATGAGTCGTAACACGATTTTCAGTGTAAGTCGGAACATAAAAAAATACCACATGAATTAATGTAAATATTAACCCTTAAACGCTGACTGGATGTATTTTACGTCGACATTTTTTGTCTCTCGGGTGCCGACTAGACGTATTTTACGTCGACATACAAATTTTTTTTTTTTAAATTTGTGGAAAAATACTTTTAGGCCTACCAGCTGAAAACTCTTGAATCACGCGCCTTGGGGGATGCTGGGAGTTCACGGATCAAGGTGTTGTTTTGTTTACAATCATTACGCAGGCGCGCAAGCGCGAATTTCCTTCTTGCCGCACTAAAAAGTATCTGTGACACATCTCGGAAATTATTTTGTCACTTTGACATAACATTTGTACCATTTTAAATTAGCCGTTACATGGAGTATTATATATACGAAAATGTGCGCATTTTTATGTAGAATACAAACCCATGGTTGTAGCTTTTATCAATTTTCATATAAAAAATAAGTGACAAATTTTCAACCTTCGGTCAACTTCGACTCTACCGAAATGGTCGAAAAATGCAATTGTAAGCTAAAACTCTTATATTTTAGTAATATTCAATCATTTACCTTCATTTTGCAACAAATTGGAAGTCTCTAGCACAATATTCGATTTATGGTGAATTTATAAAAAAAATAACATTTCTGGGCTCAGTTCGTGTCGCTGCGCGAAATATCCTATAATCCATTATTTCTAAGGTAAATGATCTAACAAATACCAGAGAATAAACAAAATAAAGAAAAAGGTCAGTATAACTGACTCGCTCACCCTCCAAGAGGGCGTCGGTATGAAACACTTTTTTTTTTTTTTTTTTTTTTTTTTTTTTTTTTTTTTTTTTTTTTTTTTTTAGGGCGAGTGAGACCACTACCACGAACCTTCTTGCCAATAGAAATCTCCCACAACAAAACCCCCACAAGAGGGGAGCCGACCCACAGAACGGGGCAGCAACTACTACTACTCCAACCCACGCTAGGGACTGCCGCGCCTCTGGTGGCCATCCTTAAAGTTAGACGCGAACCCACCAGACGTAATTTTTATCTCTCTGTGCTTTCGTGCCCTTTTTTCAAGGATTTTACTTACCATGGAGCGTTCAGCCATCGCATCAGCTAAGTTAAGTATTCCGAAAGGTTCCTACTTAGTTTATTCCTACCTTGAGTCAGTATTTGCCGTTTTTAGGTATAAATGCTGATTCTCGGCCGGAAGCATGGCGGCATTGTTCTGCCTCGTGGCGGGTTCGTTCTTGGTCTCCCATACCTAGAACCTTCCCTTTGATTTTACGTCTCTATTCCTGTTTATCTATATTATGTTAGGGGATCCAGCCTGCATTGGTTTATGTCATGCATGCATGTCTTTCTTTACCTTGCTTAGGCATTATCTCTTCTATCCAGACCCTAGCCATAGCTCTTAGTATCGGCCCCGGCTAGCTTTGAGTGGTAGACTTTCTCTCGGGTTAGTCGTACACTCCTGGATTTTTTCTCCTACTACTTTATTTCCCCTACTTTGATTTTGATTTAAGTATTTTATGTGATTTTATTTGATTTTGGTTAGCCTAGGGCGTCTGGTACGTTATCGTAGCCTAGGTTTATTATATCATGGTCCCCATTAGTTTTGTTGCTTCCTTTTATCAGTTTTGTTGCATCTACGATGGCATCTCGCTGATCAGTTTGGTTGCATTACCCTAGGCTATAGATTTCGTTGTTTTATCGTGTTACCGTTTCGTGGTCACCATGTGATCGCGATACAGCCAGACGCCCGTCCAGTCACCCTGCCCTCCTCCCGCTCTCCCATAGAGCTGGGGGGAGGGAGGTCCGTCCTGCTCGCTCCACCCGGGCCTGTCTCCCTCTCTCCCTACACGGAGGGAGTAGGGGAGGCTGGACAGACACGTGACTGGGTTCGACCGTGTCTCTCTGCTTCACGGTGCTTTGTTGTGACGAGGTAGGGGGATTGGCCTCCCCTCTCCTTTGTTGCTCCGTTGCCCCGCTGTTAGCTCGAGTTCTGTTTCGCCCTTTCCCGGATTGTCGGTGCTCTATTTTTCTTACCGGAGCTCTGTCGATCACGAGGGAGGGAGCTGGTTCCCCGCTTGCGGGCGGACCTCAGTCGTGCAGTTGGTCTCATTTACCTAACCATCCCGTCTCGTCGGTACAACGGGAGATGGATACCACCGCGATTCGGAATCATTTCCGGAATTTAGTGCTATTTTATGCTTAAGTCTATCGTAAGTTTATTTTAAGCTATCATAAGTATAATTTAAGCTAGCTTAAGCTGGGTCCCTCCCTTACCTCTGTTTTAGACACCGGATCACACCGGAGTTATAGCCTATTCAGGCGGTAGGGGAGGGGTTATGCCCAAAAATTTTTCACTCTCCGGCATGCATCGGAGTTCTAATTTAGCCTGTAAGTGATGTCTTTTATGGTACTCATGTATCCTTCCACTTACAGACCACCAACTGCGAGCATCCAGGATGCAACGCCATGCTCCAGGACCCCTGCAGGCATGAAGTCTGTAGGTCCCACGCTCCGTGCGCGACTCCGCATGGGAATCTACAGGTCTGGTACCACGAGACCTGTACAATCTGTTATGATCTCGTGGGTCAGTTCTTAGACGGGGTAAGTATTTCCAACTGTATACATGAACTATAAATACTGTACTATATCTTAAGTTTAATTTTAGTGATTTCTTTTAAGCTTAAGTTCCTTATATGTTGTGAATTACATCCCCAAATACTATAGGTTTAAGCCCGGTTTTAGTTTAAGGTTGAATTTCAATTTTAAACTTAAAACTAATAGACGCCCTCTCTTCCAGGCTGCTGTGGTTAGAGAACCGCCCTTGCAACCTGAGGGCTTGGGTCGGCGGCTTCGGCAAAAACGCCGCCAAGGGACAGCCCTATATTCTTGAGAAGAGGATGGCTGTCCTGCTGTTCCCCGGCGGCAAGTCGACGGGGTACGTCGACCCGGCAGAAGCAGCCCCGACTATGGCGGCGATCCAGCAACAGATCGCTGCGTCGATGAAGGAACCAGGCCAGGATATCTCGTCGGAAGTCGCGACACTGGACTTAAATGTAGAACCAATGGTAGGTGTTGACGACCTGTTGGTCGAGGTAGGTACGTTGGACGCCCAAGGGTTTCCCTTGGGTGCCACTGGATCTTCTTCTCCTGCTACTTCTCCGGCTTCTTTCCAAGGCTTTACAGGAGCTGAGCTCCATTATGCTTCACCTAGTGCTTCGGTTAAACCCAAAGTCAAGGGCCAAAGGGTACAGAAAACCCTTAAGAAGACGTCGTCGTCGTCCAAAAAGACTTCGTCGGCGTCATCGTCTCGTAAGTCTCTGGCTACAAACCCCGGAGCAGAGAAGTCTAGAGCTTCTGCTTCAAGCTCGAAGTCCTCGAAGAGCAGGTCTTCCAAGGAGAGGCCCCGTACTCCGGCGGAGCCAGCGGTCTCTCCTCTTCCTTTGGTGCCTATGCCGAGTTATCCCTCCACCTCCGCATCAGCTCCAGCTTTGGATCCCAACGCTGGGTTGATGCAACAAATGGGAGACTTGGTTGGCTCATTGAGGAATAGCATGGAGCAGATGTTCTCCCGGTTGTCCGAAAGGATTACAACCCAGGACAACATAATTGCCGGACTCAACCAGGCCCCTCTGGCTACTCCTCCGGCATTCGGTGCTGGATTGCTACAGCTCCCTCCTCACGATTCTCTGCCTCCGTTCTCAATGAACAACCCCTGGAGAGTGGCTTCATACGCCCCTTTCCAGGACGGTCTTATCCCCATCCCGGAATGCGGCACTCGAAGGATTGAGGACTTCGAGTTCTATCCGGAGGGCCTCCAACCGCCGTTCATTGGCTACGCCAGGCTTACAGATGCAGCCATGACTAGAGAGGATAAGGTTCCGAAGGAGACAGTCCTTTACTCCCGTGACCAGGCTCAAAGAGAGTGGCTCAGGTGTTTGGAGGAAATGGACTGTACAAACACTAGAATTCAAGCCTTTAAGAGTCCCTTCACCATCTTTACGATGGATGAAGAAACCCCTCTTCCCTTCTTGACTAAGATTGCTACGGTCACCATTCCGGCTGCCCTGAAGGGAGAATCCTTACCCCAATTAAGGGAAGCAGACCCCACCTCTCCTTTGCTCCCTTCACTTGGAGATTTGTGGGAGGATCTGCCTAATACCTTCTCAGCGGGCAAGCTCAAGCCAGACTGCGCCATGGACCAGTTCGGCGAGAAGCTACCTAGACTTCCTGACAGCCTCATTCAAGCTGAGTTTGAGGCCAAGTCTAGGCTTGCCAGGTCCATGAATACCATGGCAATGACGGAAGTAGGGGCTCTTTCCTATGCTTCAGAGCCGCTCTTCAAGCTCCTGACCAAGTCTCAGACGCACACGGTCCAGTCTGACTTGTTCGAGTTCGCGACTGCTAGGGTTAATTGCCGGAAACACGTCCTCCAGGAAGCAACTATTCGGCATGAACCGAATAAGCTGCTTTCCTCCAACATCTGGGGGGCAGACCTCTTTCCTGAGTCTATGGTCAAGGAGGTCCAGGCTGAGGCAACAAGGCTCAACCAGAGCCTCAAGGATCGTTGGGGTCTCACAGCTAAGACGCCAAGATCAACCTGCAAGAGGTAAAACCAGCCTTATCAGAAGAAGCAGCAACGTTTTACCCAGGCTGTTTCGGCTGTGCCAATTGTCCAATCAGCCCAGCCTTCTACCTCCAAAGCTCAAACTCAACCTATTTATGTGATTTCCCCTCAGCCTCAGCCTTCCACCTCCTACGCTGTCTCCCCAGCCTTTAACCAAGTGTTCGAGGGCCAAACCTTCCAGCACTATGACTGGTTCGGCAGGGTCGGTAGAGCTAGGGGATCCTTTCGTCAGAGAGGATCAGGAAGGTCTCTCAACAGGGAAAAACACTTCCGTGGAGGCCGCGGAGGTCACTCGACCCAGCAGCAGTGAGAGCTCGAAGGTAGGAGGGAGGCTGTTTCTCTTCCGGCATCGGTGGGGATTCAGCAAATGGGCACAAAGCATTGTGTCAAAGGGCCTGGGTTGGAGTTGGATTGCAGATCCTCCTCCATCCAGACCATTCCTTCAACTTCCATCAAAAGAAATGACGGAGTATGCGGAGGAGCTCCTCCAGAAAGGAGCAATAGCGAGAGTCAACAGATTAAAATTTCAGGGTCGATTGTTCAGCGTACCAAACGAAAGGTCACTAAAAAGAAGGGTAATCTTAGACTTGTCCCGCTTAAACTTGGCCATTCGCTGCGACAAGTTCAAAATGCTGACTATCTCGCAGGTGCGGACCTTACTTCCCCGTGGGGCCGTCACCACCTCTATCGATCTTACAGACGCATACGTACTATCATATCCCTATTGCAAGACACTTTCGCCCTTACCTGGGCTTCAAGCTGGGAGATCAGGCATTCTCCTTCAAGGTAGTTCCCTTCGGTCTGAATGTAGCACCCAGGGTATTCATGAAGTTGGCGGAAGTAGTCGTCCAACAACTGAGGTCTCAAGGGATAATGGTAGTAGCGTATCTCAACGATTGGTTGATTTGGGCTCCAACAGTCGAGGAATGTCACAAAGCCACACTGAAAGTAATTCAATTCCTGGAGTATCTGGGTTCCAGATAAACAGAACAAAGTCAAGACTCACTCCGGAGTCCAACTTTCAATGGCTGGGCATTCAATGGAATCTATCCTCCCATACTCTGTCGATTCCATCAGCCAAGAGGAAAGAAATAGCGAAGTCAGTGTAACAATTTCTAAAGTACAAATATGCTTCAAGGAGAAACCAGGAAAGAATCCTGGGTTCCCTCCAATTTGCCTCAGTGACAAACATCTTGATGAAAGCCAAACTGAAAGACTTAACCAGGATCTGGCGCTCACGAGCAAATGTCAGATCCAGGGACAAGTTATCATCAATTCCACAGATTCTACGGAATCGTCTGCGCCCTTGGACAAAGTTGAAGAACCTGTCCATATCAGTACCCCTTCAGTTTCCTCCTCCGGGAATTACCATCCACACAGACGCTTCACTAAGCGGCTGGGGAGGATATTCTCAGTTCAAGAAAGTTCAGGGAACATGGTCACCTCAGTTCCGCCAGCTTCACTTAAACGTATTGGAAGCAATGGCAGTGTTCTTGACTCTGAAGAGGTTACATCCGCCAAAGAACTCTCACATAAAGTTAGTTCTGGACAGCGCAGTGGTAGTCCATTGTATAAACAGGGGAGGCTCCAAGTCAAGACATCTGAATCATGTCATGATAGCCATCTTTTCCCTGGCGGACAAGTTCAGTTGGCACCTCTCCTCCACCCATATAGCCGGAGTGAAAAACGTCATAGCAGATGCTCTATCCCGTTCAGTTCCTCTGGAGTCGGAATGGTCACTGGACAACAGTTCGTTCCAATGGATTCTCCGGAGGGTTCCAGGCCTGCAAGTAGATCTGTTTGCATCTCAAGCGAACCACAAACTTCCCTGTTATGTGGCTCCCAACCTAGACCCTCTGGCCTATGCCACGGACGCCCTGTCCAAAGATTGGAACAACTGGAGAAGATTTATGTCTTTCCTCCAGTGAATCTTCTCCTGAAGTACTGAACAAACTCAGGACGTTCAAGGGTCAAGTAGCTCTAGTAGCTCCAGACTGGCCGAAAAGAGCAACTGGTACCCTTTGATTCTGGAACTGGGTCTCGTCCTCTTCGATTCCCAATCCCAGGCTCTCCCAGTCAGTACAAACGAAGACTGTGTTCGCTCCTCAAATTCTCAAAACCCTAACTTTATGGACTTCATGAAGTTTGCGGCCAAGAAAGATGCAAATATCAATCCACGAAATATTCTTTTCCTGGAATCTGATAAAAGAGATTCAACTTTAAGGCAGTATGATGCTGCAGTTAAAAAGTTGGCATCCTTCCTGCGAGAATCAGACATTAAAATCATGACAATCAATTCAGCTATATCCTTTTTCAGATCCTTATTTGAAAAAGGTTTAGCAGCTAGCACCATTACGACAAACAAGTCAGCCTTGAAGAAGATTTTTCAACTGGGTTTTAACATAGACTTGACAGATTCTTACTTTTCGTCTATTCCCAAGACTTGTGCTAGACTTAGACCTTCAGTAAGGCCTACGTCAGTGTCATGGTTCTTAAATGATGTTCTAAAGCTGGCTTCAGATACAGATAATACGACATGTTCATTTATAATGCTCTTAAGAAAAACACTATTTTTATTAAGCTTGGCTTCAGGAGCTAGATTTCAGAACTGTCAGCGTTATCCAGAGAATGCGAATCATATAGAATTTCTTCCCTCAGGAGAAGTTTCTGCTTTCTCCGGATCGCAGCTTTTTAGCAAAAAATGAGGATCCTTTGTTGAGGTGGGAACCTTGGAAGGTTATACCCCTCCTCAAGATCTTTCTCTTTGTCCAGTAACGACCTTACGAGCCTTCTGTCCAGGACATCCTCATCCTCTTCGGGTCCTCTCTTTAGAAGAGAAAAAGGTGGTACTTTATCAATTAAAGGTATAAGGCAACAGATCCTATACTTTATTAAACAAGCCAACCTGATCCTTCCCCAAGGTTCATGATGTCAGGGCAGTAGCCACCTCAATTAACTATTTTCAACACATGAATTTTGATGATTTGAAAAAGTATACTGGATGGAAATCGCCGACAGTATTTAAGCGTCACTACTTAAAGTCCTTGGAATCTCTGAAGTTTTCAGCAGTTGCGGCGGGTAACATAGTTTCCCCCGACTCTGCTTAATAATTGAGTTGAAGATCCAGATCTCCTTTCTACTATCTCAGCCAACAGTTTGTCTATACCTACTTGTTCATCTACGTCTACCCTTGAGTCTTAGCTGCTCTTGTGATGGTCTTAGTGGGTGTCCCTTATTTTTTTGCTAGGTTCACCCACAATTGATTGTATATATTGATCTTTGTGATGTGTCCCCTTATTTTTATGCTATGGTGTCCCACACCCCATTTACAATGGTTATGGATTTGTTTATTAAGATCTATAAACTTGTTTAACATGTTTTAATGTAAGTTTGTTCATAATTATACTTTATTACATTATTGATACTATTTAATTATAATTGCTTTAACTATTGTTGCCTATGATAATCATACACATGTGTTAAGTTCAACATATATCCCATGTAAGCCATGTATATATGTTAACTTTAAGTTAATTTTAAGTATTGTTCCTTTCCACATTATATGAACAATTGTGTATGTGTATATTTTCTTGCAATTATAATATTTAATTATATTTTAAGTTTTAATGAGACCTTTATTTTCAATCTTGTGCTAATTCTCTGGTACAATTTCGCGCAGCGACACGAACTGAGCCCAGAAAAAGGATTTTGACGTAAGGAAAAATCTATTTCTGGGCGATTGGCTCGTGTCGCCCAGCGAAATCCCACCCCTTCCTAACCCAACTGTGCTCAAGATTGACTGCTAACGTTTAGGATGGCCACCAGAGGCCGTGGGCAGTTCCCCTAGCGGTGGGTTGGAGTAGTAGTAGTTGCTGCCCCGTTCTGTGGGTCGGCTCCCCTCTTGTGGGGGTTTTTGTTGTGGAAGGAAATTTCTATTGGCAAGAGGTTCGTGGTAGTGGTCTCACTCGCCCTAGTGTTCATACCGACGCCCTCTTGGAGGGTGAGCGAGTCAGTTATACTGACCTTTTTCTTTATTTTGTTTATTCTCTGGTATTTGTTAGATCATTTACCTTAGAAATAATGGATTAAAGGATATTTCACTGGGCGACACGAACCAATCGCCCAGAAATAGATTTTTCCTTACGTCAAAACCCTTTTTTCTTTACGTCCGCGCGGTAACCTTCCGAAAAAATCATACGTGCGATTGTGGTAATGTTTGCACCATTTTAAATTAGCCGTTACATAAAGTTTTATATATGAAAATGTGCGCAATTTTATGTAGAATAAAACAATAAAATAACTGAAGGTTGTAGCTTTTCTCATTTTTGAAATATTTGCATATAAATCACGATAAATAGAAAAAACCACGTTCGGTCAACTTTGACTCTACCGAAATGGTCGAAAAACGCAATTGTAAGCTAAAACTCTTACAGTCTAGTGTAATATTCAGTCATTTATCTTCATCTTGAAACAAATTCGAAGTCTCTAGCACAATATTTTAGATTTATGGTGAATTTAAAAAAAAACTTTCCTTCCTCCGCGCGCGGATTCTCCGCCACAAATCTCCGAAATGCGTACGTCCCATTCTCGGAATATTTGCTCCGTTTCATATTAGGCATTTCATAGAGTTTTATATATGAAAATGTGCTCAATTTCATGTAGAATAAAACAATATTTAACTGAAGGTTGTAGCTTTTCTCATTTTTGAAATATTTGCATATAAATCACGATAAATAGAAAAAACCACGTTCGGTCAACTTTGACTCTACCGAAATGGTCGAAAAAACGCAATTGTAAGCTAAAACTCTTACAGTTCTAGTAATATTCAGTCATTTATCTCATCTTGAAACAAATTCGAAGTCTCTAGACAATATTTAGATTTATGGTGAATTTAAAAAAAAACTTCTTCCCTCCGCGCGCGGATTCTCCGCCACAAATCTCCGAAATGCGTAGTCCCATTTCGGAATATTTGCTCCGTTTCATATAGGCATTTCATAGTTTTATATATGAAAATGTGCTCAATTTCATGTAGAATAAAACAAAAATATTTGAAGGTTGTAGCTTTACTAATTTCTGAAATAATTGCACATAACAAAAAATTTATAAAAAATTTCGACATTTGGTCAAGTTTAACTCGTCAGAAATGGTCGAAAACTGCAATTTTAAGCTAATACTCTTACAGTATAGTAATATTCAATCATTTGTCTTCCTTTTGAAAGAAATTGGAAGTCTCTAGGACAATATTTAGATTTATGGTGAATTTTTGAAAAAAATGACAATTTGTCGAAAATTGCATTTTTCCTAACTATACAAACCTGAGGTCCTTTAACAATAGGAAGGTAACTAGCGGCAGCTGGGACGGTCGTAAGCTTCGAACAAGGGGAGAACGGTAGTTAACTGCTTGTCCGATCGTGCGCGCGCCTGCGCGGCCAGAGAGGTGAAGAATCACTTTTGCTTTAGGCCATGCAAAAAGTTGCAGAGTGAGGGGTGGCATTGAGGTGGGACTATATGTAAAGGACCTCAGGTTTGTATAGTTAGGAAAAATGCAAATTTTTACGACAAATTGTCATTTGTTCCGATACGTAATACAAACCCTCGGTCCTTTAACAATAGGAAGACTCACTTCTTGGTGGGAGGAATCTGAGTCTTTTTGGTGAACAGACTGGTGTTCGTCCAACCCTGGAGTGCCTCCCTGGTCGTAAGAGCAAGGGAGGGATCCAAACCTCTGTCCGATTGATCGGGGTGTGCACCGCAGGATCAATGTGTCAGACCTCTGTCCAAGTACTAAGAGGAGGCACGCGTATCTCTCTTTCGTACATCCAGCAAGAAGAACTTGTTCCCTGGGTTTGCAAAGAGACAATCATAAAATGATGGGTTTGTCTCAAATTGGCATCCACTTCCTCCCCCCTTGTTGGGAAGGAAGTGTGGATATTTACTCCTATCCCTACTGAAAGGGATTAGGTATGGTGCTCTATTGAGTATCTCACCTGCTTCTCGTCCTTACCCAGCAGGCTGACGACCGTGTCTACCCAGAGGTAGAGGGAAGAAAAAGATGGGAAGAGGAGCCAGTCACACTCTCATTCCTCATCCATTCTTACGGTCACACCAGGACTCGATGCTGTTCAGCCTGCGAGGGTCTGGGTTAACTACACAACGTGTTGAGGCAACCACCACGGTTTCCCAAGTAAAGGAAAAAGATCCAAGGAACTGTGGGCAATATCCCGAAGGTAGAAGGAGGTGCATGCGGTCCGGTTGGACCAGGCGCCTGCCTTCATTACCTGCGCCACGGAGAAGTTCTTGCGGAACGCGAGAGAATGATGAAGAGGCAGTCCACACTCATCCTGGGTGTCGAGTTTCTTCAGACAGCTCCGTCGCGCCTTCACAGGACAAAGCAGCATAGCCTTCGTATCGGAGGCGTGAAGTCCATTAGGGAGGGTATTGTGAAGGACTCGAACCAATCGTCAGTTACCGAAGGGTTTCCGAGTCTTTCGCTACGAAGATCGGTACGAATCGAGCGTCAACAAAATCCCATCCTTTGTGCTTGACTTCTCAAGAGAAGTCATGCAGTTACCTAAGACGAAAAGAAGGGAATAGTCGTATGACCTATCCCTCTTCTCGACTTTGTTATGTACAGTACTCATACTGACAAGCTATTAAGACGAAGTAATGATTGCTCTGGAACAACCGAACTAAGTCCACAGCATATTTCGTAACTGACTCGGGCGCTCTGACAGCTGCCGACTGACTGGGTTTCGGAATCAGTAGAGGCAAGTTGTCCAAGCATCCGGGTAAGTCACGTGACCTTCGCCCTTTTAAAAGAGTTATGCTGAGAGACCAAACAAATAAAAATTTTGATTTTTAGTCACCGATGCCGGACTGGCGCGGCGATGATTCTCTTAATGCATAAGCTCAAAAGGCGAAAGTCAATTGCCTTCAAAAGACCGAGGTCCGTGATGGCAGAAAATCTCATAGACGTTGAATCTCAGCTTAAGGAGAAACAACACTATGTGACGTTGAAGACGAAGGTAGGCAATGAATGCAACCTACGTCTTCCAGCTGAATCGAGAGAAGGGGAATCTCAAGAAATTCTAAACCTGTGCTTACAAATGACTGAAAACGCTAACCGCCATTTCATTGCTGTCCGGTGTGCAGTGAAAGCGGGCGTTCTTCAGTAATGAAACACAGGGGAGAGCCGCCTGAAGAACTGCTTCTCATGGGCTGAACGTTTGGACGTAGAGCTGGCAGGTGTGGTTTAGAGCGATATCTTTCAATACATCTGCTAATCCGGGGTGAACAATGAACAATTGCACACCCCTCCGAATACAAGATATTTGAGGACAAACTCAGATTCCGCAAAAAATCATTTGCATTATCGAGATACGATGCAGCAAGAGACTATTACAGAATTCTGATTACCGAGGCAGTAAAACAGAAAGATGAGAGTCGAATAGATATCTCTGTTTGAAATTATGCGCAATACCGAAGACGATGAATACTAGCGCCACAGCAGTAGATGGTCATTCATGTATGCGAGAATCCCCGTTAATCAGAGACTAAGTCCGTGATGTTGGGCAGAGATACGGTTGGTATTCAATCAAAGCAGGTGAGAAAGACATAACCAACTGTCCATCTCGAAGCGGCAGCTGGTACTGAAATGCCTCGGGCAATTCAATACGCAGTAGCTGTCGCTGACTCGTCATCCTGAGTTGCCAAGTAATCCTTTTCCACAAAGGAATGCGTTCGGCTAGAACCACCGAGCATAAAAAGATATGCTCGAGCAATTATATTTATGCGAAACGAATTTCGGTAAATATAAAAGCTTAAATGGTGTTGTTGTGACAACACCATAAGTATATAAAATTGCAAACTGGAAACTCCTGGGAGGTTGCAGGCAACCCCGAGTTGCAGTTCAATTAGAATACTTTTCGTCTAAGTCGCAATCCGTAGAAGAAACCAGCGGAATATGCGCCTACCCCTCGGACTATTCAACGCTTAGCAGAATCATGTCGTGAGGTTAATATACGTAGTATATTGTAGGATTCTGAACAACGATCTCCATCCTAAATTCTTTCCTTCAAGAAAACAAAATAAGGATTGGAGATCGACCACCTTCGGTCTCTATCAAAGAGAGTGAAGAAGTCTTCCTCGAAGGAAGCTTCAATGGTGAACAGAATACTAAGACGATAGTTCAAGCCAAACTGGATATTCCCCGGTCCCGTTCTTCTCTATTCCAGGTTGGTCGCCTACTGTGAGATAGTCTTCTTTCAGCAGCAGTCCTCTTCTAATGCTAGAAATTCCAGGAATTCGAGCATAGGCGAGGTTCCCGATTATCGTGTAACATATCGGGGATTCTCGTCTCGCTCACTTGGACACGTGTGTCTAGCCTAAGTGTTTGAGAAGATCGTAAGAAACCGAAACACTCTGAAATGCGCTAGAATAAATTAGTTAGAAGTCTATGCAGTCTGCGAAACCCCCACCGAATTCGTCAAACGATATCGGCTGGTGGTCCTCTCGATTCCCGTAGAAATCGAGAATGGGGCAGGATCCCTCCTCAACGACCGGGCTTACGTCAGGTAGGACCCGAAGGTCCCCCCGGTAGCGCAGTCCCCAACGTGGGATCCTACAGAGAAATCTCTGTAGGATCCCTCCCCTTTCCCTCGTAGCCGTAAGGAGAGAGGGAATGGGGGAGGAATTGGATACTCGCGTCGCCTTCCAGTGGAACTAGCAGTTGGAGAAGAGTAGGAGCAGCCATCGCCTTGCGGCGATGGCCTATTAGAGTCTGGGAAAACTACTCGTCAGGAGGAAAAAGAAAAACGTTTTCCCGATGGAGCAGTTACGAAACTATCACTGTAGGTAAGGGTCTGCCGCCACTGTGTGAACGTCGTCTGGGTGGGGCTGATCGACACCTGACAGGAGAGAGCCGATACCGTCCTCCGACTCATTCCAGTCCTCGTCGAGGTCGAAACCTCTCAGGAGGACCGAAGGAGTATTTAAATACGGTGTCCGAAGACACGTAGAAACGCCGCTGTCGCAGTAGAGGAGGTGGAAGTAGACTTGATCGACCGGCCAGAACTGAGAGAGCCTTCTTGTCCGGAGACGAGAGACTCTGGTTCAAGACAGAATCGGCAAGCTCCGATCGCGGCAAACCCACCGTCAGTTTGGGCCGGGTTCCCTCTCGGGCCCCAAAACGACTCGAGCAGAGACATGGGCTCTGCTGGTGGGAGCGGCGATCCTTCCCCCAGGTCGTTTGTGCTGACGAATCGTGCCAATAACTTGGGCAAAGTTACTCTGACTATCTCGGAAGTTACAGCGTCTTGAGGAGTAGGACCCGTCCAGTCCCTCAACAGAGCGCTCCCCAGTACCTCTCATCTTCAGAAGAAGGACCATCACAGATCCTTGACGGTTGCCTCCAATCACTTGCGCGTACGTCCTGGCTGGTCCTAAGACCATACCTGGCACGTGCGGCGTCGTGGACGGGATCGTGATGCGGCGCATCTCTCACGATCACTACCTATATACCTCGCTCTTCCTGGCGTATGCCGAAGTAGGACGTGACAGAGACAGAACTGACGACTACACCCCCTCCACCCCCCCCCTGACGGTTCGCCTCCAATCACTTGCAGCGTACGTCCTGGTTGGGTCCTAAGACCATACGTGGCACGTGCGGCGTCGTGACGGGATCGTGAGCGGCGCACCTCTCACGATCACTCCTAGCTACCTCGCTCTTCCCGGTGTAGCCCGAGGAAGTTGAAGGTAGTGGAGAGGACAGACCTGACGCACCCCCCCCCCGCCTCGCTGGCAGGACCAGCGTTCGTGGGGGGCTGCAGCCGATCACCAACCCGCGGTGGGGATCGATCTGCAGGCCTGGCCGTGCCGCTCACCTGTGGCGAGTGGCTCGACTGAGCACGTCGACCACCCGGTCCCGTGCGTCAGACGAGCTGCTGCTGGTTACCGTATCCGCCCGGTCCCTGTGGGAGCGGCGGTCAGGTGACCTGCAGAGCTCACTTTCGCGGTGAGACCGGTGAGCGTCCTCGCGGCACGGTCAAACCGCTGGTACCAGCCGAGGCTGGTACCGTCGGTCAGGGGACCTGGGGGACCTCTTCCCAGCCTCAACCCGTGGTCGGTCAGAGACCGTCTCCACGCCCCCGACCGGGGTACCGGCTGGTCGCTACGAGAGCGGCCGCTGGCCTGGCGAGAGTCACCTAGCGGCTCTCAACAGTCTTCTGCTCCGTGCCTCGGTCATGACGCTGAGCGAAACTCAGGCGTCTTAACTTTGGCTGCACGGTCACCCGAAGGAGACCGTACACTCGGAACTTCTCGCGGACGAGAAACCGAGCCTGGTACCTGGCTTAGCAGCAGAGCTGCCAAGACCAGGCGAGGGTGTGTACCAGCGGTAGCCAGCATATGCTTGGTCCCCGTCTTCTTCTTCTTCTCAGAAGAGGAGACGGGCCCCGTTCCCGAAGGAACAGGAGGACCAGCAGAAGAACCCCCCCGTCACACCGGAGTGAGACGAACTTTTCGAAGTTCCCGAAGGAGTCTTCTTAGGGGGAAACCCCCGGTTACCAGCTGGTCGCTGCGAGAGCGGCGCTGGCCTGGCGAGAGTCACCTGAGCGGTTCTCGCCAGCCTTCTGCTCCGTGCCGCGTCTTGGCGCCGAGCGAACTCTGGCGCCGAAACTTTGGCTGCACGGTCTCCCGAGGGAGAGCGTACACTCGGGATCTCCCGCGAACGAGAGACCGAGCCGGAACCTGGCGTAGCAGGCATCGCCGCTGGCACCAGGCGAGGAAGTACCAGTGCTAACCGATACTCCTCTGGTCCCCGTCTATCTCTTCCTTACGGAAGGGGAGACGGGCCCCGCTCCCGAAGGAGCAGGAGGACCAGCAGAAGGACCCCCCGTCCCACCGAGGTGGGACGGACCCTTAGAAGTTCCCGAAGGAGACTTCTTTAGGGGGGGAGGCAAGCCTTTTATTCTTCGGCTTAGGGCCTCAGAAGTCGAAGGGGAAGAGGCAGCAACAGACGAAGACGAAGATGACAACTTCCTCTTCTTCGTAGTCCGCAGGACAGTCGTCAGGGTCCTCCATCCAGGCCGGAGTCGGGCCTATTGCCGAAGCAACACGGCCCCGACTGCCACCTGTCGGAAAGGACCTGGACTGGGGGAAAGACACCACCATTGGGCAGGACCAGCATGGACAGGCGCAGGAACCAGAGAGGAGCGACAGGAACAGCAACCAGCTCAGGAGCGGGCAGGAAAGCGGCCGCGGTAAACACGAATGACAGGCAAGCCAAGTAGCGGGAACCACATCAGCGGCAGGGTACGGCCGGCCCAGCCATCGCCTCGTAGAATCATCGGAGCACAGCGGGAACCTGGGGTACTGGCGGGCCGGACAGGGGGAGTGCTGGAACAGCGGAAAGTTTGGGGAAGGCAAGAAGAAGGACAAACAAAGGCGGCGGCGGTCATACCCCTCCTCGGTACGGGCGAGCGACCGGTCCCTAGTAGCGGCAGACGGCGTCAACCGGACACGCATGGGGAGTTGTAGAAAAGCGGGGGGGGATAGCAGCATAAGCGGCCGTGAAGGTTGTAGTGGAGACCGCTCCAAGGGTCCCACCCCAGACCTCGCTTGGACGCTTGCAGCAGATCGTGGATGCTAGGCACGCCCTGCAGCCGCAGTGGCCATACCTGCCAAGGTCGTCTCCCACGGATGTAGCACCTGCCGGTTAGCACAGACAAGATAAGTAAGAGGGGTTCCCTCCGCCGGGGGGGAGACATGCCCCACCCGAACGCAAGGAAGGACCCAAATACAAAATACAACGAGAACGCTGACGGGGGGCAGGAAGAGACGAAGAATGGATACAAAGGGAGCGTGGGAGAGCTTTCGACGGACTCCACGGCAGACCTTCGCTTACCCACCCCGCACAGACAGCAAAAAGTAATATGAAAATGAACAGAATACTGCACTTCAATTCACTTCATAGAACTTAACGTGTTCACTGATCAATTCACGGGTAAGAGCGGAAAATTGATCCATATAATATGATGCTATCATAAAATATATATGAAAATGAAACAGGGAATACTGCACTTGCGATTTCACTTTCACATAAATAATCGTAGGATTAATTTCCCGGGTAAAGAGCGGAAATGATCCAAAATTAAATTTGATGCAACTAATAAAGAAAATGAAAAGAATACTGCATGCGAATCACTGTCATTGCATTCTATTCATAACAAATAGAGGCTCGTGCCGAGCGCCAATTCATGCTTCGGCAACGAAGCACAGGGCCAAAAAGATAAGAAAAAGAGTACTACATCTTTCAATTCACACTTTCGCCCAAAATACATGACTCGGCGCGAGTGCGCCCGCCTCGCACCGAGACATAATTCAAGTCAATTCAGAAAAGAGCGGAACTCGCCGCATCTACGGCGATAGCTCCATGTTGATTCATAAATAAGTAATGAAAATGAAACCAGTTGTACTGACCAGTTCATTTTCAAGTCAAACAAACCATTAGGTAGAAAACACAATATAAACAAAGCATCCGACGATGAAGCGGCAGAGAGCGATGTATCGAAACACGTCCTTCACCACACGCGGCGAGAAAAGCAAAAGTGATTCTTCACCTCTCGGCGCGCGCGAACGATCGGACAAGCACGTTAACTACCGTTCTCCCTTGTTCGAAGCTTACGACCGCTCCCAGCAGGCCGCTAGTTCCTCCTATTGTTAAAGGAACGGGAGGGTTTGTATAGTATCGGAAACAAATATTTGTTTATGTCCGCGCATTACGAATTCAGTGCATTATTTTGTGATAATATTTTCTCGTGTTGCTTTTATCGTTTTACAATGTGGTATATACCAAAATGATCGCAATTTAGTGTACATTACAAACGGAAAAAAAATTAACTCATTACTTTAAAGTTTGCGAATAGCGCGATTTGAATAACAATTACATATGAAATTTTGTTTTCGCGCTATCATATATCGCATTATTTATATATGATAATGATAAATTTTTTCATTTTGATGGTTGCATACTAAACTTCAAACAATGACAAAAAAAGAGAAGCCAATAATGAACTCTTAATCTGAAAAATAAGCTCGCTGTGATTTTTTTAAAAAACAATATTTTTCCGCTTCCGCTCTCACTCTGAGACCTCCTCGGTACACGGAAGACGATTTTTAATATACCCCTTCGGCGTTTAAGGGTGAATAAAAAAAGAGAAAACAATTCCTTACTGTATTTATTTGGTTGGCTTGACACTGAAGAGGAAAGCTGCAGGTGCTGGAGATACGGGGGAGGTACGTGACAGAGAGGCAGAAACCTCCAGAAGGTGCTGGAGAAGACGCTGGGGCAGGTGAGTTCTGGAGGTGAGGCAGAACCTCCAGATGGTGATGAGATGCTGAGCCACCAAGGGCTTCAGTTTGAAGTCGCCAGCAGCATTACCCCAAGAAGTAAAGTTAGCCTTCCTTGCTGCTTTATGACAGGGTTGCTAAACTTCTCCTTGGCGATGTACGTGCGGTAGGCATACGCTTCCAAACAAACCGTCTCATCCATGTTGAACACTTGCTGAGCAGAATAACCCCCTCCTTAATTACAGCCAATGATTAAGGAAATTCACCGCTGTTGTCTCATCTCCCACTGGCCGCGTCACCTTGCAATTTTTAAGGTTTTGTAAATTGCCCGAGCCTTAAAATCGCATAAACCAATCCCCTACTAGCCACAAAACTCTTAACTTTCACTTCCTTCCCCCTTTCTTTTTCAAAGCTTCAAACAATCTTTTCGCCTTCTCTGAATCACCTTAGGCTGACTGGAAATATGCCGTGATTTAGGGTCTTCAACCAAAGCACAATAACCTTTCTATTTCATATGATTGGACCCACTACACTGCTTGGTTATCACTGTCGCTTTCATAGGAGCAGATCCTTTCACTGTTCAACGATGCGCTCTTTATCTTGATAATGGTAGAAACGTTGATGACTACGGCCAGCGACCGGGCAATGTTTGTTGGTGTTTCTCCTTTTTCAGATCGCCTTATAATGTCACTTTAACTTCCATGTGATGGCCTTTTCTTTTTTTTGATGCACTACCATTTCAAGAGTCTGGCAGTATGCTTGGGAGCCATAACCAAGGAAAAAAGTTACAAAAAACGATTAAAACATGAAGAGAGAGAAGAGAGCAGTGTAAGAACCAAAATGGTGTATGAGGCGAGGGACGAGTGTAGGGAAGTCGCTGTCTTATCCCACACAAAAGCGATTCTTCCGTTTGTGCCGAAACTAGGCGCGTTTGTTATGTCACTTACAACGCTAAACAGTGTAAGACAGAATTGATGCATAATATTATTTTTTATATTTTTATGGGGGCGCGTTCCTAACCACGAAACAGCGTAAGTCAAAACCGGCGTAACCCGAGGACTCCCTGTACATGAATTTGTAAATGCAGTTTAAAAGGGTACTCTAGAGAGAAAAAATTCAGTACATATAGAGGACCATGCTTCCCAACATAAAGAGGCATGAAACTTCAAGTAAACAACTTGCAGGATATCAAAGAAACGAGAACAGAGGAGGACCTGGTCAGTTGTGGCAAAAATAACATTTGTAGAAAATTGTATTTTTCTAACTAGCAAACTAAGGCTTTAAACAATAGGAAGGTATTAGCGGCAGCTGAACGCGTTGTAGCTTAGAACAAGGGGGGTTAGGGAGTTAACTGCTTGTCTGGCAAGTCACGTGGCGGGCAGTGCGACTGGAGGAGTGGAGGTCATTTTTTGCTTGGCCAGAAAAACAGAGTGAGGGGTGGCCTGAGTGGAGGTGCCCAAGGAAAAGGTTCTGTAAAAGGACCTGTGGTAATATCCCGAAGGTAGAAGGAAGTAAAATGTGGTTGGTTGGCCCAAACCCCCTGCCTCACGAACTGCGCATGGAGAAGTTCTTGCGGAAAACGCAAGGGTGGACCATACTCTGACTTTCGTGAGATCTCGGACGAAGGGTACGGTGTTGTCACTACCATTCGCGTCGTACGCCCTCCTGATCACATCACGCAGCCCAGAAAGAAAGAGTGTTCGTGGGAAAACCTCTTTCTTGGTAACACCGGTGCTAAGAAGAGGCGTGACACCTAAGGCCTGAGGTGTCGAGGTCTCTTATGATAGCGCCATTAGCGCCCTCACAGGACAATAGCAGCATCTCATCCGCATCATTATCCGGAGGGGACGTGAAAGTTCCCTACTTTTTCGTCGATTGTCATGGTGAGTAGCTTATAGCCAAAGAAAGATAAGGAAAGGAAAACGCATCTTCGAGAGTTCAGCAACACGGAGGCTTCTCGCGTGTGTTGGAGGCGCCGGTTCTACATGATGGTTCTAGAATCGGCAGGAGTGTTGGGAACTTGACAGACGCCGAGTGTCGTCGAGAGAAAAGCCGCGATTTCTGATGCATACATCTTCAAGATCTTCTAAAAAATCGTTCTGTAATCTCGGGAGTCTGTGACGCTCGTGTAGCCCCGCCCCCAGATTGCCGTTATAAATACAACTGACGAAGTCTTTTTTTCTCGGAGAGGATCACAGTAAGAGCACAAATCACCATTATCAGGAGAGATCAGCAGCAGAGACGTTAGGAGCGAGATAAGAGAAGAAGAACCGACCGAAGGATCAGAGGAGAAAAAGTCGCTCGTGAGGTGACGGATTCTGGTCAAGTCGTCTGGAGTGGATGACTGAGACGCGACGTCGAGCCCGGACTTCAGAGAATAAACGTTCTGCAAGAGGTTTAGGAGTAGTCCTGCTTCGATATAAGAATAGATACGATTTCTGCAATACGGAGTCAAGATGTCGTCGCAATTTGCAGTTCTCCTTTATTGAAGCCATTGCTTCGAGTCGCAAAACTGGCCGGCAAGTACTTTCATTACCCCACCGTCTCCCCGTTTAGCATGTAGATTGTGCCTTTTTTATGTACAAATAGGAGATTACCATTCTGCATATTTGTAGTAGCTTGTAAATAACCTTGTTGGTAGGTTTCTTTCTATATTCGGAATCCCCAGTTCAACTGTTCGGTGTTGAATTCTTTTTGTTTATTTAATATCGAACTTGGAGCGGACCTCCACGGGCCGTAACATTGTGGCGACCTTGCTTTAGAATATTACACACTTTTTTAACAGTTTGGGCTTGAAAACAGGAGAATATAGAAAGAACAGAATGAGTGAGATGGGAAAGAGTTTATTGAGTCGGGTAAGCTACTAGGTCTTAGAGGGGAATGATCTCTTTGAGTATGTTTTGAAAGCAAAGAGAGAGACGAAGTATGAGGAGAGCATGAAAGAGCAGGGGTGGGGGAGGACGCCTGAGAGAGAGAAAGAGCAGCTGAGAGGGAGTGCAGCAAGCTGATGAGAAATGTCGGTAATGCAGCAGGAAGAAAGAGAGAAAAGAAACGTAGCATGAGCACGAAGGAAAGAGAGAAAAACGTATGACGAATTGGAAATTGCTTGGTTAAGGGAAAAGTACGTTAACTCGTAACAATCGACCAGGCAAGAAGAAAACGAGGCTGCGTATGGTTAGGCCATGAGTGCAGTGTGGAAATTGTACCAAGTTTGAGAGGAAAGATGTAAACGAAATATGTCATGGTTTGAGAAGTTAAGGAAAGAGTAGGTTCTCTAAAGAAATGTGACTTTGGTATTTGACAGTCAGTTTTGAGTGGTAGAGCAATTACTGGTATAGTGCATGTCTAAGGAGGAATGTGATGATTATGATAATTTGTGAAGAAAACTGTTCGTAGCGCGTAAGGGTAGTACCGGAGGCGTACCGAGAAATTAGAAGTTGGAAAAGGACGAAAATATTACATATGGAGAATACGTATGAAGTTAGAAAGCTGTTTTTTATTGGTAACTTCTACAGTTGATGATTTGATGTTTGAGAACTAGTGTTGTTAGAAAAACCTAAAAGATAAACGTATCCAATGAGATTAAGCTTTATATAGAAGATAGGCAAGACGTATCTTTCACAGGAGAACTAGGTTAGCTGACGAATATAGTCTAACTCATAATTTGAGTGTTAGTAAGAAACGAAATGATTCCTTGTTGGTAGTACCCCCCAAGCAGTAAAGGTTTCAGTCCTAGTACTAGCAATGGAGTAAAAGTGACATATTCCTGTTATACATGTGGAAAACCAGGGCATACGTCTAAGTTTTGTAAGAGTAAAATGGCATGTAGTGGTCAGAATGACTTGTTGCCACTGTAATGGGAAAAGGGCATTTAGCGAGAAATTGTGCAGTAGAAAGGAAGGACGTAAGAAAACCAGTGGTCTCTAGTTAACATTTTGTCAAGTAGGATATGAGAAATTGTGATGAGAGAAGAAACTAGGAAAAATTTTTGGTGAATTTCTGTCAGAAGGCGTAGTTTCCTCTCTTGGAGAAGTATTTTAGGGCAAGTAGTCTTGCTTCGAGACACAGGAGCTGCTGTCTCACTGATAGTAGAGAGTGTGTGCCGAACAGGGCAGAAATCAATTGGAAGAAAAAGTCATGTTAGGTGGAGTTCCTAACACTGGTTCTTTGTCCTTTGTTGAAGTTGAATTAGAAAGATGGTAGTGTTAGGAGAAAGTGAAACTGCAGTTGTTGACAGTTTGCCCGTGTGATGGCGTTTGAACATTATTGTCGGTAATGACTTAGCTTTATCCGGAAAGTGAATCCTGGGTGAGGGATATTCCATTGCTGAAATGGTAGAACTAGGTCGGGTTTAGGATACAGGACATGCACTACGGTCATAATTGTTCGTGATTCGAACGAGAGTGAGTTCGGGATTCCGAACATGTGAGTGAGTTCGTGGATTCGAACGAGTGTGATAGAGTGGTGAGGTTGATCTTGGCATGATTGTGGCTGAGAAACTGACTCTATCGACGTGGGACGTGATAGCCAAGGGAAGGCGTAAGCTTTCAAGGGTAACGTAGGACAATGTACGGTATCTAGTTAATAGTTACGGTGAGAATAGCACTAACCCTTTGAATAAGATGAGCTAGTCAAGTCGCAGAGAGAGGAGGAGACACTAACCTGAATTTTTTTAAGGTAAATCTGGCTGATCGATCGCGATTGAGTGTGTAAGGAACTTTTGTTTAAAGGAAGAAGTTTTGTGTCGTATGTTCGTGCCTAAGTTAGGTGTAAAGGGGAAAAATACCAACCATCGGTGGTCCTAGGAAGCTTCGTGAACTAGTTTGACCGTTAGCCCATGAGAGGCAAGGACATTTGGGAGTAAAAATGACAATTTTGTCGAAAATTGCATTTTTCCTAACATACAAACTGAGGTCCTTTAACAAAGGAATTAGCTAGCGGCAGCTGGAAAGGTCGTAAGCTATCGAACAAGGGGATGGAACGGTAAGTTAACTGCTTGTCGACAGTCGCGCGCCGCGCGACGGGAGGTAAACAAATTCACTTTTCTTTTGGGCCCCATGCAAAATACGCAGAGTGGAGGGGTGGCATTGAGGAGGGACTGTATGTAAAGGAACCTCAGGTTTGTATAGTTAGGAACCAAAATGCAATTTCGGGACAAAATGTCATTTGTTCCGATACGTAAATAACAAACACTCGGTCCTTAACAATAGGGAAGAGCACTTCTTGGTGGGAGGAATAGGAGTCTTGTGATGAAACAGACTGGTGTTCGTCCATCCCTGGAATGCCTCATGGTAGTTCAAGAGCGGGAGGGATCCAAGACTCTGGCCGATTGATCGGGGTGTGCCACCGCAGGCTCAATGGTCAGAACTCTGGGCCGGTACTAAGAGAGAGGCAAGCGTATCTCTTCTACCAGACAAGCAAGAACTGTTCCTGTTTGAAGGAGGCAACATAAAGGATGGGTTGTCTAAGCTGGCATCCACTTCATCCCCATTGTTGGAGGAATTGGTGGATATACGCCCTATCTAGTGGAAAGGGATAGGATGGGGCTCTGTTGAAGTAGCGCTACCTGCATTCTTGTCCTTATCCAGCAGGGTGAACGAACCGTTGTCCCTCTACACCGGTAGAGGGAAGAAAAAGATGGGAAGAGGAGCAGTCACACTCTAATTCAACATCCATTCTTACGGTCACAATAGGACTCGATGCTGTTCAGACTGCGAGGGTCTGGTTCGCTACACAACGTTGGGTTGAGCAGCCACCACGGGTCCCAAGGAAAAAGATCAAGGAATGTGGGCAATATCCGAAGGTAGAAGAAGGGATGTGGTATGGTTGGACACAGACCCCTGCCGTCAGTACCTGGCCAAGGAGAAGTTCTGTTGGACAAGGCAGCATCTCCTTCGCAATCGAAGGCGGTGAAGTCCATTAGGGAGGGATTGTGAAACGACCGAACCAATTCGTCAGGGACCGAAGGGTTCGGGAGTCTCGCTACGAAGTCGGTACGAAATCGAGAGCACGGATCCCCCTCCCCATCCCCTGGGTGCTGCTTCGCAGGAGATAGTCATGCAGTTCCTCAGAGGGGAAATGAAGAAATAGTCGCAATGACCTATCCTCTTCTATACCTTCGGTGATGTCCAGTACCATACTGGTTGTCGTTAGCCAACGAGTCTCTCGCATCCTCCTATCCCCATGCAGCGAAGTTCGCGGTAGTGGATAGGACACCGACACTCCATGTGGGTTCAATGGTAGGGTTACTGTGACAAGGTATTAAAACGAAGTAATGGTGCTGTGTAACAACCGAACTAGTCAACAGCGTAATTCGTAACTGACTCGGGCGCTCTGGACAGCTGTCGACGACGCGTTCGGTAGGAGGCAAGTTGTCAAAGCATCCGATGTAAGTCACGTGACCATCGCCTTTAAAAGGGTTATGCCGAGACCAAACAAATGATGGATTTGTTGTCACCAATGCCGGACAGCGAGGTGAGATTCTCTAAGGCATGTACCCAACAGGCGAAAGTCAATGCCTTCTAGAGACGAGGTCCTTGAAGGTTTAAAAACATCTCATGTTTGTGAATCTCAGATAAGGAGAAACAACACTATGTACGTGACGACGAAGGTAGATATTGAATGCAACCTACGTTCACATATGAATCGAGAGAAGAATCTCAAGATTCATAAAAATTTGCTTAAAAATGACTGAAAACGCTACCCGCTATTTTCATTGCTGGTCCGGGTGAGAAGTCGTAGTTGCAATGAAAGCGGGGGGCGTTCTTCGTAATGAAAACACAGGTGAAAGCCGCCTGAAGAACTGCTTCCATGGGCTGAACATTGGAGGTAGAGCTGTCAGGTCGGAGATAGGCGATGTCTTCTGAAACATCTTGTAATTCTGGTTTGAACAATGAACAATTTGTTTACCACCCTACGAATACGAGATATTTGAAGACAAACTCAGATGTCTGCAAAATCATTCATTTATGCAGTGCGACTGCAGCGGGGGAGAGGACTTTGTACAGGCTTTTCGTTTAGCGTGCGGTAAACAGGAAAGATGAAAGAGTCCAAGAGATATCTTGTTGAAAATTCTGCAATGTCGAAGGCGATGGAAATCCGCGTCACGCAGTAGATGTCTCATATTGCGATGAATCCCCGTTAATCAGAGACCTAAGTCATGATTGTTAGGCAGGATACGGTTCGAGTAGTCAATCAAGCAGGGAGAGAGAGACATACATGACGGAATCTCGAGGCACCAGCTGATATGAGCTGTATGAGGCAGTTCAATACGCAGTGGTGGAGCATGGCTGACTCGTCATCCTGAGTTGCAAGGTATCCATTTATTCCACGAAAGGAATGCCGTTAGGCTGAAACTAGCGAGCATAAAAGATATGCTTTCGGGCAATTATATTTAGGCGAAGAATTTCGGTAAATATAAAAGTGTGAAATGGTGTTGTCGTGGACAAAACCATAAGTATATAAAAATTGAAACTGAAAAACTCCTGGGAGGTTGCAGGCACCCCGAGTTGCAGTCAATTAGAAATATTCTCGTCTAAGTCGCCCAAATCCGTAGAATAACTAGGATATGCGCCTACCCCTCGGACAAGTGAAAATGCTTAGCTGAATTCAGGTCGCGAGGTTAATATACGTTAGTATTATTTGTAGGATTCTGAACAAACGATCTCCATCCTAATTCTCATTTTCAGAAAACAAAATATAAGGATTGGAGATCGACCACCTTCGTTCTATATCAAAGAGAGTGAAGGAGAAGTCTTCTCGAAGAAAGCTTCATGGTGAACAGAAACTAAGACGATGTTCAAGCCAAACGTGTATTCCCGTACGATCTCCTCTATTCCAGGTTAGGTCGCCTACTGTGAGATAGTTTCTTTCAGCAGCAGTCTTCTTCACCATGGCCTAGAAAATTCAGGAATTCGAGCATAGGCGGAGTTTCCCGCTTATCGTGTACATATCGGGGCATTCTCGTCTCGCCCACTTTGGACCGTTGGTCTCCGTAAGTGTTTGAAGTCGTAAAAAACTCGAACACTCTGAATAGCGCTAGAAATTCGTAGAATTATAAGCAGTCTGCGAAACCCCACCGAATTCGTCAAACGGATATCGGCTGGTGGTCCTCTCGATTCCCGTAGAAATCGGGGAGAAACAAAAAAAATGGAGCAGGATTCCTCCTCAATCGACGGGGGGCTTAACGTCAGGTAGAACCGAAGGTTCCCCCCGTAGCGCAGTCCCGAACGTGGGATCCTACAAAGAAAATCTCTGTAGGACCTCACCTTTCCCCGTATCCGTAAGGAGAGAGGGGAATGGGGAAGGAATTGGATACTCGCTCTCGCCCTTCCCAGTGGACCTAGGCAGTTGGAGAAGAGTAGGAGCAGCCATCGCCGTGCGGCGATGGCCTCTCAGAGTTCTGGAAAACGTATAGTCAGGAGGAAACGTTTTCCCGCGGGAGGGGTACGAACTCTCACTGTAGGGTAGGGTCTGCCACCACGGTGAAACCGGTAGTCTTGGGTGGGGCTGCTCGACACCTGACAGGATGAGAGCCGCGAGACCGTCCTCCGACTCATTCCAGTCCACGTCGAGGTCGAAACTCTCAGGGGACCGAAGGAGTATTAAATACGGTGTTCCGAAGACACGTAGAAAACGCCGCTGTCGCAAAGTAGAGGAGGTGGAAGTAGATGACGACCGGCCAGAACTGAGAGAGCCTTCTTGTCCGGAGACGAGACACTGGTTCGAGACAGATCGGCAAGCTCCGATCGCGAGCAGACCCACCGTCGGTTGGGTCCCTCTCGGGCCCCAAAACGACTCGAGCAGAGACGTGGCTCTGTGGGGGAGCGGGCAATCCTTTCGCAGGTCATATGCTGAGAATCACTTAATGACTTGCAAATTCCTTCGTATCTCGGGAGTAACCGCGTCTTGAGGAGTTAGGACCGTCAGTCCTTCCAACAAGGAACAGATCCCTAGAGACTCCTCCTTCAGAAGGAGGAAGAGCGGCAGACCCTGGACGGTGCCTCCAGCTAATGCGGTGTGCTCATGGTCTGGTCCTTAGAACGTGCCTGAGTCCATACGGCGTCATAGCGGGGGTCGCGAGGGCGCACCTCCGCGACTCAACTCATAGGGACCTCGTCTCCGGCGGTAGCTCCGAGGAGGTTGAAGGTACAGGAGAGGCAGGACCCTGAAGCTCACCACCTAGCTCGCTGCAGGACCAGAGTGCTTGGAGGGGCTGCTGCTGATCTTCACCCGCGGTGGCGATCGAGCAGCATGCCTAGCCTTAGCCGCTTCGCTGGGGAAGGGGGGGGCGAGAGGCTTGCTGGAGAAGTCGACCGTCTGATTCCTAGCGTCAGGCGAGCTGTTGATGGTTACCGTCTTCCCGCCCAGGTCCGATGGAGCGGGGTCAGGTGACCTGCTAGGCTCGCTGTCACGGTGAGACCGGCGGCGTTCCTCTCGGGCGCGTCGAGCCGCTGTACCAGCCGGGCTGGTTACCGACGGCCGCGGGGACCCATTCCTCGCCTCAACCGTTATGGGAGAGGCAGGGGAACTGACGCTCCCCCTCGATCGTGGCAGGACCAGCGTGCGGGAGGGCTGCTGCTGATTGTCAACCCGCGGGTGACGGCGAGGCAGCAGGCCTAGCCTTTAACGCTAGCCTGGGGCGATTGGCTCGGCTGAGGAACGTCGAGACGACTCTCTAGCGTCAGCGAGTGCCGTGCTGCAGTCACCGTCCCGCCCGGTCCCATCGGGAGCGGCGGACGGGTGACCTGCTAGGCTCTGTGTCGCGTCGAGGACCGGCCAGCGTCCTCTCGGCGCGTCGAGTCGCTGGTACCAGCGTGGCTGGTACCGGCGGCAGCGGGGCCTCCTTCCTCGCCCTCAACCCGTGGTGATCAATGCGACGTCCGTTAGCCCCGGCAGCCAGAGTTGATCGCCTGCGAGAGCGTCACCACTGGCCTGGCGAGAGTCGTGTGCACGGACTCTCGCCAGTCTTCTGCTCCGCGCCGATGTATGACGGCGAGCGGAGCTCTGGCGTTCAAAAATTTGGGGGACGGTCTTCTTGGAAGAGCGTCCACTCGGTGCTTCTCGCGAACGAGAAGCGGCCGAGACGGAAACCGTTTAGCGCAGACCCGGCTAGCACCAGGTGACGAAGCACCAGCCGAGGCTGGTGCCCTCTGGTCCGTCGACTTTTCTTTGCAGAGAAGCGACGGGCCCCGTTCCCGAAGGAACAGGAGGACCAGCAGAAGAGCTCCCCCGCTCGCCTGAGCGAGCCGGGCCCTTAGAAGATCCGAAGGAGCTTTCTTAGGGGGGAAGGAGGCAACCCTTCTTCTTCTTCGCTGTTTGGCCTTAGAAGTCGAAGGGGAAGGAGACGGCTGGCAGCGGACGACGAGAAGGACGACGGAAGACGACGAGACGACGGACACCTTCTTCCTCTTCCTCTTTTCTTCGCCAGGCTCCGCAAAGACAGACGTCAGGTCTCCCATCCAGGAGGGCGACGGGGCAGTTGGCCGAAGCAAAGGGGCCCGACTGCACCGTCCGGAAAATACCTGAGACGTGACAGCATCAGCAACAGCAGGAACAACAGGAACAGGTCAGAACAGAGGAACATCTGGAAAGTGAATCAGCAGCAGGCAGCTGATCTGAAAGGAATGAGCGGATGGGACCGCAACAGTACGGCAGGCACGCAGGACCACAGGAGAGACAGGCTCTGTCGGCAGCTACCGTCATCCTCGCACTGGCGGCAGGCCAGGGGGGTACTATTTGGGGACGCGGCCAGTCCGGGGTGAGGCATATACAAAAAGAACCCAGGGGGCGGTGGCACAGTCCTGATGCACGTCAGGAATGGTTTCTGGATTGCAGCCGTGGGTGTTACCGACATGACATGTGGTGTGTACACCAGGTGCGAGGTGACATCTCATATGCTGGTGTCGAGATTGTGGTTGTCTGTAGTGGTTACCGTATCCAGAGTGACCATGCCGACCCCGGACAAACCGATGATCCAAACCCCTGCAGTCCCAGCGACTCCCCACTGTGCCAGTCGTCCTCGCTGAGGCTTATATCTACATCCAAAGGTCGCTCCACGGATGTAGCAACCTTCGGTAAATAGATAGATTAGTAAGAGGGGTTCCCTCACGCCACGGGGGTAAGACATGCCCCACCCCGAACGAAGAAGACCCCAAATACCAAATACAAGGAAGAAGCTGAGCGGGGGGCAGGAAGGAAGACGAAGAATCGGCAAAAACTTCCTGGCCGACCTTCGCTTCACCCACCCCGCACAGCAGGAAAACAGTAATATGAAATGAAACAGAATACTGCCCTGCGATCACTTCATAGAACTTAAAGGAGAAAAGATCAATTCACGCGTTGAGAACGGAAAACTTGATCCATAATATATGCTATCATTAAAAATATATATGAAAAATGAAACAGAATACTGCACTTGCGATTTCATTTCACATAAAAAATGTAGGATCAATTCCGGGTAAGAACGAAAATTGATCCAGATTAAATTCATGCAATCAATAACTGAAAATGAAAGAATAT
This sequence comes from Macrobrachium nipponense, assembly GCF_015104395.2. NCBI lineage: Eukaryota > Metazoa > Arthropoda > Malacostraca > Decapoda > Palaemonidae > Macrobrachium > Macrobrachium nipponense. The sequence continues at coordinate 94,158,460 of NC_061100.1, read as the reverse complement.
TGCAATGCGAATCCACTTTCAATGCAGTCTATTATGTACAAAATTAAAAGTTCGTGCCGAGCGCAATCACACTCTCTGGTAAGAACGTACAGGCAAAAAAATAATGAAAAACGTATTACATTTTTCAATTACTACCCTTTCGCTCCAAATACATGACTCGGCGCTGAGCGCGCCCGCCTCGGCACCGAGACATAATTCAAGGTTCAATTCATGAAAAGGAGCGGAAATGCCGTCTCTACGCGCGGATAGCTCCATGTTGATTTCAATTAGGTAATTGAAAATGATAAACAGTGTACTTACAGTTTCATTTTAAGTCAAAACCAAACCATTAGTAGGAAAAACCACAATATAAACAAGCGAACGCGATGAAGGGGAGAGAGCGATGACGACACGTCCTCACCACCGCGGCCGAAGCAAAAGTGATTTGTTTTACCTCCCAGCGCGCGTGCGCGCGACTGTCGGACAAGAGTTAACTAACGTTCTCCCCTTGTTCGAAGCTTACGACCGTTCCAGCTGCCGCTAGTACTTCCTATTGTGAAAGGACCGGATGGTTTTGTATTACGTATCGGCAACAATAAACTTTCAAGTGTATTTAGTAAGGGCATACTTGGCCTAAACTGAAAAATGATGTAAAGAGGTAGGTTTAAGCTGTATGACTGTCCAAATTGCCGGGAAACCGAATCAAGTAATCCCAGGGTCCGTTGTGTAATATTTCCTCAGTAGGCGTATCTTTGAGATGTAATTTATCAATATGTCGGACCTTGTCTGTAAGTCAGGGTAGTAGAGAAGACTGCACAACTATCTAGAGTATATAAAAACAATTAAGAGATGTTTGGCAACTAGCGAAGGAGAACGAAGTCAAGGGGAAACTAAAGGGGAACATTGCTTCCAGTGCGCAAAAAAGAGAAGTTTGTGTGTAAGAGATAAAGTTTCAGTACTAGTCCAGAAAGAAGGCCCTCTTTAACCTTTATAAGCGAAGGCCTTTTTCAGTGTTAGAGGAGGAGGACAGACACATTATAGAATTAATATGCGGTAAAGGTAGAGCAACGTCAATGAATGTAAAACGTGCTCAGAATTATAAAAGAAACGCCCCATACATGTGACAGTGTTACTGAGAGAAATTAGTTTTGAGAAAAAACACAAGAGGTGTTTTAGATTTCAATTTTATCAGAGATTCAGAAAAAATAAGAGGAAGGATAACGATTATAGCAGGTAGCACAGAGATTTTTCCAGAATGAGTAGCCTAATCAGCGTTTTCTGTTTTCGCAAGACGGGAGTGTGTGAGTGGAGAAGCGTGCGTGGTTGACTGGATAAAGCTTTATGCAGATTGTTCCCTGCTGTTTAATTCTGTTTCTCTGTAGAGAGAAAAAAAAAAAAAAAAAAAAAAAAAAAAAAAAAAAAACCAGCTGATTTAATTTTTTCCTTTTTTTTTGGGGGACGTGTCGTGGTAATTGCTTTATAGCAAAGAAAGATTAAAGGAAAGGAAAAGCATCTTCGAGAGTTCTTGCAACAATGAAGGCTTTCTCGGTTGTTGGAGGCGCAGGTTTCATGATGGTTTCTAGAATCGGTGGAATGTTGGGGAAATTGAAGATGCGACGTGTCGTGAAAAGCCGCGATTTCTTGAGGCAATACATCTTCTAGATTCTTCGACCCATCTGTGCCCGCAATATCGGGGTCTGTGACGCTCGCTAGCAGATCATCGGTGAGAGCAACAGATCAATTATCAGTGAGAGATAGCAGCAGCAGAGATTGTCAGAGAGAGATAAGGAGAAGAAGGAAACGACGAAGGATCAGATAAGAGAAAAAGTCCTCTTGAGTTGACGGATCTGGTCAAGTCGTTCTGGGAGTAGACGAAGAGGCATTTCGAAGAGACAAAGACTTCAGAGAAGAAAAAGTTTGCAAGAGGTTGAAGGAAGGTTCCTGCCCTCGAGTATCAAGAATAGACATTATTTCTGACAATACGGAGGTCAAGAAAGTCGTCTGCAATTGGCATTTCTCTTTTGTGAAGCCATCGCTTCCAGTCGCAAACTGGCGGCAAATTACTTTCATTTACCCCACCGTCTCCCCAGTTTACGCATGGTAAGATTTTGCCTTTTGATTAAATAGGAGACACCATTCTGCATTTATCTTGGTTAATAAGGTGTAAATAAACCTGTTGTTGTTTAAAGTGTTTCTTCTATACTGTGTATCCCAGTTTCAAACTGTTGGTGTTTTGAATTCTTTTTGTTTATTTCATATCGAACTTGGAGCGGACTTCTAACGGGCTGTAACAAGGGCCTGGGTTCTTCTAGCTGGCAAGACTCCGAAGCTTCCCTTATAAGGAGGGGAGAATCTCGAGAGGAGGAGATATACACTCCTCGCAGGTGTTAAGGACTAGGGCCAGGGAGGCTCTGTATCCTTTCATTGGAGACGGAGAGGAGATTACTCTCGGCGAGGGAGACGATGAAATCGCTACCTGCTGAAGAGTGTCTGAAAGGAGAAGAGACCCCGTCAACGACACCAAACACAGAAGACGGAACCACTTCCCTATTATACAGCTGCAGAGGACTGTCCTGAGTGTACAAGCCGATCTCTGTTGCTGCTGGCGAGAAAAAGCCTTGGCTCGAAAGAGATGGTGGTCACAGCCAGCCTATGAAGACCAAAGGGACCGAACCGACGGGTGGTACCGTTCTACGTGTGGCTGGCACAGGAGGTTGTAGCCAGGGGGGAAATCTCTCCCGGAGCTCGGCGAGCAGGAGCCAGCAGGTGCCGGGTACCAAACGCCCAGGGCATTTGGGTGCCCACCAGAAATTCATCCAAAGTTCGGAGGTGACCAGCCACCTCGACCTGATCACCTTGTGATCAGGACAGAACGGGGGAAAGGCGTCACGAAGAGGTGGTCCCACAGATGTGAAGAGCGTCCTCTGCAGCTGCCAGGGTCCAGCCACACCTGAGTAGAAAAATGATATTGTATGATACAATAAAGTTTCAACATTTACTACTGCAGATATATACTTAGCTATCGGACTCCGTCGTCCAGACAGAAAATTAAATTTCGCGGCACTCGCTACAGGTTAGGTCAGGGATCTACCGCCCGCTCCTGGGTGGCCAGGGCTAGGAAACCATTCAGTTTCTATCAGATTTTCTCTTCCACCTGTCTCGCGGGGAGGCTGGGTGGTCATCAATTGTATATATTGCCAAGGAAGTATGTATGAAACTTTATTGTATCATAACAATATCATTTTCATACATTCAACTTACCTGTCAGATATATACTTAGCTGATTGACACCCTTTGGTGGAGGGCAAGAGACAGCTAACTACTGAATAGACAGGTAAACAACATATGTTGTAGGTATTTATAGACCTTGGTTCCTACCTTATTAGGTGGAAGACTTCGTGGCTACTGCCTAGGAGTCTGCTTCACCTCAAGAGCCTTAGCGAGATAGTGATCTGCGGCCAAGAGTTCTTGTGGGTCTGTCGATGGGGTCTTGTCCACTTACTTGGCAGAGCCTAACTGGCATTTGTCAATGGGTGCTAATCCGCTTATATGACAACACGCCTTCTTTAAGGAGCACACAACCGATCCCGATCACCCGATCCTAACACCCGTGTTAGTTCTAAGATTGCCAAGAGCCATCCCCAAACTCTTAGCAAACAACCAAAAACTTGATAAACACACACACAAAAGTACAAAAAAAAAATTTTGTACCCCTCTAAAAGTCAGTTACCACTCGATCTCCTAGTGAAGAGAAGTGAAGGCCGCCTGTGCGACATCTGACACTTCCCTGCACAGGAAACCAAGAACGTATCCGACAAGAGGGTTACGTACACTTATTTAAGGATCTGTGCTCGCTCCAGTACCCAGAACCGTCTGTGCTGACACAAACGGACCTAGAGAAAAACATTTCTCATACATAACGCGCACATCCTTCAAGTAATGAGATGCAAACACTGAGTTGCATCTCCAATAAGTTGCATCCAAAATATTCTTGAGAGATAAATTTCTTTGGAACGCAATAGACGTCGCGATTGCCCTTACTTCATGAGCTCTTACTCTTAATAGTTTAAAAGTCATCTGGGCAGTTCTTATGCGCCTCGGTAATCACACTTCTTACAAAGAAGGCTAAGGCATTCTTAGACATCGGTCTTTTGGGGTCCTTTACCGAGCACCATAGACCGTGTTGCGAACCCCCCAACTGCTTCTTTCTGTCCAGATAGAATTTAAGCGCTCTGACCAGGCAGAGGGACCTCTCTGCCTCTCTGCCTACCAGACTAGTCAGGCCTTCTACCTCGAAGCTCCTGGGCCAGGGATTCGAGGGATTCTCATTCTTAGCAAGAAAGAGAGTCTGAAACGAACAAATCGCAGTCTCTCCCTTGAAACCAACTCGTGACTCAAGGGCGTGCAACTCGCTGACTCTTTTTGCCGTAGCGAGAGACAGCAGAAACAGACACTTCCTTGTGATATCTCGAAAGGAAGCAGTGTGAGGTGGTTCGAACTTTTCAGAAGACAGAAATTTCAGGACCACATCCAGATTCCAGCTCGGAACTCTGGGTTCTATTGATTTTGATGTTTCGAAGGAACGAATGAGATCGTGTAAATCCTTATCATTTGTCAAATCTAATCCTCTGTTTCTGAATACAGCCGAAAGCATTCTCCTGTATCCCTTAACCCTTTACTGCCGACTGGACGTATTTTACGTCGACATTTTTTGTCTCTCGTGTGCCGACTGGACGTATTTTACGTCGACATCCAAAAGTTTTTTTTAAAATTCACGGAAAAATACTTTTAGGCCTACTAGCCGAAAACTCTTGAATCACGCGCCTTGGGGGATGCTGGGAGTTCACGGATCAAGGTGTTGTTTTGTTTACAATCGTTACGCAGGCGCGCAAGCGCAAATTTCTTTCTTGCCGCACTAAAAAGTATCTGTGACACATCTCAAAAATTATTTCGTCCCTTTGACATAATTTTTGTACCATTTTAAATTAGCGGTTACATGGAGTATTATATATGAAAATGTGCGCATTTTTATGTAGAATACAACAACAAAATACTCATGATTGTAGCTTTTATCAGTTTTGAGATATTTTTATATAAATAACGATAAGTGCCAAAATTTCAACCTTCGGTCAACTTTGACTCTACCGAAATGGTCGAAAAACGCAATTGTAAGCTAAAACTCTTATATTTTAGTAATATTCAATCATTTACCTTCATTTTGCAACTAATTGGAAGTCTCTAGCACAATATTTTGATTTATGGTGAATTTATGAAAAAACTTTTTCCTTACGTCCGCGCGGTAACTCTTCCAAAAAAATCATACATGCGATTGTGGTAATGTTTGCACCATTTTAAATTAGCCGTTACATAAAGTTTTATATATGAAAATGTGCGCAATTTCATGCACAATACAACTAAAAACAACCCATGGTTGTAGCTTTTATCAGTTTTGAAATATTTTTATATAAAAAATGATGTGACAAATTTTCAACCTTCGGTCAACTTTGACTCTACCGAAATGGTCGAAAAACGTAATTGTAAGCTAAAACGCTTATATTCTAGTAATATTCAATCATTTACCTTCATTTTGCAACAAATTGGAAGTCTCTAGCACAATATTTCGATTTATGGTGAATTTATGAAAAAAATAACATTTTCTTTACGTCCGCGCGGTAACTCTTCCGAAAAAATTATACGTGCGATTGTGGTAATGTTTGCACCATTTTAAATTAGCCGTTAAATAAAGTTTTATATATGAAAATGTGTGCAATTTTATGTAGAATACAACTATAAATAATTGAAGGTTGTAGCGTTTCCCATTTTTGAAATATTTGCATATAAATCTCGATAAATAGAAAAAAAACCACGTTTGGTCAACTTTGACTACCGAAATGGTCGAAAAACGCAATTGTAAGCTAAAACTCTTACAGTCTAGTAATATTCAGTCATTTATCTTCATCTTGAAACAAATTCGAAGTCTCAAGCACAATATTTAGATTTATGGTGAATTTAAAAAAAAAAAAACTTTCCTTCCCTCCGCGAGCGGATTCTCCGCCACAAATCTCCGAAATGCGTACGTTCCATTCTCGGAATATTTGCTCCGTTTCATATTAGGCATTTCATAGAGTTTTATATATGAAAATGTGCGCAATTTCATGTAGAATAAAACGAAAAATATTTGAAGGTTGTAGCTTTTCTTATTTCTGAAATAATTGCATATAAAAAAATATATATAAAAAATTCGACATTCGGTAAACTTTAACTCGTCAGATATGGTTGAAAAGTGCATTTGTAAGCTAATATTCTTACAGTTTAGTAATATTCAATCATTTGTCTTCATTTTGAAAGAAATTGGTAGTCTCTAGGACAATATTTAGATTTATAGTGAATTTTTGAAAAAAATATTTGTTTACGTCCGCTCGTTACGAATTCATGCATTATTTTGAGATAATATTTTCTCTGTGTTGCTTTTATCGTTTTACAATGTGTTATATACCAAAATGATCGCAATTTAGTGTAAATTACAACAAAAAAAAGTAACTTCAGGAAAAGAAGGAAATCCGCAATTTCGGTCACAGAGGTATTGGAGGAGGACAGCTTCTTTGACCTACACCAACTTCTGAACACCTCCCACTTCGATTGGTACACTCGCATAGTAGATGATCTGCAGGTTCTGGCAATTGCGCTTGCCGCCTTGCGAGAAAACCCTCTCGCTCTGACAAGTCTTTCGATAGTCGAAAGGCAGTCAGAGCAAGAGTGGGTAGGTTTTGATGGTACCTCTCGAAGTGGGGTTGTTTGAGCAGATCTATCCTGTTTGGAAGAGATCTGGGGAAGTCCACCGTCCACTCCATTACCTCTGTGAACCAAATTCGGGATGGCCAATATGGGGCTATCAGTCATTCTTGTCCCCTTCGAGGCCACGAACTTTCTGACTACTTCCATCAGTATCTTGAATGGGGGAAAAGCGTACACGTCTAGCCCTGACCAATTCAGGAGAAAGGCGTCTATTGCATAAGCTCTGGGATCTTCTACTAGAGCGCAAAATGTGCCTATCCTCTTGGAGAGGAACGTGGCGAACAAATCTATTTGAGGCTTCACCCAAAGAGATCAAAGACTCTGACACACTTCTGAGTGGAGGGTCCATTCTGTTGGAAGGACCTGGAACCTCCTGCTCAGTCTGTCCGCTCTCACGTTCCTCTCCCCTTGGACAAACCTTGTTAGGAGAGTTACATTCTTTTGATTTGCCCAAATCAGCAGATCTCTTGCCAGTTCGTATAGGGCGAGAGAGTGAGCTCCTCCTTGTTTTCTCACATACGCCAGAGCGGTGGTATTGTCGGAGTTTATCTGCACTACTCCGTCTCTGACTATGTGTTCGAAGCTCTTTAACGCTAGGTGAATTGCTAAGAGCTCCTTGCAATTTATGTGCCATGACACCTGCTCTTCCGACCAGGTGCCTGACACTTCTTTGGATCCTAAGGTTGCACCCCAACCTGTCTCCGACGCTTCTGAGAACAATATCAGGTTTGGGTTCCGTACTTCCAGGGACACTCCTTTGTTCTCTTCTAAAGGGGTTAACCACCACCTTAATTGATTCTTTACTTCTGTTGAGATTGGAAAAGTATCTGAGAGCTGTCCTGTCTTCCAATTCCAACTCCTTTTCAGGAAGAACTGTAGCGGACGGAGATGCAGTCTTCCTAGAGGAAAGAACTGTTCGAGTGAGGAAAGGGTCCCCAGAAGGCTCAACCATTCCCTCGCTGAACTGCGCTCCTTCCCTAAGAAGCTGGATACTGTGGTGCAACCTTTCTTTATTCTCTCTAGAGAAGGAAATACTCGAAAACCCAGAGAATCCATCCGAATCCCCAGATAAACCATGTTCTGGCTGGGGATCACCTGAGATTTCTCGAGGTTTACGATCAATCCTAATGACTTCGTCAGTTCCAAAGTCGTTGAAAGATCCTCCAAACACTGCTTTTGAGACCTGGCCCTGATGAGCCAGTCGTCCAGGTATAGGGAGATGTTTATCCACTTCAAGTGAAGGTGTCTTGCTACATTTTTCATCAAGTCTGTGAAGACTTGGGGAGCTGTGGACAGGCCGAAACACAGGGCCCTGAACTGATAGATACTTCCCTCCAACATGAAACGAAGGTACTTCCTCGACGAATGATGAATCGGGATGTGGAAATATGCGTCTTGAAGGTCTAAGGACGCCATCCAATCTCCTTGACGGAGTGCTGCAAGGACTGAAGCAGACGTTTCCATGCTGAACTTTTGTTTTTCTACGAATCTGTTCAGCGCACTTACATCCAGTACTGGTCTCCATCCCCCCGAAGCTTTCGCTACTAGAAACAAGCGATTGTAAAACCCCGGGGAGCTGTGATCCAGTACCAGCTCGATTGCTCTTTTGTCCCACATCTGCTCTACCATTTGACGAAGAGTATCCATCAGTACAGGGTCCCTGTAACTGGCGGACAGTTCCCTCGGTGTTGTTGTCAGGGGAGGGCTGTCCTTGAATGGGATATAATAACCCTTCTCGATGATCGACATCGACCAAGAGTCAGTTCCTATGTTTGCCCAGGCTTCCGCAAAGACTTGCAACCTGGCTCCTACAGGTGTTTGGAGAATCGTTTCTTCATTTCCCCTTCTTAAAGGGTCGGAAGGAAGATCTTCCCCTTTTTTCTTCCTTCTGGTGATCGATCTAGCTGGAGGGCCTCCTCGAAAGGGCTGCTGCTGAGCTGGACGAGCCCCTTTCTTTTCCTCATTGGCCACAGGTCTATTCTTCCTTGAAGACTGCCTAAGGAGATCTTGAGTGGCCTTCTCAGTTAGTGAATGTGCAATGTCTCTCACCAACTGAGAAGGGAATAAATGTTCTGAGAGAGGAGCGAACAACAAAGCAGACCTCTGCGAAGGAGAGACGGCCTTAGTGAGGTAAGCACTATAAACCGCCCTCTTCTTTAGCATTCCCGCACCAAAGAGGGAGCAGACTTCCGCCGATCCATCTTGAACAGCTTTATCAATGCATGTTAAGATACTATGCAAGGCTCCGGGGTTTAGATGTTCCGTTTCCTGGGACTTCTTAGCCAAAACCCCAAGGGACCAATCCAGGAAGTTAAATACTTCCAAGGTGTGGAAAAGTCCCTTGAGGAGATGGTCCATCTCCGAAAGACCCCATGTTGCTCTAGCCGAGTTCAAGGCGTGTCTCCTCGAGGAGTCTACAAGACTCGAGAAGTCTGATTCGCCCGAAATGGGCAGAGACAATCCCATATTCTCTCCCGTCTCATACCATATGCCTCTTCTACCCGTTAGTTTGGCAGGAGACATACAAAATACTGTCCTTCCTAACTCCTTTTTCGTCTTGATCCAGGAGTCAAGCGATTGTAGGGCCCTCTTCATGGATATGGCCGGTTTCATTTTCAGGAAGGACGAAGACTTGTGCGGTTTCGTGCTCGAAAAGAGTGAGCGTGGAGAAGGAGGAGCAGCTGGAGCCAACGAATCTCCATACTCTTCTAAAAGGAGAGAAGAAAGAACTTTATAATTCGAAAGCCCTTCTTTATTTGTAATCTCGTCTTCCAAAACGTCCTCTCAGTTAAGAGGATCGGAAGGAGAAGGCTCCCTTCTTTCGTCTGTCTCCTCCCTTGATTTCTTCCTCTCCGAAGAAGAAGCACTTCTAACAGGAGAGGGACTAAGAGTTATTCTCTCTCTATGCCTATCCTTAGGAGAGTCTTGGATAGTTTGAGCTTGGAGCCTGGACGACTCCTGGCGGTTGTCAGGCTCTTCTTGTAAAGAATGCGCCTGGCGCTTAGCAGGAGTATCTTGCTCAGAATACTCCTGGCGCCTGGGAGGCGCATCGTACTCGGAATACTCCTGGCGCCTGGCAGGCGCATCGCGCTCCGAATACTCCTGGAGCCTGGCAGGCGCATCGCGCTCCGAATACTCCTGGCGCCTGGTAGGCGCATTTCGCTTGGTAGACGCATTGTGCCTAGCAGGCGCTTCGCTCCTATCAGGTGCTTCCTCTCCTCTAGTTGGATCTTGGCGCTTGGTTGGCATTCTGGGCCTCGAACGATCAAGAGAATAATCAGGCTCTTTGCGCCTGAAAGACACTTTTCTACCCGTCATTACTTCGAAATCAACTTCACTATCAGGTGTTCTCTGGCGCCTACTTGGCGCCTGGCTTCTGGCTGGTGCCAGGCGCTTGGCAGGAGTTACTTCCTTTTCAACTTTTCGCCTGTCTGATGCTCCGCTCCCCCCAGAGATGGCCGCCTGTGCGACAACTCCCCTGGAAGGCTCGTTGCGCCTGACAGGAGATCTGTATCTAGATCTTTTTACAGGAAGCCTATCGTCCTTTCTACGAGCAGGCTCCTTGGAAAGTACTCCTACCAAAGATGCTGGTTGTTCCTGCATATTTATCAAAATCTTCCTGGTAGAGGATTCCTCCTCATTCGAAGCAGGAGAGGGAGATCTGGAAGGCGCTCGAGGCTCTCTTACCGTCCATGGATCTAACTCCTTCCTAGCCCTCTTTACTACCGAAGGCGCATCTTCTTCAGAGAAGCGCTCGGGGCTAGAGTTGAATTCAGGCTCTTTCCAATTCCTCTTCAGCGGACGGAAAGCTTTCGACTCCTTTCCATCCTCCCTTTCGGAGAAGGAGAACCTGAAGACGAAAAGCACTCTCGTAGGACGCTTTTCCTATAGCGGTCCCTGGCAGTCTGAGACGTAACAGATTCTGCCAAAGGGACGCCTGATCGTTGGGGATTCTCCACGACCTCCGTAAGGCTTTCGACTTTCCTTCTCCTCTGGGCCAGGGAGCTTGGAAGCGGTCTAGGCCTGGGAGCGTCGCAGAGACGATCAGACGCCCCCTCCACCACACTGGGGACACTTATATCACTCGAAAAATCACATTCACTTTGCTTACCTTCCAATGCTGCCATTTTTTCCTGCATTTTTTGAAGGGAAGCTCTGAGTTCTGCAATTTCCGAAGCAGAATCAGAGGGGTTAGCAACCTGTGATCGGGCTGATAAAGAATGAGAATAATTATAAGAAGAAGAAGCTACAGAACTAGATAGAAGTTCACGAGATCTAGATTTACTACGGCTTTTGTAAACCGCCTTCCTCTCTCTATCTTTCTCTAACTTCTTCAAGTAAGAAGTTAGATTCTTCCATTCTTGAGCACTGTCTTTCACACTCATTACATGTGTTCTCAATCGAACACTCAACTACTCTACATCCACGGCATGCAGTGTGAGGATCTACCGAAGCCTTCGGAATCCTTACCTTACAGCCCTCATTCACACACACTCTGAAACTAACACTAGAGTCAGACATATTCAAGAAAAATCCAAAGCCAAGTCCAAAAACAATTCCACGATAGCGAATGCCAAACAACGATCCAAGTACGTCACCAAAAATCAGTCGAAAGATGATCAAAAGCGTTGAAAAAAGAATTCCAGTCAGGAGGTAGTAACAACAATGTTGACACCACCGGCGACAGAGAAAATCTGATAGAAAACGGGAATGGTTCCTAGTCCTGCCACCCAGAGCGGGGCGGTAGATCACCTAACCTACCTGTAGCGAGTGCCGCGAAATTTGAATTTCTGTCGGGGACGACGGAGTCGATAGCTAAGTATATATCTGACAGGTAAGTTGAATGTATGAAACCTGGAGTTTTCTGTTGTGTCGGGAGGCAAACAGTTCCACGACTGGACGCCCCCACAGGTTGAAGAGCCTTTCCGCCACGTCTGGGTGAAGAGACCACTAGGTTCCTATCACCTGATTTTGACGACTGAGCTTGTCTGCCACTACGTTCCTCTTCCCTGGAATGTAGCGGGCTGATAGCACCTGCAACGTCAACTGATGCAACGGGAGGGACACTAGGCCCCCCTGTTTGTTGACATACGCCACTACAGTGGTGTTGTCGCTTATCAACACCACTGAGTTTCCCACCAGACGATCTTGAAACTCCTTGAGCTCCGGAGGAGGAGGAGGCGGAGGAGTGCGAAGAGGCACTCCTCTTACGAGGTTCCTGTCGTCCAGCCACCAGGCTAGGTCCTGCCTCACCTCCTCTGTGAGAGACACGGGGAAGAAAGGAGGGTTTCTTGCCTTTGACCAACACTCCTTTAGTCTCCATTGAAGAGACCGCAGGTGAAGACGCAGGTGAAGACGCCCGTGAAGGACTAACTTCTCGAGAGACGACAGGTGACCGATCACGACCTGCCACTGCTGAGCTGGCTGCTCCTGTAGGGACAGGAACCGTCGTGCTGCCTCCCTGAACCTGCTGATCCGCAAGTCTGTGGGGAAGACTCGCCCTGCTACCGTATCGATCAGCATGCCCAGGTACTTCATCCTCTGCTTGGGCTCAAGATCTGACTTCTCGTAATGTACTACGATCCCTAGATTGCGCCAGAATTCGAGGAGTCGATCTCTGTCCTGTAGCAACTGTGAGCGGGGGCTCGCCAGGACTAACCAATCGTCGAGATACCTCAGAAGACGTATCCCTACCAAGTGGGCCCAAGCCGACAACAGCGTGAACACCTGTGGGGCGGTAGAGAGACCAAAACAAAGTGCCCTGAACTGGTACACCGTCCCTTCGAGGATGAAGCGGAAGTACTTCCTGGAGGATTGATGGATGGGTATTTGGAAATATGCGTCCTTCAGATCCACAGAAAGCATGAAGTTGTTCTCCCTGATGGAATCGAGCACTGACCGTGCTGTTTCCATCGTGAACCAAGTCTGACGAACGAATCGGTTCAAGGGAGAGAGATCTATCACTGGGCGCTAGCCCCCCCTGAGGACTTCTCCACCAGGAAAAGTCGACTGTAGAAGCCCGGCGACTGATCCCATACGATCTCCACCGCTCCTTTGCTCAGCATGGCTTCTACTTCCTGCTGAAGCGCCACGTCCTTGGCCGAACCAGGAACATACGTCTGTAGATGACCTTACCTTACCTTACCTTACCTTACCTTACAGTTCGTTCGGGTTGCCCCAGGTCCCTCAGTGTGAGGCGCCTCTAATGTCTACCAGAGAGTTGCTAGTACATCTTCCGGTATATTTTGCATCTTCCAATCTTGGATGGTCTGGGATGCAGTTTAGATATTTGTCGAGCTTATTCTTAAACACATCTACGCTCACTCCTGATATATTCCTCAGATGAGCTGGCAACGCATTGAATAGACGCTGCATTATCGATGCTGGTGCGTAGTGGATTAATGTCCTGTGTGCTTTCCTTATTTTTCCTGGTATAGTTTTGGGCACTATTAATCTACCTCTGCTTGCTCTTTCTGATATTTTTAGTTCCATGATATTTTCTGTTATTCCTTCTATCTGTTTCCATGCCTGAATTATCATGTAGCGTTCTCTTCTCCTTTCTAGACTATATAATTTTAAGGATTGTAGTCTTTCCCAGTAGTCTAGGTCCTTAACTTCTTCTATTCTAGCTGTAAAGGACCTTTGTACACTCTCTATTTGTGCAATATCCTTTTGATAGTGTGGGTACCATATCATATTGCAATATTCAAGTGGACTACGAACATATGTTTTATAAAGCATAATCATGTGTTCAGCTTTTCTTGTTTTGAAGTGCCGTAACAACATTCCCATTTTTGCTTTACATTTTGCCAACAGAATTGCTATTTCATCATTGCAATAACATGTTCCTATTTCATCATCACACCAAGGTCTTTAACTGCTTCCTTATTTGTGATTGTCTCATTATTAGGTCCCCTATATGCATATAGCTTTCCTTCTCTGTCTCCATAATTTATTGATTCAAATTTATCAGAGTTAAATACCATCCTATTTACCTCTGCCCAATCATATACTTTGTTAAGGTCTCTTTGTAGAGCGTTCCTATCTTCATCACAAGTAATTTCTCTACTTATTCTTGTGTCATCAGCGAAACTACTCACTACCGAATCCTTAACATTACTGTCTATGTCTTCAATCATAATAACAAACAATATTGCAGCTAGCACCGTACCTTGTGGCACACCGGATATTACCTTGGTTTCATCCGATTTCTCATCGTTTGCAATAACTATCTGTTTTCTGTTGTGTAAAAATTCTTTTAACCATCTTCCTACTTTATCTACGATATTGTGTTTTCTAATTTTCTTTGCTAATATATTATGGTCTACTTTGTCAAAGGCTTTTGCAAAGTCTAGATAAACCACATCTGTTTCATTTCCGCTTTTCATATTTTTGAATATGTTCTCACGGTGGACTAACAGTTGGGTTTGTGTACTTTTTCCGGGTACGAAACCGTGTTGTCCTATATTAAACAAATTATTTTTTATTAAATGTTTCATAATATTTTTCTTCATTACCCTTTCATACACTTTCATAATATGTGATGTTAGACTCAGGCCTATAATTACTTGCCTCTAGTCTTGATCCACTTTTGAAAGTAGGGGTGATATATGCTAATTTGTGCTCATCATAAATCTTGCCTGTATCTACACTTTGTCTTAATAATATTGCAAGTGGCTTTGCGATAGAATGAACTACTTTCTTTAACAAAATAGCAGGGACTCCATCCGGCCCTGCAGCAGCTCCATTTTTAATTTCATTAATTGCCTGCACAATATCAGCTTCATTAATTTCTATGTCAGCTAAATATTCACTATTTTCTTCCCTTACTTCTATATCATTATCTTCATTATCTATTCTAGGGGTGAATTCTCTCTTATATCGTTCTGCCAGTATGTTGCAAATTTCCTTTTTTTCATTCGTTAATCTCCCTTCAATTCTCAGAGGGCCTATTTCTATTCTTCTTTTATTCATCTTCTTCGCATATGAGAATAATAGTTTGGGGTTTTGCTTGATATTTAATAGGGTTTTTTCTTCCAAGTCCCGTTTTTCATTTTCTTTTGATTGTATAATCTTTTGTTCTGCATTTTCTATCTTACTTTTTAGTTCTATAACTTTCCATGCATTTTTTTCTTTTGCAAGACCTTTTTTCCACTTTCTGATTTTCTGGAACAAGATCCTTCTGTCTCTTGGTATGCATGAATGATTTTTACTTTTCTTCTTCGGTATATATTTTTCCACTATTTTCTCCAATATTTTATATAATATCTCCGTATTTACCCTTATGTCATCACTTACGAAAATGTTATCCCAATCTTTGTTTAATTCTTCATTAATTTCTGACCATTTTATATTTTTACTGTAGAAGTTGTATTTTCCATATCCTTCCCACTTTTTCATTTCTTGCTTATCTCTATTTTCACTTGCTTTGGAATGAACTGTTAATTCTATGACATTATGGTCTGAAATACTCGCATTATAAACTATTATTTCTTTAACATAATTCATCTCGTTCACAAATACTAGGTCTAAAGTATTTTCCTTTCTTGTTGGCAGGTGATTTATTTGTTGAATGTTGTATTCTAGTAGCATATCTAATAGCTTTTCAAATTGCCTCTTATCTTCTGCACTACTATTACTCTCTTTTTTATATGTATAAGTACAACCACAATCTCCTATTCGTTCTTTCCATTCTACGAAAGGAAAGTTGAAGTCACCAGATAGGAGAATAGTCCAGTCCTTGTGATTTCTACATATATCATCCAATTTTTCAATTATTAAGTCAAACTCTTTAGTATTAGGAGGTCTATATATTACTATGTTCATCAATTTTTCAGATTCAAATTCTACCGCTATTAGTTCACATTCTGAGTTACTATATTTCTCATATATTTTTCCTTGTTTTTTGTCTTTCCCATGGACCGGGTTGGAGGTGAGGGGTGGCCGAGACTCGAAGGCTAGTGAATATCCCTCCTGAAGGGCGTTCACTATCCAGGTCTTGGCTAGGTCGCTACCAAGTTGCCCAATGGCTCGCCAGGCAACCCCCCCCCCCTCCTTCCGGCAGCAGGTGAGGGGGAACGCCGTCCCTAGCGTTTCCCTCCTCTATTCAACTTCTTCTTCCCGGCTCCTCCTCGAGAGGAGGAGGGCTGGGAGAAGGGCTGGTTGCGGTCGCTCCTTACAGTCGAAGTCGAAGGCAGAGTCTTTCCTCTTGGCTTCGACGAAGCAATCGTCTTAGCCACAGAGGAAGCGCTAGCTAAACTCTTGGGCTTATCCGCAGTTGTTCGAGGTGGCCCACCCACCTTCGAGACTGCCGGGTGGACTAGACGGTCAGTGTCCTCAGTGCGCCGTTGTTCCACCGCAGGGTCCAGCAACTCTCTGGGGAAGAGAGAGGAGGATGCACCGGTCCGTTGCGAAGAACCAAGTCCGCCTCTCGCCCAGGCGCCCTGGTTACTCGAGTGAGGACAGCGTCCCTACGCCGAAGAACCAGGTTGGCCCACAGGTTAGCCGTCTGGCGGGCCAGGTAGGAGATAGCCCTACCTCCAGACTGGCACAGTCTCACAAAAGCCGGGTCCCCTTTAGGAGTGATGTTTCCCGAGGAGGCCGCGGCTTTAGACACTGTGAGGGACCACAGGTCTATCCAGGAGACTGCTTAGAATGCTGCCATGGCGGTAGATTCCAAACCAAGTGCCTCTTGTTGCGAGAACCAGAGGTTCTCTGACAGGAGCTGCTGTAAAGACACCCCCGGAGTTAGCCTAGCTAGCTCCGGGTTAACCTGTTTGGGCGGCAGTGGGGTCCTCTGATGGCACGTAAAAACGCCTCTGTCGTGGTAGAGGTGGGGGAAGGAGCTTGGACGACCTGCCGGACCGAAGCGAACTCTCCTGTCCAGAGACGTGAGCGTCCACCTGGCTCAGCATACTGTCAGCCAAGGTTGATTGCGGCAGACCCACCGTCACCCTGGGTTCCTTTTTGGGTCCCTAGAATGACTCCAAACCTGATGTAGGCTCGGAAGGTGGGAGCGGCGATCCTTCCCCGAGGTCGTTGTGCTGACGAATCAGCGCAATAACCTCAGCAAATGACCTCTGGATCTCGGGAGTTACTACATCCTGCGGAAACGGACCGTCATGCCCGTCCAGCAAGAACACCTCCCGAGACCCTCCTCCTTCCACAGGAGGAACCACAACAGACCCCTCCAGGTCTCCTCCTGCCACTTGCACGTACGATCTGGTCGGTCCTAGGACCGTGCCAGGTTCGTAGGGTATCGTGGCGGGATCGCAAGGAGTGTGCCCCTCTCGATCACTCCTGATCGCCTCACTCTTTCCGGTGTAGCCTGAGGAAATTGAAGGGATAGGAGAGGTAGACCTGACGCTCCCCCCTCACCCACCGGCAGAACCAGTGTGCTGGGGGGCTGCAGGTGATCGCCAACCCGCAGTGGCGATTGAGCTGCAGGCCTGGTTGAGCGGCTGGACCGAGAACAGCGGCGACGGTCCCGAGCGTCAGAAGAGCTGCTGCTGGTCCCTCTCTCCGCCAGGTCCCGGTAGGAGCAGCGGTCAGGGGACCGGCAGAGTCCGCTGTTGCGTTGGGAACGAGGCCTGTCCTCACAGCGCGTCACACCGCTTGAACCAGCCGAGGCTGGTCCAGGCGACCGAGGGGACCGTTTCCTCACCTTAGCCCACAGCCGGTCTGGGACCGTCGCGTCAACCCTGGGTACCGGCGGCTCGCCACAAGAGCGATCGCTGGCCTGGTGGGAGTTACCTGGGCGACTCCCGCCAGTCTTCCGCTCCGTGCCTGGATCCTGGCGCCAAGCGGACTCGGTTGCCTGGGTCTTGGCTGCATGGTCACCTGCGGGCGACTGTACACTCGGTACCTCTCGCGAACGAGAGGCCGAGACGGTACCTGGCGTCGAGGCAGAACCTCTGGCGCCAGGTGAGGAGGTACTGGTGTTAGCCAGTTCCCATTCTTCTTCTTCCTTGCGGAAGGAGACGGGCCACGTTCCTGAAGGAACAGGAGGACCAGTGGAAGTCCCAACCGTCCCACCGGGTTGGGACGGACCCTTAGAAGTCTAAGAGCGAGCCTACTTATGGGGAGAGGAGGCTACCTTCTTCTTCTTCGTCTGTGGGGCCTTAGAAGTCGAAGACGACGATGACACCTTCCTCTTCTTTTTCTTCTTCTTCATCAGCTTCCTCAGGACCACCGTCAGGTCTTCCATCAAGGACGGAGCTGGGGCAGTTGCCGAAGCAACAGGGCCTGGCTGCACCTGTCCGGAAGGACCTGGGGTGGGGGCAGTAACACCATGGGCAGGAACGACAGCGGCAGGAAGTGGTACTGGAGCGGCAGCGATCACAGGAACAGGAGGCGGGGCAGGAACCAGCGGCATCCTCTGTACTGGAGGCAGGTCTAATGGTGAGCTCTTGGGACACCGGATGTCAGGGGCAGGAGCAAGAGCGGCAAAACCAGGAGGCGGCGTCACGGTAAACCTCTTAAAATCCGGCAGCGGCGCCTGAACAGCAGCTGTCGGGGTCACCATGGCTGAGTGTAGACCAGGTGCGGCATAGCATTGTAGCCAGGCGTGCATACCGTCGTGGTCGTGGTCGGGCCATGAGTTACCGGCCTGGTTCCTCTCGCCAGATGACTAAGCAGCCCCTGAACACTCAGTGTCCCCTGGAGCCCCATCGAGTACCAGACCCGGCCGAGATCGTCCCCCCTGGCAGGCAAATCTGAGGAAGAAAGGGTAGTCGGGTAGTAAGGGAAGGGGAGGGGGGGGGACAGTTCCCACCCCGAGCGAACGGAAGACCCCGAATACAACTGCACGTTGGGATACCTAGCCCCCTCCTCCACACTCGACCGATCAAAAGAGGAGAAGGAGCGAGAAATCCCCCCCCCCCAAGGGGAAGGAGTCATACGAGGGAGCTGAGATGGAGGTAAAAAAGAAGACGACGTGTCCGTAACCACGAGAGTAACAGGAGATCCCTCCAATGACTCCCTGGCCGGCTTACGCGGCTTCTTCCTCCCTCCATAGCGCTCCCACTGCTCCTCCGACCAAACAATACACACATTACATGGTTCGGTGCGAGAGCGTTTTCGCCCTCTGCACCGAGTGCAAAATTCATGAGGATCTACCTCGACAGAGGACCGAAAGGCCCCAAACTTACGGCCCTCCACACCAGGGCACAATCTGCGGCTGATTGGGGGGCGAGGGGGTCTCTCCGGCTCTCGGGAATCCATAATAAATCACAATTCACGATAGTATAAATACAAAACATCACCGTACTTACGTTAGCTTTGCACATGCACACTAGTAAGAGAAAAAGAGAAAAAATCTTCACAATATGAATAAAACCAAGCATACGACATATACAGCGGGCAGAGAGGCGAGCAACACGTCTATCCACCAGCGTGGCCGAAAGCAAAGTGACTCCTCTCCTCGCAGTCGAGCTGACCGCCAACTGCCGGACAAGTAGTTAACTACTGAACCCCCTTGCTCGAAGCTTACGACCGGTTCAGCTGCCGCTAAGTACCTTCCTATTGTTAAAGGACCGAGGGTTTGTATACGTATCGGAACAAACAGACAATTCAAGCACAGATGTTATGATATCAGTGTGAGAAGGTTAACTGGAAATATGGTGGTAAATGCTGTAGGCAGGGGAAAGAGCCCTCCAGCTACGAGCCCATTTCTATTCTATTGAACTATACTTGAACTTAAATGCACTCAAAATCAAGTCAACAAATCACAGAGCCTGACAGGGCTTTTAAGTAACACTTTGCATTCTTTGTTTGGTTGTTTTATGTGAGAAAATTGACAATAACATTTATTTTTGGTCAATGAATTGTCCAAAATTTTGAAAAAATGCTCCTACCCAATATTCAGTGATTGGTTTACCCTTACTAACATTTACACTATCAAGGGTAAGAAGATTTGTCATTTTCATCCACATAATAATTCAACACAATTACTATTGTTACATTTTAGCATACAGACACCATTCTACACATGAACATTCAACTTACAACATTCAGATACAAACAAAAGGGATCGCAAGTTGAAATTGAGTTTAGAGTGCTCCTCATTGATACCCGTAAGTATAAAAATTTTGTTTTGCATGGTTATTCTGTACACAGTACTTAATGCAGTGTATTGTGTTTTAGGAAGTGCACTGTATTGATTTTTTATCATACTGTACTTAAATAGGCATGAAGAGCACAGTAACTACTTACAAATGGCCATCAAGAATGTAATAACTCGTTTGTAAGTAGGGTAGGATGGTGTCTGTAATTCATATCTACAGTAAATGAAGACTTTTGCTAATCAAAAAACTCACGTAGCATTAACAGCCTCGTTGCTTAAAAAGTAGATGAATAGCCCTGAAGGAGTTTCCTTCATTCCATCAATGTTATTCTGATGATACAGGGCCAAAGAGAGTGTGAGAGATGCTGCAACAGACCCTAAAACAGCAGGGGGTGTTAAAACAGTGGCTTGAGACTTGATGAAAATACCAAACTCCTTCCAGATGGTTTCAATGACTTCCATCCCTGCGCGAACTGAAAAATTCAAGATGGAATTCGGTAAAACAATAAAATATACCAAATTCAATGTACATTTGTATTTTTCATAAAATATGAACCTACGCTTTCACAGCTTTCAAATCTATGAAATTGTAGGTTTGTATTGCCATTTGAACAAATACAAACTAGACAGGAAAAAAAAATTAAAATTTGAAAACTATACACAATAATAAATATGAAATTTAAACATTTGTTTGCTGTGATTGCTTCTTAACTACCAAAATAATGAAAAGAAATACAATATGTACCTGTAAAGCAATGGAATTTTTCAGCATTACTCAGAACCTTAATCAATGCAGAATTAACTGCTAGTAATATGGCCTTCATCTCGGGTATTCCACAATGCTGCAAGACAGAACTTAGCCCAGTACCTAAGAAGATATATAGAAAAAATTATATAATTATCATCAGCAGTGAAGAAATAAATTTTGCTTTGTAACTGCTTGTTCATTCCACAAAGTATATGTCTGGATCTGCATGCATCACAAACTTCTAATCGTCATGATTCTTAACATTTTCACTATGGGTTTTCTCTTCACAGACTCAAGATGTAAAATGAGTTCTCTCCACTTCACTTTGCCTAGTGCACTTCTTGTCGGAATTCCCATTAGGTCAAGATATTCAGCAATGCATTTTCTCAATGGATTTCTGGACCTTTGGTATTCACATATTCACATTCCTAACTGCCCATTTCCAGTTCTCATTACATCTCCATATCATCTGAATTCCATAAGGTCTTAGTTTCTTTTACAGCAATTGGACATCAAATTAATACTTATTAAAGTAATAAAAAGCTACCGTAGCTACACAACAAGAAAGGGCAAAGCAGTAAAAATTATATATGTACACAGATCTGGACTTAGGAATAATTGTTTTTATATTCATCTGCATCTGCAGTTTACAATACATAATTTGTGTTACGTCTTACTATTTTATCACTTACAGGCTTATTCCACATGATTATGTCCACATGAATAACTAAAAGTATCAATGGAGGATTGAAACAATGCTAGTATTTATAAAATTCTCAACAGATTCCATCAACATAAGGCTTACAGCACAAAAAAGATGTTCTAAGTCAAACTACCTTTTCTACTGACAAATTTAATGCCTTGCACAATACTTACACAAGAGAGAATGCTGGCCCAAAGTAAGATCGCTGCTGTGTTCAAATATCTCCTGTATACCTTCTGCGTACAATATTATTAGCTGACCATAGTCTCTGAAAACAGAAAGATAATATTTTCTGTCAATCCACGTGAAGAAATATGTTGAGATCCTAAAAATTATCCGTTAAAAGATCAACTTTGGCCAAGCCACAGAGCAGGACAGTTGGTATCCTATGTTTTTCTTGAAGGACCCAATGAACAAAATGGCCATGACATATCCACCATCCCTCTGAATCACTCACATACAAATTACACTTCATGGTTAGTTTGAAACTCCAAATTATATGCAAACTTGAAACAATTACTAGATTTTTCAGAGTAACCAGAGGCAAGAGTCACTCAAAACGTTCCACTTCCAATGCAAACATATTAAAAGTAAAATAAAATTTGTCCTACTGGTTGGTATAAACAGACCACTAACTTTAACTAAATCTCAACTGCATTGTAAACAGGGACAAGTAAATCTAAATTTTAGTGTGCAAAAATTGTATTAAAAGAATATGAAAAGGGGAAGAAGGTTCTTGCACACGATTCTATCACAGGTAAAAAGGAGGTCAGATAGTTTCAGAGGTACATCTCATATTCTAGGTCTACCCAAGTTATATACCCTGATGAAGGTGTTGTTGATGTACTGAAACTGTATGATTAACTTAATTATGAAGCAAAAGGTTGCATCCTTAATCAGCAAATACATACCTTCTAAGCATAGCGTCTCTTGATGTTATGTACTCCTGACATGCAGAGGCAATGAGTGGGCTAAATTTCTCAGTGATTGGAGCTATGTTGCAACCGGATTCCACAAGCAACAAAATTGTCGTTAAGAACCCACGCCACACTACTTTAGATTTGCTGACACTTGATGAAGGAGCCATCATCAACAATTCACAAAGTTTATTTGTCTGAAAGGGTCAGAGAATTACAAAGTAAATCATTTGCATATCACATGAAGGTCACATCTAAAACTTATCAGAAAGAGTACTCTATGGCTTTGGCAACAATATGTGGTAAACACTAAACTTAATGATGGATATGAAAACTGTTTAAACAAATTAGTCTCTCATGGTAAAGTTTAACATATTTTATAATTATTGTAGGTAAGACAAATTATAGTAACAAAAAGGCAACATGAACTACTTGTTGGCTTACCACATCAACCATATCTGTAGTGTTGGCTAAACAAAGGAACAAGGTGATGGAATTGTGCAGGCCCACTGGGGAGAGCTCCAACATCTTGCGGCCATGGAACTTGGAATAAATACGACCCCTCATCTGCCTCCACTCCAAGTTTCCACTCTGAACAACTCCAACTTTAAGAAAAACCTAAGATTAGTATGCATATGAAACAAAGTTTATTGTAAAGTAGGATCCTCAATGATGTTACCCTTTCCATAACATTTTTTTCCCTATCTCCCTGGTGGGAGAGGATAGGGTGCTGTCAACAGCGGCCTTCACAACAAGTTAGTGGTACAGTAATATCTTACCCTAAAGCATTAATTCAACATGGTATTTTATATTTATAATGATTTGAGTCCTAGGTATGCAACCTGTTGTTGGCAGATATCAATACATGGCATGCAACCTTACAAAGACTGAGAGTGTATATTAGAGCAATAAAATTCATACATAAGGCGAGACATGCCTCAACAACAATAAAGTACCTTTTATACTAATGATGGAATATGATTAGCAGTTAAAGTTTGTAAAACATACAGTACAACATCAGTACAGTATCCACACAAATGTTAAACAGAGAAGTATCTAGTGGAAATAACAAGATGTCTTACCAACGTATAGCTGGCAGAGAGTAAAACAAAAGCACTCACCAACAATCCTGAGGAAAATCTGCCATGAACTCTCCGATTTTCCAAACAAATCTGGGTCTGAAATTCGAGACTTCACTTGTTCTAGCCACCCTCCCACAGTTTTGCTGTTTACAAAATGAAAAAAAAAAAAGATGTTAAAGTACATTTACATTCAGAAAACCTGTCTTGTCAACACCAGAGACTAACATTTAGCCAATAATTTTAGTTTCAAAATGAAGTTAGAGACTACAGTGGTGCCTCGAGATACGAAAGGCTCAACTTACGAAAAACTTGAGATAAGAAAGCAAATCCAAAAAATTTTACGGCTCTACATACAAAAATTGCTCAAGATACGAAAGGTTGTTGCTGTAAAGTCCGAGATTCGCCCGGACCACCAATAACAATTTTGAAACTCGCGCGCCGCCAACTGAGTAGACTCGCCACCATCCTCCCACTCTCCCATTGGTTCCTGATGCTAGTCACCGCCATGAGATCCTTCTCTCCTATTGGTCAGCATCCCTCCCATAATCCCATCATGCATCGTACATAGCGGCGTTCTTCTTCAGCCATTGCTTCTCACCAGTGTTATCGTACACATGCGGAATTCGTTCGTTCACATATACGATTTCCATTGTTAACGTAAATTCGTGTTAGTGATATCGTGTTGTGTGAGAACCTAATTAGTATACTACATAACTTAATTACGTATAGTATAGTCTTGGGTCCCAAGAAAGTTGCTGAAGTTCACAGAAAAAAGAGAATGCTTTCTATGCAGACAAAAATGGAGATAATAAAAAAGTATGAAGCTGTCTTGCGGTTGAGTGTGATCGCTAAGGAATACGGCCAAAATCCGTCAACAATAGGCACCATCCTTAAGCAGAGGGAAGCCATCAAAGCAGCTACACCTTCCAAGGGCATGACTATTTTGTCCAACAAGAGGAGCCATGTGCATGATGAAATAGAGAGGCTGTTTCTTCTATGGATTGAGGACAAAGAAATCGATGGCGATACGATAACCGAGACGGCAATCTGCCAGAAGGCCAGCGCTATTTTTGGCGATTTGATTGCCCAAGCCGAGGACAACGGAGGAGAGGGAACATCGACGGCAACCACAGAGTTCAAGGCTTCTCATGAGTGATTCGAAAAATTCCGTAAACGGACTGGCATCCATTCAGTGAAGAAATTGAAATTTTGTAAAAAAAAAAAAAAACGTAAAGTATAAAAAAGTAAAAAAAATTTAAAAATCAAAAAAGAAAAAAATTTAATTTCAAGTTTTCTGGTGTCGACCTGTGTCGCCCTATGAAAAATGCCTGTTATTCATTTTTCCTAGTATAAATAGCTCTATCATATACCAGAGAAAAAAGCTAACATAGTTATGCTGAGGTTACTACCCCCAGCGCGATCACCCAAGGGTGTCGGTATAGTATAGGGGCGATGTGTTACCACAAACCACAGGGCTTCTGCCATTTAGAAGATTCCCTTCAAAATCCCTCTCTTTTGGTGGGAGCCGTCACAACGGAATCTCACTACTCGTCCCGGCTCGCCACTACTACTACTACCGAAGCGCCATCTTTCATTCCCGTTATAGAGCCGTGCGCTTCAAAACAGAAATTTTTGCTATCCCTTTTTTTCTATTGTATTCGCAATTAAATAACCATTATGAGTGCCCAATCTTCTGCTACTTCGAAGTTGAGTACTCCAATTTGGTTTTTTAACATATTTAAGTTATATTAATTATGCTATCAGTCCAGGCGCCTCGAAATATGAATTGGGGACGCCGACGACTGGGCAGCCATTTTGTGCGTCGGCATAGCAACAATAAATTACGCAAGGCATATGTAAAATTATATATATATAGGCTTAGCTTTGCTTATAAGATGATCAAAAGGTGTTATTTCTATTAAAACAGATACTACTTACATTTCATAATAATAAGGCTTAGGTATTGATACAACAATGTCTCGGTGCTGGAGAACATTCTCGAATCTAGGCTAGTCTTATTGAGGTAACCATATTTGATCCTTAACGGATACATGGTTCATTATCTCTAGTTAGCTTAAATTATTAAGCCTAGTAACCTTAAATCTATTTTTTCTTGTTATTGTAAGTTAGGTCTATAAATGACTTTACTAATACGATCGGGGAAATTGCCCATTTACGAATGGGAATTTAAGTGATAATGTCGGTTACGTAGATTAGTACTAGATATTAAGAGATAATTTCTATGCATTTTGTGATATATTGTTGTATTTAGATCAATAAATACCCAAAGTAATAGTATTGTGTGCTTGGCCTACCTGGATAACCTCCTGACCGGGTTGGACCACTTTCGATCGCGACGAGCCACGGCCAGTCAGCGAAAGTTCTAGGCTATTTAGCCTAAAAGTGGATCTACTTTAGATCAGGGGTAGAGCCAAACAACATAAACTATTGCTTGCAAACCTCTAAATCTCAGGGATTGAATAAAAGATATTATTTCGATAATATCTCTACTATATGATCTCTGGAGCCTCAGCGAACAGAGACTACTTCTAATCACTGTGATTGGAGGCAGGGTAGAATATGATAGTACTCGAAGTTCGGCATTGCCGGAATTCAGACTGAACAATTCCTAACTTTGGCAATTATAGTGGTACGCCACGTCTTTTCTCCGACATCGGCGAAGTTCGGTGTTTCGGCATAAACATGCCTCTGAAAGGAATTTTCAGTCTATACTATTATACTTGAAAACTTATTAGCCTTATTACATAGGTCGGTAACGAAGTACTTCGCCGACAACTTAATGAAGTGTATATGTATAAGCTTTATTATTTAGTAGTGAGCTACTTAGTGATAAGCCGATAATGGAATACTTCGGCAACGAAGTATTTCCCCGACAACCTAGATAAGCATATATTTAATATAAGCATTATTATTTAGTAGTAAACTACTTAGTAATAAGTCGATAATGGAATACTTCGGCAACGAAGTATTTCCCCGACAACCTAGATAAGCATATATTTAATATAAGCATTATTAGACTAAGCTAATATTATAAGATAGTCGATACCGGAATACTTCGGCAACGAAGTATTTCTAGACAATCAAGTTAAGAACATCTGGAAAAATTAAGGCATATACGTCGACACGGAATATTTCGGGAACGAAATATTCCGCTTACAAAACTTACGAGTTTTATGATCTGATTATTAATAATTACTATTCAGTCGACAACGGAATAGTTCGGTACGCCGAAATGTTTCGGCAACGAAATACTTCGCCAATAAATAAAATGCATGATTTTTCTAGAAAATACCTGTCCTGTATCTCTAAAACGAAATATTTCGGCCACGAAATATTTCGTCGATGGTCTACAATAAACCATCAAAAGGAAGATTACTCATTGAGTATTTCGCATTACAGGTGGTCCGTTGCCAAGCTGAGGGATGCCACGCGTCTCTAGGCAACGACTATGGCCACATAGTATGTTGTTCGCACTCCAATTGTGCAGTAGCCTTGGTTGACTACGTGGCCTGGCACCCGGACGCTTGTACCATCTGTTACGAGCTTGTTTTGTTGTTGACTGATGAACAGGTAAGGATGTTACAGAATTATCTTATATACTGAGAATATAGTAAGGTAATTTGTATACTGTTCTGGTCTGCCACTAAAACAAAGATTGCCTTTCAGGCGGACAAGTCGATCGTCCACGGCGCAAGGGCATCCCTACGCAAGTGGGTGGCGGGGTTCGGCAGATACGCACCAAAAAGCTGGCCCCATGTTTTGGATGCTGGCCTTTGCAAGAAGATCTTTCCAGGCGCCACCTTCAAACTGCGGTGCCCAGGGACGTTGCCGGACCCCTCATTGAAGCTATCCGCATTGAGACGACGGCCGCTTTAGGGGAGAAGCAGGACTTTATGGAGGAAGTGGCGGCGATTGACCTCAACATCGAGCCGATGGTCACGGAGGACCAGGTAGGTGGGGAGGTAAGTGGGGCGAGTTCCCATCCTTCTCCTTCTCCTTCCCTGTCTTCAACTCCATCCTTTAAGGGTTTTTCGAAACCCATTAAAGAATAAGGAATGCCGTCGGTTATTCCTAAAGTCAAGAAGACTTTAAAAAAGAAAAGCAACTCTGTTCCGCCAGCGGCGAATGAGTCGTCTTCGGTGTCACAACCGTCGACATCATCTGTCATTCAGCCTGCTGCCACAAATCCTTCCCCTACCGAAGGTACAGGGTCAGTCCCAAGGGCGGCTGAACAGTTCTTCGACCCTGAATCCTTCACTAACCAGCTGCTAGCTAGGATTAGTGGAGTAGTAGATCAGAGGATAGATGCACACCTCAGATCAACACCGAACATCTCAAACCAGGCTCTCTCGTCATTGACTGAGAGAATCAAGCCCATTGAGGAGATGCTCTCAGGCCTCTTTAGATCCGGAACACCAGCTCTATCAATGATGGTTCCGGATACTTCAAAGCTTCCCCCCTTCGATAAGGAAAACCCTTGGAGGTTGGCCTTAAATGCTCCCTTCGTAGAAGGAAGATTGACTATAGAAGGGTGTGGAACAAGACCAATAGAGGACTACGAGCTATTCCCAGCCGGTATGAAGTTTCCGTTCCCGGGTTTTGTCAGACTAGCACAACATGTGCTAGTCAGAATAGACAAAATACCAAAGGAAACAGTAATCTTTCCCAGGGAACAGGCCCAAGCTGTCTGGGTCCGTTTCCTAACAGAACTGAATTGTGTCAATACCAAATTGACACCACACAAGGGAAAGTATACAATGTTTGTTACCCCAGATGGTCTTCCGTCACCATGTACAACCAAGGTGGCGGAGTTGTCATTGCAAGCAATCTATAATGACAAACCAGTCCCAGCCCTGAAGGAAACAGAGCCAACATCTTTGCTCTTGCCCTCAGGAGCAGACATTTGGGTAAATGCTCCGGCTATGTTCACGGCTGGTAAACTAGAACCGGATTGTGCTTCGGACTTGTTCTCCGAACGACTGCCCAAACTCCCCGGACATTTGATCAAGGGTGAATTTGAGGAAAGGACAAAGTTAGCCAGGACTATCAACTCCGTCACCTCGGCAGAGTTGCTAGCCACAACATACGAAGACGAACCAGTCCTTCAGGTCTTAACGAAAAGTCTTTTACAGACTCTTCAATCAGACCTGACTGAGTTAGCAAGTGCAAGAAGGGCTTGTAGGAAACATGTTTTGGCTGAAGCTACAGTCAAACATGAACCCAATAAGCTCATTAGATCATCCATTTGGGGAGAAAACCTCTTCCCCAAAGAGGAGATAAATTCCATATTGCACGAAGCAGCTAGGGTTAACCAAAGTCTGAGAGTGAGGTGGGGTCTTCCTACGAAACGCCATTTTGATGTGTCTCCTCATCAACAAGCACCTAAAAAGAAGGCGCGAAGGTATAACCCTTACCAGACGGCCCGTCCTCATGGATATATGCAGGCAGTGCCGTCCACCTCAAAGGTAACACCACCACAACAATATGTATTGGTTCAGCCATCCTCGGAACCTCAACCTTCGACTTCATCGCAAGTTGTGGCTTCCCCAGCATATAATCCTGCAAGAGGTGCCTTTCGTACATATAGCAGACATGCTGGGAGTAGTCGAGCCAGAAGAGGCTCCAGACTGCGAGGTGGAGTCAAGGGTAGAGGATTCCGAGGAGGTAGAGTAACTAGACCAGATTCCAACCAGTAAAATCTCCCAGGTAGGGGGAGACTGTACTTGTTCAAAGGTCGATGGACCTTCAGTCCATGGACCCACAGTTTAATATCAAAAGGTCTAGGCTGGAAGTGGGAGAAGGGCCCTCCCCCTCCAGTCAACTTCTTTCAAAAAACCAACAGAGGACCTCTTAGAATATACAAAGAATCTTCTTTAGAAACGTGCCATAAGAGGGTGAAGAGCATAAGATTCCAAGCACGATTGTTCAGTGTCCCAAAGAAGGACTCGAACAAAAGACGGGTAATCCTGGACTTGTCTCGGCTGAATTCCTACATTCACTGCGACAAGTTCCATATGCTGACAATCTCACAGGTACGGACCTTACTTCCCCGTGGGCCGTCACCACCTCTATAGATCTTACAGACGCTTACTATCGCGTTCCAATAATCAGAAACTTCTCTCCATACCTAGGATTCAAGCTAGGCAAGAAAGCCTGCTCATTCAAGGTAATGCCCTTCGGACTCAATATAGCACGCAGGGTATTCATGAAATTAGGGGAGACAGTAGTTCAGGAATTGAGGAAGAAAGGAATACTTTTAGTATCCTACCTGGACGATTGGTTAATTTGGACAAACAACGAAGCAGAATGTTGAAGGTCAACATCCAAAGTTCTGAAATTTCTAAAGTTTCTAGGCTTCCAGGTGAATATGGCAAAGAGACTGACTCCACAATCCCAGTTCCAATGGTTAGGAATTCAGTGGGACCTGAAGAAACACAGGCTATCTCTACCGTCCAAAAGGTCAAAGAGATAGTAAAAGCTACAAAACGCTTTGTTGGAAAACGACGGTCATCTCGAAGGGAACAGGTGAGAATCCTAGGCTCCCTTCAATTTGCATCAGTGACAGATGTTCTACTAAAAACCAGATTAAAAGATATCAATCAGGTTTGGAGATCAAGAGCAAATCTCAAATTCAGAAACAAAGTTTCAAGAATTCCAGATATTCTGAAAAAGAGACTTATTCCATGGACAAAACAACGGAACCTATCCAATCAGTTCCGCTACAATTTCCTCCCCCATCTCTGATCATCCACACAGATGCATCCCTGAGCGGCTGGGGGAGATATTCACCCCTCAAGAAAGTTCAAGGGACATGGTCACAAACATTCAGTCAATTCCACATAAATGTATTGGAAGCGATGGCAGTGTTCCTGACATTGAGAAAATTACAACCGTCCAAGAAGATCCACATCCAAATCGTATCGGACAGCTCTACAGTCGTCCATTGCATAAACAGAAGAGGATCCAAATCAAACAAAGTAAATCATGTAATGATAGCAATATTCCTATTAGCGGAAATGAACCACTGGCATCTGTCAGCAACTCATCTGGCAGGAGTAAGGAATGTAATAGCAGACTCTTTGTCCAGAATGACCCCATTGAAATTGGAATGGTCACTGGACAACAATTCATTCAAATGGATTATGAATCAGATTTCGGACCTCCAGGTAGACCTCTTTGCCTCGGAGTCCAACCACAAACTAGCCTGCTATGTCGCTCTCAATATAGACAACAATGCCTTCGCGATCGATGCAATGTCTTTAGATTGGAATAAATAGGAAAGAACATATCTCTTTCCACCAGTGAACCTCCTCTTGAAGGTGCTTCACAAGCTACAATTATTCAGAGGCCAGTTGGCACTAGTGGCACCCAATTGGCTGAAGAGCAATTGGTATCCACTTATCATGGAGATGAAACTCAAACCTCAGAAGATTCCATCCCCGAAATTAACACAAACAGTACAAACGCAAACTGTGTCAGCTTCCTCAAGAATTCTGAATGCCCTAACTTTATGGACTTCATGAAGTTCGCAGCACAAAAGGAAGCGAAAATATATCCGTTAAACATTCTATTTGTAGAATCGGATGAGAGAGATTCTACAATTAGACAGTATGACTCCGCAGTTAAGAAACTAGCTATGTTTTTAAATGATATAAATGTACAAGAGATGGATACTAATCTTACCATTTCTTTCTTTAGATCATTACATGAGAAAGGCCTAGCTGCCAGTACTATTACCACAATTAAATCTGTCCTAAGAAAGATTTTTCAAATAGGTTTCAATAATTGTTCTTATTCAGCACTATTAAGAAAAACATTGTTTTTTTGTAGCGCTAGCCTCGGACGCTAGAATATCTGAATTATCAGCACTTTCTAGAAATCCAGGGCATGTGAAATTCCTTCAATCTGGGAAAGTTTTACTTTCACCAAATAGACAATTTTTCAGAGGATCCACAAATAGGTGGACTCCTTGGGAAATTATTCCTCTTCTAGAAGACAAATCATTATGTCCTGTTCATACACTTGAAACCTTTATGACCAGAACATCTCAAATAACAACGGGCTCTCTTTTCATCAGAGAAAAAGGGGGCACGATAACTTCAAGAGGAATTTGGCAACAGATTCTTTATTTTATTAAACAAGCCAAACCCAGATCCAGTTCCACATGTCCATGATATCCGGGCAGTGGCCACAGCAACTAATTATTTTATAAATATAAAGTCTGAAGACCTAAAAAAGTACACAGGTTGGAAGTCCCCAACAGTGTTAAGCACCACTATCTCAAAAATTTACAGGCCCCAAAAATTTTTTAGCAGTGGCAGCTGGTACTGTGGTGGTTCCTGAAGAACAAACTAACGGTTCTCCTTAGAAACCTTTGAATAGACTATTCCTTTAACTATCTCCCTCTGCATGACCCTTCTACCTGCATGACTCGCTCACACTCTCCACCATGACCTTACAGACCTTACAGTTCGTTCGGGTTGCCCCAGGTCCCTCAGTGTGAGGCGCCTCTAATGTCTACCAGAGAGTTGCTAGTACATCTTCCGGTATATTTTGCATCTTCCAATCTTGGATGGTCTGGGATGCAGTTTAGATATTTGTCGAGCTTATTCTTAAACACATCTACGCTCACTCCTGATATATTCCTCAGATGAGCTGGCAACGCATTGAATAGACGCTGCATTATCGATGCTGGTGCGTAGTGGATTAATGTCCTGTGTGCTTTCCTTATTTTTCCTGGTATAGTTTTGGGCACTATTAATCTACCTCTGCTTGCTCTTTCTGATATTTTTAGTTCCATGATATTTTCTGTTATTCCTTCTATCTGTTTCCATGCCTGAATTATCATGTAGCGTTCTCTTCTCCTTTCTAGACTATATAATTTTAAGGATTGTAGTCTTTCCCAGTAGTCTAGGTCCTTAACTTCTTCTATTCTAGCTGTAAAGGACCTTTGTACACTCTATTTGTGCAATATCCTTTTGATAGTGTGGGTACCATATCATATTGCAATATTCAAGTGGACTACGAACATATGTTTTATAAAGCATAATCATGTGTTCAGCTTTTCTTGTTTTGAAGTGCCGTAACAACATTCCCATTTTTGCTTTACATTTTGCCAACAGAATTGCTATTTGATCATTGCACAACATGTTCCTATTCATCATCACACCAAGGTCTTTAACTGCTTCCTTATTTGTGATTGTCTCATTATTAGGTCCCCTATATGCATATAGCTTTCCTTCTCTGTCTCCATAATTTATTGATTCAAATTTATCAGAGTTAAATACCATCCTATTTACCTCTGCCCAATCATATACTTTGTTAAGGTCTCTTTGTAGAGCGTTCCTATCTTCATCACAAGTAATTTCTCTACTTATTCTTGTGTCATCAGCGAAACTACTCACTACCGAATCCTTAACATTACTGTCTATGTCTTCAATCATAATAACAAACAATATTGCAGCTAGCACCGTACCTTGTGGCACACCGGATATTACCTTGGTTTCATCCGATTTCTCATCGTTTGCAATAACTATCTGTTTTCTGTTGTGTAAAAATTCTTTTAACCATCTTCCTACTTTATCTACGATATTGTGTTTTCTAATTTTCTTTGCTAATATATTATGGTCTACTTTGTCAAAAGCTTTTGCAAAGTCTAGATAAACCACATCTGTTTCATTTCCGCTTTTCATATTTTTGAATATGTTCTCACGGTGGACTAACAGTTGGGTTTGTGTACTTTTTCCGGGTACGAAACCGTGTTGTCCTATATTAAACAAATTATTTTTTATTAAATGTTTCATAATATTTTTCTTCATTACCCTTTCATACACTTTCATAATATGTGATGTTAGACTCACAGGCCTATAATTACTTGCCTCTAGTCTTGATCCACTTTTGAAAGTAGGGGTGATATATGCTAATTTGTGCTCATCATAAATCTTGCCTGTATCTACACTTTGTCTTAATAATATTGCAAGTGGCTTTGCGATAGAATGAACTACTTTCTTTAACAAAATAGCAGGGACTCCATCCGGCCCTGCAGCAGCTCCATTTTTAATTTCATTAATTGCCTGCACAATATCAGCTTCATTAATTTCTATGTCAGCTAAATATTCACTATTTTCTTCCCTTACTTCTATATCATTATCTCATTATCTATTCTAGGGGTGAATTCTCTCATATCGTTCTGCAGTATGTTGCAAATTTCCTTTTTTTTCATTCGTTAATCTCCCTTCAATTCTCAGAGGGCCTATTTCTATTCTTCTTTTATTCATCTTCTTCGCATATGAGTATAATAGTTTGGGGTTTTGCTTGATATTTAATAGGGTTTTTTCTTCCAAGTCCCGTTTTTCATTTTCTTTTGATTGTATAATCTTTTGTTCTGCATTTTCTATCTTACTTTTTAGTTCTATAACTTTCCATGCATTTTTTTCTTTTGCAAGACCTTTTTTCCACTTTCTGATTTTCTGGAACAAGATCCTTCTGTCTCTTGGTATGCATGAATGATGTTTACTTTTCTTCTTCGGTATATATTTTTCCACTATTTTCTCCAATATTTTATATAATATCTCCGTATTTACCCTTATGTCATCACTTACGAAAATGTTATCCAATCTTTGTTTAATTCTTCATTAATTTCTGACCATTTTATATTTTTACTGTAGAAGTTGTATTTTCCATATCCTTCCCACTTTTTCATTTCTTGCTTATCTCTATTTTCACTGCTTTGGAATGAACTGTTAATTCTATGACATTATGGTCTGAAATACTCGCATTATAAACTATTATTTCTTTAACATAATTCATCTCGTTCACAAATACTAGGTCTAAAGTATTTTCCTTTCTTGTTGGCAGGTGATTTATTTGTTGAATGTTGTATTCTAGTAGCATATCTAATAGCTTTTCAAATTGCCTCTTATCTTCTGCACTACTATTACTCTCTTTTTTATATGTATAAGTACAACCACAATCTCCTATTCGTTCTTTCCATTCTACGAAAGGAAAGTTGAAGTCACCAGATAGGAGAATAGTCCAGTCCTTGTGATTTCTACATATATCATCCAATTTTTCAATTATTAAGTCAAACTCTTTAGTATTAGGAGGTCTATATATTACTATGTTCATCAATTTTTCAGATTCAAATTCTACCGCTATTAGTTCACATTCTGAGTTACTATATTTCTCATATATTTTTCCTTGTTTTTTGTCTTTCCCATATATTGCGGTTCCCCCTTGATTCCTATTTTTTCTATCTGATCTATAAGTTTGGAACCCTTTTATTTGATCATCATTCCCAGTCTCTTGGGAATACCAGGTTTCACTTATATTCATTATATCTATTTTCTTTTCATTTTGGGTTAGTTCTTCTAAGTACTCTATTTTTCTTTTTGAGTTACTCGTAACTAAACCCTGCGCATTCATCACTATGATGGTTTGCGTGTTTTCTCCTTCATTTACCTTGTTTGCTGGACCGGGCGAAACGTTTGTTGTCGATCCCGTCACCGAATTAGTATATAAGATTGCACAATATGTATATATGGCTATTAAGTATTAGTGTATTGCCTTGATTGGTCTGTATGACACATAATTAAGACCAATAACTTCATATTATGTACAATTTTAAGTATTATATAAGTATTACTATTATGGTTAAGAATATATTAAGAAATCATTTCTTACACGATAGTAAGTTAAGATTAAATAGTAAAACTATTTATAATTCTTTACTCTGAATGTCATTAACCTGGTTTTACATATAATTTGACACTAAAAACTTGTAGCATTCTCTGGTATGTTTTCATAGGGCGACACAGGTCGACACCAGAAAAGGGATTTTGACGTAGGAAAAATCTATTTCTGGGGGAAGACCTGTGTCGCCCTATGAACCCTAGCCCTATTAACATTTCTTCCCACCCTGACTAATCCAAGTTTATAGATCGAATCAGGAATACAAGATGGCGCTTCGGTAGTAGTAGTAGTGGCGAGCCGGGACGAGTAGTGAGATTCTGTTGTGACGGCTCCCACCAAAAGAGAGGGATTTTGAAGGGAATCTTCTAAATGGCAGAAGCCCTGTGGTTTGTGGTAACACATCGCCCCTATACTATACCGACACCCTTGGGTGATCGCGCTGGGGGTAGTAACCTCAGCATAACTATGTTAGCTTTTTTCTCTGGTATATGATAGAGCTATTTATACTGGGAAAAATGAATAACAGGCATTTTTCATAGGGCAACACAGGTCTTCCCCCAGAGATAGATTTTTCCTACGTCAAAATCCCTTTTTTGTAAAGTTAAGTGTTACAGTTTTGTTAATGTGTTTCGTAAAGTTGAGTGTACATATCTGCCGTTTGTCCTCCTCTGTCGCCACTTTTGGAGATAGCCTCACTCGAAAGGTAAGCTTCCACATTTTACTACATACGTATATATGTAAGTACAGTATTTCTTGTATACCATTTACACTAATACACTTTATTTACAGGTACGTACTATGTAGTACATATTAGCATTATGTATTAAGTTAGGTATTGTATGGTCCAAATTGTTGTAGTATTTCATTGTTTATAGGTCAATTTAACTTTATTATGAAATTTACCGGGGTGTTTTTGGAGGGCTTGGAACAGATTAGCCATTTTACATGTAAAATGCAGTTCAAGATACGAAAAACTCATGATACGAAGGGCGCCTCAGAACGGATTAATTTCGTATCTCGAGGTACCACTGTACAAAGAAAGTTGTGAAGGAGTACAACAATATTGTGTATCTGTTAAAGAAGCTATGAACCCCCTCTTGTGTATGTGCTGGTTCAAGCTAAAAATCCAACCTTTTCAGGTATGTATCTGGAACTCAATAAAAAAAATTTCATGTGTTTATGAGCTCACTGAGGGCATAAAAAGCTTGGGAAATGAGAAATTAATGAGTTTTTGTTACTATACTCCAACAATTTTATTTTCAAAAGATTTTACTTGTTTCATTTCTTCACACTTGATCTATGCTGCAGTGGTTCTCAAACTATAGGTCGCAAGATCAATTTTGAAGAGTTGCAGAGACATAGGGAAATGATTACGCTTTCAGTGTATTTCAGGTACTTAATTGAATTCTTCTTTTACCCACAAATTATGTGTGTAATGTGTGTTTATCCTCCCTCCTCCAGGGCCTACTAGTTTAGTTTTGTGAACGAAAAGTTGTACACATTATTTCTCCAAAATAAAGTGTATATGCCACAGTACATTTTCTTTCTCTTTACTTTCCTATGGGTTGCAAAGGACTGAAATGTTCCAAATGGAGTCTCTCACAAAAAAGTTTGAGAACTACTGATCTATAGTGAAGTAAACAAAGCATTCAAAACAAGAACAATGTTCTCAATCAGCAGTAAGAAAGAGTTAAAAATGTTCACAAAAGAAAAATAATCTTGTATACTTTACTTGGAAAAGTACATAAACTAGAGATCACTTTGACACAAAGCACAAAATCTTCGTGAGGCAGACAACAAAATAACCAACTCAAGAACACTCACAGCTCTAGAAAGGAAAGCTTGTTCAGTTCCCTGTCCAATAAACCTGGTGTAGTTACTGGATTATTCCATTAAGTACAAAATATACATTTTTTTTTACTGGACATGGACTCATCCAATAATCTGGGGTGCCACTGGATTCCGACATAAAAAGGCTCAAGTTTGTATTTTATAAGAACACAATTCAATATAATGTAGTAAATTAAAATAAAACATGATCTGTAGGTGTTACAATTACCTCATGCATGCCAAGCCCTCTACTCCTGCACCGGGCAAAAGAAAACTAGAATCCAAGTGTTTAGAAAAGTAATCCCACAACGATGATGCCCATTCACTACTTCTCTCTCCACCCCATAAACTGTGGAGAACCAGACAACTTCGGACGAAGAAGCGAAGTTCAACCTCTGTGGGCTGCGCACCATTTCTAGGTTCCACAACTGATAACTTGACTAGCGTTCTGAGCATTTTGGTTTCGCTCTTTATTTCATTCTGTAATATGCAAAGGAAAGAAAAAAAGGTTATCAATTTCATTTAAATAATGTCAGTGAACACATCTAAATTTTAAAAAAGTCAAACTCACACTCCTAATTCCAGCAAAAAGATGCCTCTAGGTTTGGACATGAACAAAAGGACAGTTTTTTTTTTTTTTTTTTTAAATAATCATCATCTTTAAAACCCTTTTAAAAAACTCACAATGTCAAAAATTGTATTTTTCCCAACTATACAAACCTGAGGTCCTTTAACAATAGGAAGGTAATCAGCGCCAAGCTGGACCAGTCATAAGCTTAGAACAAGGGGTTCGATAGTTAACTGCTTGTCCGGTAGTTGGGAGTTCCGCCTGACAGAGAGGTAAAGATTCCCTTTGCTTTAGGCCCAAGAAAACAGAGTGAGGGGTGGCATGAGGTGGGACTATGTGTATAGGACCTCAATTTTGTATAGTTAGGAAAAATAAAATTTTCGACAAATTGTCATTTGTTCCGATACGTATACAAACCCTCGTCCTTTAACAATAGGAAGACTCACTTATTGGTAGGTGGAATCTGAGTCTTATGAACAGACTGGTGTTCGTTCGAACTTGGTTCCCTCCCTCATCGTAAGAGCAGAAGGAGGGATCCTAGCCTCTGTCCAGCTGATTGGTGAGTGCACCGCAGGATCAGTGGCCAGACCTCTGGACCAAATTCATAAGAGGGAGGCAAGCGTGCCTCTTATGAATAACAAGCAAGAACTAGTTCCTTGAAAGGGATAGGCTGGTGCTCGGTCACGTAGCTTACCTGCATCTGCCTCCTGTCCAGCGTAGTGACGAAGAGAAGCCAGTCACACTCTCTTTCACTCGTCCATTCATGCAGTCACACAAGGATGCGATGCTGTTCTGTCCTCTCGGGAGCTGGGTGGGCTACACCACCTGTTGAGCAGCCACCACGGGTCCCAAGGAAAAGGTGTCCAAGGACCTGTGAGTAATATCCCTACTCTCTTCGCCAATGCCAGGGCCAGCAGGAAGAGGGTCTTGAGGGTCAGATC
Source organism: Macrobrachium nipponense (assembly GCF_015104395.2). Classification (NCBI taxonomy): domain Eukaryota; kingdom Metazoa; phylum Arthropoda; class Malacostraca; order Decapoda; family Palaemonidae; genus Macrobrachium; species Macrobrachium nipponense. Next base: position 94,120,122 of record NC_061100.1, on the reverse strand, counting down.
CCTGTCTGACAACTCTTGGAGTGGCTTGAAGGGTCTTCAAGTCAAACTCCTAAGGACGAGAGTCACATCCCACCCTGGGGGCCTGAGTTCCCTGGGTGGGCAAGACCTCTCGAAGCTCTTCATGAGAAGGGAGATCTCGAAGGAAAAGGAGATATCCACTCCCCACAGTTTGAGGACTAGGGCCAAGGCGGCACTGTATCCTTCAACTGCAGAGACGGAGAGGAGCTTCTCTTGGCAAAGGAAAACGAGGAAATCCGCTACCTGCTAAAGTGGCTCTGAGAGGAGAGAGACCCCGTCCACGACACCAACCACAGAAGACGGCCCACTTCCCCTGATACACAGCTGCAGAGGACTGTCTGAGGTATCCAGCCATCTCTGTTGCTACTCGGCGAGAAAAGCCTCTCGCTCGCAAGAGATGGTGGATAACAGCCAGCCATGAAGAGACAGAGATCGAACCGAGTGGTGGTACCGTTCCCCGTGTGGTTGGCACAGGAGGTTGTGCCAGGGGGTAAGCTCTCTCTGAGCTTCAGGAAGCAGAGCCAGCATGTCTGGGTACCAAATGGCCTGGGGCCATTTGGGTGCTACCAGAATCATCCGAAGATTTGTGGTGACCAGCACCCTGCTGATCACCTTGCGAATCAGACAGACAGGGGAAAGGCGTATACGAAGAGGTTGTCCCACCGATGTTGAAGAGCGTCCTCTGCAGCTGCCCAAGGCTCTGGCACAACTGAGTACAAAACCTGGAGTTTTCAGTTGTGCCGGGTGGCAAACAGATCCACAACTGGATGCCCCCACAGGTTGAAGGGCCTTTCCACCACATCTGGGTGAAGGGACCACTCGGTCCCAATCACCTGATTCTGACGGCTGAGCTTGTCTGCCACTACGTTCCTCTTCCCTGGAATGTAGCGAGCGGACAGCTCTACCGAGTGAGCCACGGCCCACTCGTGCACCTGCAGCGTCAACCTGGTGTAGCGGGACACTAGGCCCCCCTGCTTGTTGACGTAAGTCACTACCGTGGTGTTGTCACTCATCAACACCACTGAGTGTCCCATCAGACGTTCCTGGAACTCTTGGAGAGCGAGAAACGCTGCCTTGAGCTCCAGGACGTTGATGTGAAGGCGCTTGTCGTGATGATCCCACACACCCGCAGCCAGCAACTCCTCCAGGTGTGCGCCCTGTCCCTCGGTCGATGCATCTGAGAACAGCAACATCTCCGGGGGAGGAGTGCGAAGAGGCACTCCTCTTACGAGGTTCCTGTCGTCCAGCCACCAGGCTAGGGTCCTGCCTCACCTCCTCCATGAGAGACACGGGAAAGTAAGGTGGATCTCTTGCCTGTGACCAAGTCTCCTTTACCCTCCATTGAAGAGACCGCAGGTGAAGACACTTCTTGAGAGACGACAGGTGACCGATCACGACCTGCCATTGCTGAGCTGGCTGTTCCCGTAGAGACAAGAACCGTCTGGCTGCCTCCCTGAACCTGCTGATCCGCAAGTCTGCGGGGAAGACTCGCCCTGCTATCGTATCTATCAGCATGCCCAGGTACTTCATCCTCTGCTTGGGCTCGAGATCTGACTTCTCGAAGTTTACCATGATCCCGAGATCGCGGCAGAACTCGAGGAGTCTATCCCTGTCCTGCAGCCGCTCGCCAGGACCAGCCAATCGTCGAGATACCTCAGAAGACGTATCCCTACTGAATGGGCCCAAGCCGACACCAGAGTGAACACTCACGTGAACACCTGTGGGGTGGTTGAGAGACCGAAACAAAGTGCCCTGAACTGGTACACCGTCCCGTCGAGGATGAAGTGGAGGTACTTCCTGGAGGACTGGTGGATGGGTATCTGGAAATATGCATCCTTCAGGTCCACAGAAAGCATGAAGTTGTTCTCCCTGATGGACTCGAGCACTGAGCGTGTTGTTTCCATCGTGAACCGAGTCTGGCAAACGAATTGGTTCAAGGGAGAGAGATCTATCACCAGGCGCCAGCCCCCCGAGGACTTCTCCACTAGGAAAAGTCGACTGTAGAAGCCCGGCGACTGATCCCATACGATCTCCACAGCTCCTTTGCTCAGCATGGGTTCCACTTCCTGCCGAAGCGCTACGTCCCTGGCAGAACCGGGAATGTATGTCTGTAGATGGACCGGGTTGGAGGTGAGGGGTGGCCGTGACTCGAAGGGTACTAGATACCCCTCCCGAAGGACATCCACTATCCAGGTCTCGGCTCCGTAGCGCTGCCAAGTTGGCCAATGGCTCGCCAGGCACCCCCCTTCCGGCAGCAGGTGAGGGAGAATGCCGTCCCTAGCGTTTCCCTCTCTTCGACTTCTTCCCGGTTCCTCCTCGAGAGTAGGAGGACTGGGAGGAGGGCTGGTTATGGTCGCTCCTTAGCGAAGAAGTCAAAGGCTGAGTCTTTCCTCTCGACTTCGACGAGGAGGTCGTCTTGGTCGAAGAGGAAGCACCAGCTAAGCTCTTTGGCTTAGCCACAGTGGCTCAAGGCTGCCCAACCGCCTTTGAGACTGCCTGGTGGACTAAACAATCACTGTCGTCAGTGCGCCGTTGCTCCACCACAGTGTTCACCATCTCTCTCGGGAAGAGAGAGGTGGGGGAACTCAGCACTGGTCCGTTGCGGAGGCCCAAAGCCGGGTCTCCTTCAGGAGTGATGTTTCCCGAGGAGGCCGCGACCTTAGACACTGTGAGGGACCACAGATCTAACCAAGAGACTGCTTGGAATGCTGCAGTTGATTCCAAGGCCAGTGCCTCTTGCTGCGAGAAGGTGCTGAAGAGACACCCCCGGAGTTAGCCTAGCTTGGGCGCCAGAGGGTCCTCCGATGGCACATAGAAGCACCTCTGTCATGGGAGAGGTGGGGGAAGGAGCTTGGACGACCTGCCGGACCGAAGTGATCCCTCCTGTCCGGAGACGAGAGTCCACCTGGCCCAACACACTGTCGGCCAAGGCTGATTGCGGCAGACCCACCGTCGTCCTGGGTTCCCTCTTGGGGCCCCAGAACGGAAGACGTGTCTGTAACCAAGGGAGTCGCTGGAGAACTTTCCGATGACTCTTTGGCCGGCTTACGCGCCTTCCTCCTCCTTTCGTATCGCCCCCACTGCTCCTCCGACCACAACACACAAATATCACATGGGTCAGTGCGAGAGCATTCCCGCCCTCGACGCCGGGTACATAAATTATGAGGATCAACCTCCACAAGAGACTGAAAAGCCCCACATTTGCGGCCCTCCACACCAGGGCACAATCTGCGGCAGATGGGGGGGGGGGGGGATCCATTATTATCACAACGATTCGCAAGCAATAAACACAATTCAAGAAAATAACAAGTACTTACAGTCTCCACACAAGCACTCAGTAAGGGAAAGTTGGGAAAAAAGTCCTTCAAAACGAAGTATCTAAGCCTACGAGCAGCGGGCAGAGACTCCTGACTACCGGGCAAGCAGTTAACTATCGAACCCCTTGTTCTAAGCTTACGACCGGTCCAGCTTGGCGCTGATTACCTTCCTATTGTTAAAGGACCGAGGGTTTGTATACGTATCGGAACAAATGACCATTAAAAACTAGCTAGAATGTACAACACTAAAATAAATTAAAAAATCCCCATAGTAGCACAAGTCTTCAAATGGAGAAACAAATCCAGTTATGTAAATGTACATATATTTAAATTTAAAACTACTAGGATAGCTTTCCTTGCAGTTTTAAATTTAAATATATGTACATTTACATAACTGGATTTGTTTCTCCACTAAGATCAATTTTAAGTGAATGCTTAAATGCAAATAAACAAATAATTCTATGTTAAATAAATGCTTGCATAAATTTCAAATAAGCATATTGTTTAGCTGGACAATTATGTATCAAGAGAGAGGAGAGAGAACTGGTGAAATTTAAAAGATGAGAACAGGAGAAATAAGACAGTAATCAGAGCATAATTCCTTGACCAAATGCCCACAATAATAAAAAATGAAGTAACTCATCATACATTATCTCCTGTAGTCAGGGGTATTGAGAATAATTTGGAATCTTTCACATACACTCTGCTTCAGCACTATCAAGCATCAAGTTGATTTGATTTATGAAGTTTGGTCTGCTGACCCAGCAATAGAACTATTTGCAAAAAAAACTTTAATCTTGAAAACGTTAAAGGATTCAAGTGTGGCTGTAAACTTGTTTTTCAAAATTAACATGTCTTTAGAATAGGTCTCCTTATTTGTAACTTCCTACACATACAAAATGTAATTCATCCATGGAACCACTTGATTATTCTGTACATCATGTATCAAGTAAATGAATCACAAACTATTCTCAACCAACCAGTTTCAATCTTAAGTTACCAGTTAAAAATACAGACACCACCCTACTTAAGAACATTCAACTTACAAACATTCAGAGATATAAACAAATGGGATTGCAAATTAATATTGTGTTAAGGGTACTCCCCTTTCCCACCTGTAAGTTTGAATTTTGTTATGCTTGCCTATTCTTTACACACAGTGCAGTATGTACAGTGTACCATTGTGTTTTAGAATGGAAAAACTATACTTAAATCAGCATGAAGAGTACAGTAACAGAAAAGAACAACTTACAGATTTTGGCTGGACTTGTCTTCCTAAATTGTCGTAAGTATATAATCTGGAAAAATTGACAAAAATCCACCAAATGTGAGGGAGTTTCACTCCTCTGGTTATTGGGGCCGGATACTGGATGATATCAAATCGCTGATCTGCTGACGCAGGATCTTCTGAGGGGACTGAGATGACACCGTTGTTGGACGATTCACTGTGTAACTTCAGCAGAATTAAAATCTTGTTTTTGACATGGTCCCAAAAGCTCTGCAAAAGAAAACAATGAAAATCAGGATTTTTTCAAGAGCAGACTCTACTGGGCAACACTCAAAACAGTCTTTACAACAATTGTGAGTGAATCTACCAAACTAACTCAGAACCAGCAAAATGCTAAATGGATGCCAGTGAATTCTGAAGCTTTCTTTCATTCATCATCTCCCATGAGATCACTGCTCAAGTATGCCTTCTGCCAATCACTTTCAGATTCTTTGCAACATTATCAGTCCCCAGTTGCTATGTTTTCTCATTATTCTCTCATTTCATCCCTTCTGAACTAGTTGTCCATCTGACCTAACTTAGTCTGTCTCCAATTTTTATCCCTCATCAACATCCTGCAGGGTAAACCTATGAGAGTATGAAAATGCTATTCAGTAGCCAGGGTTATACTACTATAAAATAAAACACTGACATATAGCTTGGGAGTAGTACCTGGCGCTGAGGACATAATACATCGACAATGTGGTCAGAGAAGTTTTAGTTACTTTCTAAGTACCATTTTAGTTGTCACCATCATTATTTGATAGTTAACCCTAAAAACTCAACACCCTGACCTAGCTAAGGCCTGAATGAAAAATAATGGGAGATGGACTAATATGGGAACTTACTTTTAACTTTTAAAAAAAACTCATGCATTACGAAACAATCTTTTCTTATCGTGACATATTTTTTAGTCACCAAACTACTAATTTACTAGAATCTGGGCAATTAAACAGGAAAAGACTAAAGGACACTGGAAATAACTTATGGTAATGTCTACAGGCACTGAATAACTCGCACTACAAAGTAAACCCCGGCCATGGGAATAATTTGTTGCAAACTTCGGATACAAATGCATGATGGAGATTTAAAAAATATATTCACTATACACATAATTCTCAAAAATGTTTTAAGTAACTGGAATTTCTATCATATACTAACCCTTAATCGCTGAGACGGTATTTCCGAAAGTGTCTCCCGTATGCCGGCGGCGTCCGCAAGTGAGCAAAGAAGCGGATTTTTTTTTTTTTTTTTTTTTTCAAAAAATCACAGCATGCTTAATTTTCAAGATTAAGAGTTCATTTTTGGCTCCTTTTTTTGTCATTGCCTGAAGTTTAGTATGCAATCATCAGAAATGAAAAAAATATCATTATCATATAGTATAAATATTGGAATACTATATGACAGCGCAAAAAAAAAAATCATATATGTAGTATAGTAATTGTATACAAATCGTGCTGTGAGCAAAATGGTTAAAGCTAATGAGTTAATTATTTTTTCGTTGTATTTTACACTAAATTGCAATGATTTTGGTATATAACAAATTATAAAACGATCAAAGCAACAAAGAGGAAATTTTATCACAAAATGATGCATGAATTCGTAAAACGCTGACATAAAAAAAGTTGTTTTAAAAAATTCACCATAAATCGAAATATTGTGCTAGAGACTTCCATTTTGTTGCAAAATAAAGGTAATTGATTGAATATTACTAGGCTGTAAGTGTTGTAGCTTACAATTGCAGTTTTCGACCATTTCGGTTGAGTTAAAGTTGACCGAAGGTTGAATTTTTTCTATTTATCATTATTTATATGAAAATATTTCAAAACTTATAAAAGCTACAACCATGGGTTGTTTTTAGATGTATTCTACATGAAATTGTGCACATTTTCATACATAAAACTTTATGTAATGGCTAATATAAAAAGGGGCAAACATTACGACAATCGGACAAAAACATTTCTGATTTTTTCGAAAGTTACCACGCGGATGTAAGGAAAAAGTTTTTTCCATAAATTCACCATAAATCGAAATATTGTGCTAGAGACTTCCAATTTGTTGAAAAATAAAGTTAAATGATTGAATATTACTAGAATGTAATAGTTTTGGCTTACAATTGCGTTTTTTTACCATTTCAGTCGAGTCAAAGTTGACCAAAGGTTGAAATTTTGGCACTTATCGTTATTTTTGTGAAAATATTTCAAAACTGATAAAAGCTACAACCATGGGTTGTTTTTTGTTGTATTCTACATGAAATTGCACACATTTTCAGATAAAAAAATTTATGTAACGGCTAATATAAAACAGTGCAAACATTACGACTTTCGGACGAAAAAATTTCTGATTTTTTCGGAAGAGTTACCGTGCGGATGTAAGGAAAAAGTTTTTTTTTATAAATTCACCATAAATCGAAATATTGTGCTAGAGACTTCCAATTTGTTGCAAAATAAAGGTAAATGATTGAATATTACTAGAATGTAATAGTTTTAGCTTACAATTATGTTTATTTACCATTTCGGTCGAGTCAAAGTTGACAAAAGGTTGAAATTTTGGCACTTATCGTTATTATATGAAAATATTTCAAAACTGATAAAAGCTACAGCCATGGGTTGTTTTTAGTTGTATTCTACATGAAATTGCACACATTTTCATATATAAAACTTTATGTAACGGCTAATATAAATCAGTGCAAACATTACGACAATTGGACGAAAAAATTTCTGATTTTTTCAGCAGTTACCGCGCGGATGTAGGAAAGTTTTTTTTCAAAAATTCACCATAAATCAAAAGATTTTGCTAGAGACTTCCAATTTGTTGCAAAATAAAGGTAAATGATTGAATATTACTAGAATGTAAGAGTTTTAGCTTACAATTGCGGTTTTCGACCATTTCGGTCGAGTCAAAGTTGACCGAAGTTTGAAATTTTGGCACTTATCATTATTCATATAAAAATATTTCAAAACTGATAGAAGCTACAACCATGGGTTGTTTTTTGTTGTATTCTACATGAAACTGTGCACATTTTCATATATAAAACTTTATGTAATGGCTAATATAAAATGGTGCAAGCATTACGACTTTCGGACGAAAAAATTTCAGATTTTTTTCAAAAGAGTTACCAAGCAGATGTAAGGAAAAAGTTTTTTCAAAAATTCACCATAAATTGAAATATTGTGCTAAAGACTTCCAATTTGTTGCAAAATAAAGGTAAATGATTGAATATTACAAGTATATAAGAGTTTTAGCTTACAATTGCGTTTTTTGACCATTTCAGTAGTCAAAGTTGACCGAAGGTTGAAATTTTGGCACTTATCATTATTTATATGAAAATATTTCAAAACTGATAAAAGCTACAACCATGGGTTGTTTTTTGTTATATTCTACATGAAATTGCACACATTTTCATATATAAAACTTCATATAACGGCTACATAAAACTGTGCAAACATTACGACAATTGGACGAAAAAATTTCTGATTTTTTCGGAAGTTACCAAGTGGACGTAAGGAAAAAGTTTTTTTCATAAATTCACCATAAATCGAAATATTGTGCTAGAGACTTCCAATTTGTTGTAAAATGAAGGTAAATGATTGAATATTACAAGAATATAAGAGTTTTAGCTTACAATTGCGTTTTTTGACCATTTCAGTAGAGTCAAAGTTGACCGAAGGTTGAAATTTTGGCACTTATTATTTATATGAAAATATTTCAAAACTGATTAAAGCTACAACCATGGGTTGTTTTTTGTTGCATTCTACATAAAATTGCACACATTTTCATACATAAAACTTTATGTAATGGCTAATATAAAATGGTCCAAAAATTGTCAAAGTGACAAAATTATGTGTCGCTGATGCTTTTTAGTGCGAGAAGAAAGAAATTCGTGCTTGCGCGCCTGGGTAACAATTGTAAAAAAAACAACAGCTTGATTCATGAACTCCCAGCATCCCTCAAGGTGATACAAAAGTTTTCGCCAAGTAGGCCTATAATTTTTTTTCACAAATTTAAAAAAAAACTTTTTTGCGCCGATGTTTCATACGTCAATTCGGCACCCAACAGACAATTTTTGTCGAATTTAATATATCCAATTGGCGTTTAAGGGGTAATATCAATATCTATAGAAACAATTCATTACATGAATCAATTGTCAGCGATGAAGTTACTCTTAAGTTTAAAATCTAGCTCAGACAAAAATTATGTGAAAAAATGACGTGTAGTGAATCAGGCCTCAATATATTTCAATTTTGACATTTTTGTTTTGTTTTGAGACCATCCATTACAGAAACATCTTAAAATGAATAAGGGGTTAACTTAGAACTAACTATTTTCACTTTGAAAATAAAACATGTACAACTGAAGCTCCATGTTATCATTAAGCTTCTAAATAAGTTTACATAACATGGTGAAAATGCACTCTTCCACTCACCTGCTTCCCTAGACTTGAATGTCTGTGGTCCAGAAGGTGAAGAACCATTACCCCCAACTCCAGCGAACAAGTGCATGAAAATCCTACGACTTGGTGCATGTCGCTAATGCTTTTCTAAAACAAAAATCAATGAAATATCATGTCAAATGCTGTTCTTGGATATGAAAAAATACTGAGGCAAAAACTTTATATAAAATACACTGGTCAGCTGAACCTAGATATTCATAGTTGTACTAATTACTATATATTAACCTAAGCAGACTAATACATTTATTTCCTATTGATCCACTCAGTCTTACTCTCCACATCCCTCCTCTAAATAATTTTCATGACAAAGCTATTTTCATAAAGATACTGTGGATGCCTGTCAAAAGTTAGAGTTACCATTTTAACCAAGCTTAAATTAGAATCAGTTCATTTGTTTCCATCAAAATTTGTAAACGTACAGACTAAAAGCACATGTCAAGGTACTAACACACAAATTGTTCCTGGACGTAACATAAAAAACTAGTCCTTACTTTCAGACCTTCACGGCACATAATGGTGATCAGATCCCACACTACTAAAGAGATCAATTGTTCAAAGACTGGTGCTTCATCCAGAACGGCCATCCCAATATTTGAAGATATGACAGGCTCATTCACAAGAACTGAAGAGGTTCTGGAATGAGTTGCAGGCAAGGAAAGACAGCCCCAGTTAGATTCAATGATGTAAAGAAGTATAAGGCTCCACCATCGGATATCCAGATGAAGGTGTAGGAGATGGTAAGCAGCAGATAGACTCTGAAATAAAATGAAAATACTGTAAACTCTCTTGTCAGCTATCTCACTGTCTTCACTGTCATATATTTCAAACAATATACGCCTTAATTTTAATGAACTGTACATACAATCACAGGAGGTATGTAATTTCCGGAGGGAAGGACTAGATCCCAAGATATAGTGTTCCTGAAATTCCCAGGAACAAATCTTCTCATAAATAACACGCAAACAGTAATCACTCTTAAACAAGTTTCCCTAGGATGAAAAAGTTACAAGAAAGTTTACACATTATAAACATGCAGCGCATCTCAAGCACAATACAGTTGATGATACAGACAATGCCCTGCACAGTCCTTCAACCCCTACTGCATTCCTTTCCGCCTTTTAATTCTCTTTCGTTCCCATATGACTTTTCCCACCTAGCTGTCATACCTCCTGCAGCTGGTCCAATGTTCACCGGGTGGTTATTTAAAACTTTTAATGTAACTCTGGTAATACAGTTACAAAAAATAGTTCAAATGCAATTTATAGGTAGGAATTCAGACCTATCATACCAAAAAAGTCCTTTATCTCATCAATGTATTTGTGTTTTCCAAACATGTAACTGAGATTTACTTGTAAGTTGACAGCCATCAGTAAGTCACTGAGGTTACCAATGTGACTCTGTGACAATCATGTTTACAATGTTATCTGTCAGGAACAGTTTATACATATCAGTGGGTCACATCATTGACTAAAATATTGAATGATTATATACTGAACTTTTAGTATGACAGTAACATTCCTTGACCAAAAGAGATAACACCCAGAAATTTTCACTATGGTACCTTGCAGCATATTTATGTAAGACTATGCAGTACCTTTTAGCATATTTATGTAGGAAGATGCAACGTGGTAGAAACTGCCTCTTACCATAATGTGGAAAGCATATCAAAATGTTACAGTATACTACTATACAATTGCTTCAATATAAATTGAATATAAAATTTTGACCAAAAGCCAAGTACCAAGACCTATGAGGTTTGAAAGGTGTAACAGGAGGAAAACCTCGCAGTTGCACTATGAATGAATTGTTGGGTGAGGGTGGAAAGTAAGATGCAAGAAAGGGTATATGAAAAGAGGTCCAGTAAGAGGAACAAAAGGGGATGCAGCTTTGGGCTGAAGGCGCACTGCAAAGAACCTTTAAGTAATGTCTAAAGTGCACCGCATGAGGTGCATTGAAGGCACTACCCCCCTTTGGGACACAATTACTTGAGAATATGTAGTTTCTTCTTTGGAATAAAGAGTCCCTCTCTTTCCATGTTGGACATTCTACAATAAACTCATGCTTAGTTCTTGATAAAGGTTTACAGATACAGTGCCACAAATAACAAACTCTTAACACCTTTACATACACATATACGTATACGTACTAACGTGAGCTCATGACCTTGTATCCAGGATTGAAATATTTTTCCACGCTTACCTTATTGCCACGTGGTGAACTTGCTGATGTCACATGTTCCGGCAAGTCGTGAAGGGGATGCATGTACAATAACAAGTCAAGAATCTCAGCAATGACATTTTTCATAAAGTTTTCATTACAGATGTTTTCACTTCCGCAAGTGATAACGTGCGAGATCAAACAATTGAAGAACCTGGCCACTTCTTCTCGTACTTTGGGGTACTGAGCGTCGTGACAACTCTGGCTGAGGCAAACATTTGATTGTGCCCCTCTTTCTAGCTCAGACACGGCTTGTCTGCAATAGTGAACAGAAAACGTATTTATGATGATACTACTAGCAAATTTGAGCAGAAAAATTTACAGTTCAGTTGTAGAATTTGATTTAAAAAGTCAACATGAAAAGTAAAAAAAAAAAATATATGTACCACAAACTACAATGTAAATAATCCAAATACTTGTAATGTTAAAACATTTGTAACTGTTAATGAAGTAGATAATAAAACTACTAGTATGATAATAATTATACCAATGCCACTTCTGAGAATTTTACATCTTGATTTTATTCACCCATATCTAAATTTCATGATAAGCAAATGTTATTTAAATGTTATTTATTATTTTTTGTTGGGGGGTAATATCAAGTCATTAGTATTCAGAATTTATATTTTCTGTTGCTTTCTTTCTCTGAAAATACTGTAAATTAAAAACATTCAGCAATTTCTATTGACAACAAAGTCATTACTATTCTTATTTGAAAAATAACTTGACAAACTTTGTTAAAAGAAAATATCTCAAAGGACTGCATGCATAGAGAATTTTTTAGACATTGCAATATAACAATTTGTCGAAAATTGTATTTTTCCTAACTATACAAACCTGAGGTCCTTTAACAATAGGAATATACTTTCGGCGTAGCTGGAATTACGGTCGTTGAATCTTGAACAAGGTGGTTAGGTAGTAACTACCGTGGGGCAGGCTAGCCTGCCCGGATGTAAACACTCCACTTTGCCTTTCGGCCCAGGTTCAGATTGAGGGGTGGTGTGAGATGAGCATATTTGTTAAAGGACCCCCGGTTTGTATAGTTAGGAAAAATACAATTTTCAACAAATTGTTATTTGTTCCGATACATAATACAAACCTTTCGGTCCTTTAACAATAGGATGACTAACTGATTCGTGGGAGGAATCTGAGTGAGCCTCTAGAACTGACTGGAGTTCTGCGCACCTAGGCTACTCCTCCTGACCAGAGTATAGGAACTGCATGATCAAAAGTCAGACTTCTGGGCCTTTTTGAAATGAGTGAGGGATCATGACTCATCTGAAAAAGGGCTGTGAAGAATACTGGCGTCGGAGACATTAATGCAAAGTTCTGGGAAGGGTTTGTATTATTGTCAGTCTCCTTCCTCCCCTTGCTAGAGGAAGGAGTGGGACTGCTTCTATGATTCTGATAAGAAACATAAAAAGGATGCTTATGCATAGGCTTACCGCATCAATCGTCCGACCAGCCAGTGTGGGTTGGAGTCCTATCCTCAACTCGAGGGACGAGGAATGGAGACGAGGCGTGGAAGGGGGAGAGCTAGTCACTCTCGCATTCTTCTTACCTCTACAACTGCACACCATGGACGAGATGCAACTTGTCCTCTCAAGGAGCTGGGTAAGCAAACACATCTTGCAAGCATCCACCACTGGTCCAGGGAAATGAGGTTCCAAGGACCTGTGGGTAGTTCCGAAGGGAAAGAAGGATATGGTCGCAATGACTATCCATCTTCCTGTCCGACATATTCTTCGGAGTGATGTCCAGTACCCATACTGGTCTATCCGTCTGCAGCGAAGTGTCTCGCGGTCTCGTATCCCCACTGCAGTGAAGTGTCTCGCAGTCTTGTATCCCACTGCAGCGAAGTCTCTTCGTCTCCGCAGTGGATAAAGACACCGACACTCCATGGTGGGTGTCGATGGTTATGGGTACCGGAACACACTAGTAGGACGAAGTAAAAATTGATCTGGAACAACCGATACAAAGTCCACAGCGTAGCTTGTGACAGTCTCGGACGCTTCGACAGCTGCCGACTGACTGCGTTTAGCTGTGTGAAGCGAGCTGCCCAAGCATCCGAGGCGTAGTCACGTGACCCTCGCCTTTTGAAGGGTTATGCCAAGAGACCATACAAATCGTCTATCTGTTGCCACCGATACCGGAAGGCGAGATGAAGATTCTCTCAAGGCATGTGCCCAACAGGTGAAAGTCAATTGCCTTCTAAAGACCTAGGTCCCTGATGGCAAGACAAGTTCTCATAGTAGCTGAATCTCAACTAAGGAGAAACAACACTATGTGCCGTTGAAGACGAAGGTGGTAGGTGAATGCACACCTACGTCTTCACAGCTGAATCGAGAGAAGTAACTCTCAAGATTCTGAACTTATTAAAGTCCCGCCGATGACGCCAACCCGCGAAGACGGCTTAATCCCTGTGATTTACGAAGGACTGAAAACTCTAAACCGCTACTTCATTGCTGTTCGGTGCGAAGTCGGAGTTGCAATGAAAGCGGAGCGCTTTTCAGTAACGAAAACACAGGGATTGTACTGCCTGAAGAAATGCATCTCATGGGCTGAATCATCATGTTCTTCCCAGCTTTATCCAGGGGGGGACATCTATATACTTGAAAGTAGAGCTGGCAGAGCGGGGAACAGGCGATGTCTTCCGTTATACATCTACAATTTGGGGTGAACAATGAACAATTGCACACTAACGAATACGAGGTATATTTAGAAGACAAACTCAGATTGTCTGAATAAATCATTCCGCATTATTGCAGCGGCAGGTGTGATGCAACGGGAGACTAGGCTACAGACTGTACAGATGTCCAAGGCGATGCAGTAGAGATGGTCATTCACGTATGCGAGAATTCCAGCCAACCAGAGACCTAAATCTGTGACTGCCGGGCAGAGATTCGGTTCGGTAGTCAATCATTGCAGAGGAGAGAGACATAATCTGACTGTGCTATCTCGGAGAGCCAGCTGGTACTGGGCTGCGGCAGGCAGCCCATACACCGCTAGCTCTCGCTCACTCGTCATCTTGAGTTGCCAGGTAATCCATTCCAAGAAAGAATGCGTTCGGCTAGAACCATCGAGCGTAAAAAAAATACGCTCGAGCATTTGAGCATTTGCATTTCATCGAAATGGATTTCGGTGAATGCAAACACTGAGGTGTTGTTGTTGTAACAATACCATAAGTATCTCAAAATCGAAACTGGTAACTCCTGGGAGGTTTGCTGGGCAATACCGAGTTGCAGTTCAATTAAGAAGATACTATTCGTCTCGGTCACAACCCGTAAGAGTTAACTACAGTATGTGCCTACACCTCGGACAATTCAACTGATAACAGAAGCATGTCGCGAGGGCAATATACGTAGTATATTTGTAGGTTCCTGTACATAGACCTCCATCCTAAATTCTCTTCCATTCGAGGAACAAGAATAAGGACTGGAAGCCGACACCCTTCATTCTCTAATGAAGAGAGCGAAGGAGAAGTTTTCCCGAAGGAAGACTTCTATGGTAAACAGGATAACGAAGACGATAGTTCAAGCTGAACTGGATGTTCACAACCGTTCTTCTCTATCCCGGGGTTGGTCGGCTACTGAGGAGACGTCAGGTCCATCCAGGCTGAGCCCCTTCAGCAGCAGTACTTTTCTCGAACGCTAGAAATTCCAGTAATTCAAGCATTCGGTGAGATTCCCGATTATCGTAGTAACAATTATCTGGGATTCTCGTCTCGCCCACTCTGGACCGTGGTTTCGCCCAAGTGTTTGCAGATTGTAGAAGACCAGAACACTCGGAGAGTGCTAGAAATTCTGAAGAATTCTAAGCCCTCGGCGAAACCCCCACCGTATTCGTCAGACGATCATCGGGTGGTGGTCCTTCCTATTCCCGTAGAAATCGAGGATAGGGCAAGATCCTTCCTCAACGACAGGGACTTACGTCCGGTAGGACCCGAAGGTCCCCCCAGGAACGCAGTCCCTGGCGTGGAATCCTACGGAGAACACTGCAGGATCCCTACCCTTCCCCTTGCAGCCATAGGGAGAGAGGGAATGGGGGAGGAAGATTGGATACTCGCTCGCCTTCCCGGCGAAACTAGCAGTCGGAGAAGCGAGTACGGGCAGCCATCACTGTGCAGTGATGGCCGCTCAGAGTCTAGGAAAACGTTACCGTCTGGAGAAAACTTTTTCCCGAGGAGGGTTACGAACTCGTACTGTAGGCTAAACGTCTGCTGCCACCGTGACCGTCGTCTGGGTGGGGCTGAGCGAGCACCTGACAGGAGAGAGCCGATACCGTCCTCCGACGCATCCCAGTCCTCGTCGAGGTCGAAACCTCTCAAGAGGACCGAAGGGGAGCACACCCCGGTCTCTTTGTGCGTGGTCCAGCCCGTCTCATGAACGGCGGTGATGGTCACTCCGCTGACGAGGTTGAAGGGACAGGTGAGGGAGACCTGACGCTCCTACCCTGCCTACTAGTAGAACCAGTAGGCTGGGAGGACTGCAGGCGATCACCAACCCACGGTGGCGATCGAGCTGCAGGTCTGGACCAGCGGTCTTCTTACGGAGAAACGCTGGCCCAAGGAACAGAGCGTCGGTCTCTTATGTCAGGGGAGCTGTTACGAGAGCTCCTCCTCTGCCTACCACCAGAACCGGTAGGCTGGGAGGACTGTAGGCGATCATCAACCACGGTGACGATCGAGCTGCCGGTCTGGACCAGCGGTCTTCTTGCGGAGAAACGCTGGACCAAGAACGGAGCGTCAGTCTCTTCAGGAAAGCTGCTGGCGATCGGGCTGCACTGGTCGAGCGGCTAGACCGAGAGCAGCAGCGATGGTCCCGAGCATCAGAAGAGCTGCTGCTGGTTCCCCTATCCGTACAGTCCCGGTGGGAGCGGCGGTCAGGGGACCGGCAGAGTCCGCTGTTGCGGTGGGAGCGCAAGGAGCTCGCCCCTCGCGATCACTCCTGATCACCTTGCTCTTCCCGGTGTAGCCCGAGTAAGTTGAAGGGATAGGAGAGGTAGATCTGACGCTCCCCCCTCGCCCACCGGCAGAACCGGTGTGCTGGGGGGGGCTGTAGACGCTCGCCAACCCGTGGTGGCAATCAATCTGTAGGCCTGGTCGAGTGGCGGCTGGACTGAGAACCGCGGTGACGGTCCTGAGCGTCAGAAGAGCTGATGCTGGTCCCCCTCTCTGCCCGGTACCGGTGGGAGCGGCAGTCAGGGGACCAGCAGAGTCCGCTGTTGCAGTGGGAGCGAGGCCTGTCCTCACGGCGCGTCACACCGCTCGGCTGGTCCAGGCGACCGAGGGGACCGCTTCCTTGCCTCAGCCCGCGGCTGGTCTGGGACTGTTGCGTCAACCCTGGGTACCGGCGGCTCGCCACGAGAGCGATCGCTGGCCTGGTGGGAGTCACCTGGGCGACTCCCACCAGGCTTCCGTTCCGTGCCTGGATCCTGGCGCCGAGCGAACTCGGTTGCCTGGGTCTTGGCTGCACAGTCACCCGCGCGCCAGGAGAGGAGGTACTGGTGTTAGCCAGTACCCCTCCGGTCCCCGTCATCTTCTTCCTTGCGGAGGGAGAGACGGGCCCTGTTTCCGAAGGAACAGGAGGACCAGCGGAAGCCCCACCTGTCCCACCAGAGTGGAACAGACCCTTAGGGGTCTCTGAGCGAGACTTCTTAGGAGGGAAGGAAGCTACCTTCTTCTTCTTCGGCTGGGGGGCCTCGGAAGTCAAAGGGGAAGAGGTGGCAGAAGACGACGGCGACACCTTCCTCTTCTTCCTGGACTTCCTCTTCGCCAGTTCCTCAGGACAACCGACAGGTCCTCCTTCCAGGACGGAGTTAGGGCAGTTGCCGAAGCAACACGGCCCAACTGCACCTGTCCGGAGGGACCTGCGGGAGTAGCAGTGGCGAGAACGCTTCCTTGAGGAGGGCTACGAAACTCCTACCTGGCAGGTGAAGCGTCTGCCACCCCCTAGACTGGTTGGTCGCGCGAACACAACCGTCGTCTGGGTGGGGCTGTCTCTGAAAGAAAAGGATTAATTAAAAGAGGGCTAGATGGCCCGCCTCCACCGGTCTCTGCGTGCATGGACCCGCGGGAACGTCACATCAACCCTGGGCACCAGACGGTCTGGCGAGAGTCACCCGAGCGACTCCTACCATCTTCCTCTCCGTGCCTGGGTCCTGACACGGGGAGTGAACTCCGCAGTCTGGACCCTGGCTGCACGGTCACCCGTAAGTGACCGTACACTCGGTAACGCTCGCAAGCGGGCGGCCGAGACGGTTCCCGGTCCGGAGGTGGAACCTTCGGAACTGGGAGAAGAGATACCAGCGGTGGCCAGTACCTCCATGGTCCCCGTCTGCTTCCTCCCCAAGGAAGGAGAGATGGGCCGAGGACCAGCAGAAGACCCACCTGTCTCACCGGAGCGAGACAGACCCTTAGAAGTCCCGTGACGAGACTTCTTGGGGGGGAGACCACCTTCTTTTACGGCAAAGCCTTAAAAGTTGAAGGGGGGGGAGGCATGAAGAAATGATGATCTCGAAGAGGAGGATGAGGACACTTGACGAGCTCTCTTCCTCTTCGGTTCTTTCTGCCAGACTTCTACCATCAGGAGTAGATAACCTCACAGGGCAGCGCGACAGCTTCGTCCAGTGACATAACTCCCGGGTAGTAGTGGTAATGAAAATGATTATCAGCAGGGGATCAGTACACACACTCGAGGATCGGTACGCAACATGCTATGAGTCATAGGTACAATTCCAAGGTTAGGATCACCAATACGAAGAGCATCCAATCAATACTGCTGAAAACACAATCACCACTAGTCTGTAAAATAAGGAAAAAATATTAAAGTAATGAAGATACTCCTCACATATCCAGGGCGGCGCCCTCCGAAGTGAGAGGAGATCCCCCAACATCAGCACACCGCATGCCTATCCTTCTACCTTCTTACGATAGTAAGTGAAAGGAAGAAGAGAAATTACCATAACAACAAAACACAGACAAACCTTTGAAGTTCCCTTGGTAATTTTCAAGGGTAAGCGTAATTTCTAGATGAATACATGTCCCGTTACAGGATCAATACCACTTACGTTAAATACATGTCTCATCCTCATGATAAATGTACATATCTCGTCCTCATGCAGGTCTGAGCCAGTGTTAAAGGGCGAAAGAATGTAAATAATATGTTGGCATACCTTAGCTGCCGGCTCTTAACACAAGTAGAGGGGTGGTTACAAAGGCTATCACAAAAAGTGGGTTTGTATATTAATTGAAAAACCAAGGACAAACCTTTGTTTAGTATTAATACCAAACACCATATGTGCATAATTTTTTAAATACAAAAAATAAACCAAAAGGATCCCACCGGGAAAAAAGATCAACGACCAGTCAGCCGGAGCTCACAAACACACGTCTTCATCGGAAGACGGCCGAAAGTAAAGTGGAGTGTTTACATCCGGGCAGGCTAGCCTGCCCCATGGTAGTTACTGCCTAACCACCTTGTTCAAGATTTAACGGCCGTAATTCCAGCTACGCCGAAAGTATATTCCTATGGTTAAAGGACCGAAAGGTTTGTATTACGTATCGGAACAAAGATATGAATAGGAAATCAAGTGACCATTAATGGAAGACTAAATCCTTTGGGTTAGCTCGTAAGGGTTTAGCAAAATGGCTTGACAGTTTTATTAAACTACTTTAAGATATACAAAACGTAAACATCATCTCATTAGTCAAAATATATATATACTGTAAACTAACAGGCATAGTATATTGGAAAAAAATTAAAAGATTTGAGTCCTACCTAACACACAAAAAGTAGTGTTCCAAATTACACACGACATTGTCAGCTGTGCATGGCAAGTAAAAAGTATAATCAGAAGAGAAGGAACAAGGATTCTTCTGTTGGAGGAGGTGAACTAATACTCTCTTGCCGATGCATGATGTATCACTGAGACTCTCTGTCCACCTGGCTTCTCCTCTACAAGAGAAGAGTAACAACCCACAGTCGACTGGATGATCCAGGGCTAATGGAAAGAAAAAAATAAATTAGAACAAAAAAATTCATATTCACTTGAACATAATTTTATTCAACATAAAATGATGAGGAACTATAGTACTAACAAAAATGTGCCATATAAGTAGTAAACAATAAGCTTCATGATTTTTGGTATGCATTACAGCAAGCTAAGGAGACTTCTAGGAAGGACATCCTTGACAAATTATAAGTGTATACTATAGGATTCATATGACTTGGAAATTACAACTTTAAAATGACATCAATTTCTTTCCTCAAATATTAAATTGGCTGAGTAAAAGACTAAAAACAGGAGTTGCCTCACCTTCCATTTCTTTCACAGGAGATGCATCCATTTCGGTGTTGAAGAAATCCATGTAATCGAGACTGTCGTTGCCAAAATGATTCCCCTCTGCCTCCAGAGGAGGAGTCAAAGGGGGTGTCATGGATATGTTTGGCGTGAGAGACATTCTGACCTGAAACATAACAATTTTGAAGATAATAATTTACCAGTAGCCAAAATTAAGGTAAGTATCATGAATATGAAACCAGTGAAAGGAAATAATTCTTGAGGACTTACAGACATCACTCTACTTAAGAACATTCAGATACAACCAATGGGATTGCAACTTGCAACTGTGTTTGGAGAGCTCCCCTTTGCCACACACACTGTGGTACCTCGATATACGAAAGGCTCAACTTACGAAAAATTCGAGTTACAAAAGCAAATACGTGTATGTTATTGTCATGATACAATAAAGTTTTATGCATACTTACCTGGCAGATATATACTTAGCTATAGACTCCGTCGTCCCCGATAGAAATTCGAATTTCGCCACACGCTACAGGTAGGTCAGGTGATCTACCGCCCTGCCGCTGGGTGGTGGGAATAGGAACCATTCCCGTTTTCTAAGTCAGATTTTCTCTTCCACCTGTCTCCTGAGGGGAGGCTGGGTGGGCCATTAATCGTATATATCTGCCAGGTAAGTATGCATAAAACTTTATTGTATCATGACAATAACATTTTTATGCATTCAACTTACCTGTCAGATATATACTTAGCTGATTGGCACCTTTGGCGGAGGGTAAGAGACAGCTAATTTACTGAATAGACAGGAAACAACATACGTTGTAGGTAATAAATAAATAAAACCTTGGTTCCTATGTGATTAGACGAAGGGCTGACCTCCTAGCTATTGCTAGGAGTCTGCTTCGTCTCAAGAGCCTCAGTGAGGATGTGACCTATGGCTAAGAGTTCTTGTAGATCTGTCAATGGGGTCTTATCCACTTACTCGACAGAATCTAATGGTTATTTGTCAAAGGGGTCCTATCCACTTACATGACAAAACACCTATGCCTAGTGGCATAATTAAGGAGCACAACACCGATCCCGATCACCTGATCCTCATACGAGGGTTAGTGCTTAATTTGAAAAAGAGTTATCCCCAAACTCCTTTCAAACAACCCAAATAATAAAAAATTCCGTTAAATTAAGATTTAACTCACTAGTTAAGGGTCAGTGTCGGCTCCCTATCCCAGCAACGTATCCGTAGACACCTATAACCCAGAGAGATGGATCTCTCGTAGGTCAACTTGACATCCTTCATATAATGGGAGGTCAACCCAGAGTTGCATCTCCCGTAAATGACAGCTAATATGTACTTAATGACATATTGTTATGGAAAGAACAAGAATTCATAAAAGCTCGCATTTCATTCGCTTTTAATTCTCAGCTGTTTGAAGGATTCATCAAGATACTCATGAAGTGTTATAGTGATCACATTGTTTCAAAGAAGACCAGGGCTTTCTTAGAAATGGATCTCTTCTGGATGAAGCCTAGAGCCTGGCTGGCGCCCCGCGCCTGCCTGGCGCCTCGCGCCTGGCTGGCTCCTCGCGCTTGGCTGGCGCCTTGCACCTGCCTGGTGCCTCGCCTCTGGAGCCTGGTTGGTTCCTCCGCACTTGCTAGAGCTTCGAGCTTGTTAGAGTCTCGAGGGTGTCTGTCGATATCCCCATCGAACCCTCTTATCTGTCCGATTTGTTCGCCTCTAGCAAATCTAAGCCAGGGTGGAGGCCCGCTCTTTCTCCTTACCAAACAATGACAGTGATTCTTGGGACTGTCTGCCTCTGGCGTTTTTTACGCCTGTTCTGGCATTTAGCGCCTAGTTGGCGCTACATTGTCCGAAAGTCCTAAACAACCACAATAGTTTATTAGGAGACTTTGAGAAGGGTGGAAGACATTCTTCAACTTTGAGCTCTCGGCCTCTCCGGCAAGGGGAGGAGAAGTAGTCAACTACATCCATAGATGATATGAAATCTAACAGTACGAGAGATAAGAGTTACTCCAAAGAGGATCCTTCGTGATTACTTCTGTTGCTACCGAGATCTCTTCTTACATGTTGATGAGGTTTCTCATTGTAGAATCTTCCCTATCCTTGCCCGAAGGAAGGGAAAGAGCCTGGAAGTCGAAGGAGACTCAGAGTTGAAATTGGGCAGACCCCTGATTTCTTAGCTCTTTATATATATCCCTCTGAATACCAACTGGGCAGCATTTTGAGCCCTCATCGCATTCCAAAAACTCTGTAGGCAAACGTTTCCACCATTTCTTCTTCTGTAGATGAAAACGTAAGGACCCTGTCTGAACAACGAAACTCTATCTGGAGAGTTGAGTGAGGAACAGAGGGTTTTAGTTCTTTTGCCAGACATATGCTGGCAAGAACCCATTGCCGAGTTTCCATAGAATCTGATGTGAGATTCCAATGCACAAAAAATTCACTTTTCTTCTTGGTCGTATAGGACCGAGAGAAACGAGGAATTCCCTCATAAAATTTCTGAAAGAAGTTTTATGAGGAGCAGTTCCATCTTGTCAGAACACGGAATCTGAGGCCTCCAAACAAAAAGAATCCCATACTAAGTGCATGATATCCTACTCTTATCGTATAGAGGTATCGTATAAGATCCCGAAGATCTTAATTCTCTGCTATATCTAATTCTCCTTGCAGAGACAGAATATAACCTTATACTGCGTTGTTGATAGAAGATATATACAAAGGTGATTCTTCCCTCTGAAAGGGAAGAAAAAACCCCGTAGTGGTTCACAGAGGTATAGGAAGAGGACAGCTTCCCTATTCCAACCAGCAAGATCTGCAGCAAGCCTATGTCTTTACCATGACTCTTGCCTTTTACCTTGAAAAAATCCTCTTATTATGTCTACTTCTGGTCAGTCTGCACGCAGACCGACTCAGAGTGGAGAGGTTTTACAGGTCTATATAAAGGATTCTAATAGAAACTCCAGACTCTCTGGGAAATTTCTTACGACACATGCTGTGAGAAGAACGTTTTAACCTCTGTGAATACAATATATCTAAGGCCAAAAATGAAGCATAAAGTATCATCCTTTCTTCCTTTGACGCCCTTTATCTTAACATCTGTTAAGAGTTTATATTTAGGGGAAAAAGACTAAAGTTTATTCCCCTTTCTTTAAACTAAAGATGGCGTAAATTGCTACATCTCTTGGGTCAAGAATAATGAAGTAATCTATAGGAAGCCTGGTCGTCTTCCACCTTGCGAAGCGATTATGAAGAAGACTTCCCTCAGGTTTTTTACAACTCTCTCCAATAGATGCTAGACATAAGTTAACAATTATTATCATCTATCGAGAAGTTTCTCACGGATGTGCAACATATTGCAGCGAATCTCTTAAGAATCGTTACGTTCTGTGTCTGATTTCCAAATAGGTTCTCTTTTGTCAACGCGAACCTGGGCGAAAAAAAAAAAGATTCCTGATCCTCTTTGTGATATGAGAGAGCTGTGTAATTGGCCTAAATGATTAAAATATGATATTGTAATGATACAATAAAGTTTGCTCATACTTACCTGGCAGATACATATATAGCTGTATTTCCCGAAGTCCGACAGAAATTAAAAAACTTACGACACACGTAGTGGGAGTCAGGTGGTTGGTACCCATTCCCATTTTCTATTCATAATTTTTATTTCCACTGTCTCCTGAGGGGAGGTGGGTGGGTACTTAATTATATATATCTGCCAGGTAAGTATGAACAAACTTTATTGTATCATTACAATATCATTTTGTTCATGAAACTTACCTGTCAGATATATATATAGCTGAATCCCACCTTTGGTGGTGGGAAGAGACAGAATAGAATTTTAGGAAACATATACATGCAGATAATTGATATCTTGGTTCCTTACCTGTTAGCATAGCTGGCTTCGTGGTTACTGCCACGTAAGTCTTGCTTGTGCTACTAGAGTTGCCAGCGAGGTAGAGACCTATAAGCTGGTGCACTCAAGATGATCTGTCAACGGGGGCGTGACCACAATGTGACTAGACCATTGACCATACAATGAGGGCAACGAAGTAAAAAACCACCTGGCCTAGTCTACCAAAGGTATCCCACTAAACTAGACTAAAGAAGGGAGATCCGCCTCGGGCGGTCGACCCCACAACCAAAAAACACACACAATTAAAAGCTCACCTAACCACTAAAGGAAAGGATGAGTGCTACCTCCTGCCCCCAAAACAGTGTCTGCAGCAACGTATGGTCCAAGCGACGAGCAATGTTCGTATGTCGCTTTCACCTCCCGCAGGTAGTGTGAAGCGAACACTGAGTTGCTCCGCCAGTATGTGGCACTCAAAATGTCACTGAGTGCCATATTTCTGTGAAAGGCTATCGAGGTCGAAATAGCCCTCACCTCGTGGGCATTCACTTTTAAAAGCTTTATGTCACTATCACTGCATGTGGAATGAGCTTCCTTAATGGTATCTCTCAAGAAGAAAGAAAGCGCGTTCTTTGACATGGGAAGATCAGGCTTCTTGACAGAGCACCACAAGTTGCCCGAAGGTCCTCTACAGTCCTTCGTTTTGTCTAAATAGAATTTGAGAGCCCTGACAGGGCACAGGACTCTCTCTGGCTCACTACCCACGATATCTGTCAAACCCTTGATTTCAAATGTCTTGGGCCAAGGGTTGGAAGGATTTTCGTCCTTTGCTAAGAACATAGGGCTTAAAGAACAAACTGCATCGGAGTTCTTAAACCCAACATGCTTGCTTATTGCCTGGATCTCACTAACTCTCTTCGCCGTCGCCAGAGCAGTTAGAAAAAGTGTCTTCCTTGTAAGGTTTCTAAGCGAAGCTAAGTTGAGCGGTTCAAATTTGCTGGACATCAAAAACTTAAAAACAATGTCTAAGTTCCAAGAAGGAACTCTTGGTTGAGATACCTTCGAAGTCTCAAAAGATTTCAGGAGATCATGAAGGTCTCTGTTATTGGCTAAGTCCAGCCCTCTATGCCTAAAGACTACAGAAAGCACACTTCTGTAGCCTTTTATCGTAGGCACCGCTAAGCGAACTTCATTCCTCAAGTAGAGAAGGAAGTCTGCGATCTGGCTCACAGAGGTAGAGGTGGAGGAAATGCCTTTCTTCCTGCACCAGCTCCGAAAAACAGCCCACTTGGATTGGTATACGGCAATAGAGGAAGGTCTCCTTGCCGTTGCGATTGCTTTAGCCACAGGTCTTGAAAAACCCCTCGCTCTGGCCAACTTCTGGATAGTCTGAACGCAGTCAGACTCAGAGCGGGGAGGTATTTGTGATACCTCTCGAAGTGGGGCTGTTTGAGTAGATCTATCCTTGGAGGCAGAGTCCTCGGAAAGTCTACTAGGAAAGACATGACCTCTGTTAACCAGTCGGTTGCTGGCCAGAAGGGGGCGATGAGAGTCATCCTCGCTCCCTCTGATGCCGCGAATTTCCTTATTACCTCCCATAGGATCTTGAACGGGGGAAAGGCGTATACGTCTAGTCCCGTCCACTCCCAAAGAAGAGCGTTCTAACTGCTACTTGCCTCCTGGGTCTAGAAAACTGTGGTGAGCAGTACAGCGAAAGTCTCGTTGTCCTGGAAGTTGCGAAGATGTCTATGAGCGGACATCCCCATAACTTCCACAACCTCTGGCATACTTCCTGATGAAGGGTCCACTCCGTCGGCAGCAGCTGACCTTGCCGACTGAGCAGATCTGCACGGACGTTTTCTACCCGATACGAATCTTGTCAGGATAGAGACGTCGTGTGCCTTCGCCCATAACAGGATTTCTTTTGCAAGGAAGAACAGGGATCGAGAGTGGGTTCCTCCCTGTTTCTTGAGGTATGCCAGGGCTGTGGTGTTGTCCGAGTTGATCTGCACCACATTGCCGGAGACTTCGTCCTGAAAGAACTGGAGCGCCAGATGAACTACAGCCAGCTCCTTGAGGTTTATGTGCCAGGACACCTGTTCCCCTCTCCAGGTGCCTGACACTTCCTCCCCCCTCAGTGTTGCTCCCCACCCCGCGGAAGACGCGTCGGAGAACAACACTAGGTCGGGGCTCTGAAGCTTGAGGGAAAGACCCTCTGCGAGCTTCAAAGGGTCGGTCCACCATCTTAGGTGTTCCTTCACCTCTTCCGATAACACCAGAATCGATTCCAAATTGTTTTGGTGCTTCCAATTGTTCGCCAGGAAGAATTGAAGAGGTCTGAGGTGCAACCTCCCTAGGGAAACAAACTTCTCCAGTGAGGAAATGGTCCCCAGCAGACTCATCCATTCCCTCACCGAGCATGATTCTTTCCCCAGAAAGGCTGACACTTTGCTTAGGCAATCTAGTTGTCGCCCCTGGGACGGAAAAGCCCGAAAAGCCACTGAGTCCATCTGAATCCCCAGATAGACTAAGGACTGAGAAGGGGTCAGATGTGACTTTTCGAGGTTCACAAGAAGCCCCAGGGACTTCATTAAAGACAAGGTCGTGTGAAGGTCCTCCAGACACCGGTCTTTCAAGGAGGCTCGTATGAGCCAGTCGTCCAGGTAGAGAGAGATCCTGACTTTGGAAAGATGAAGCCACCTCGCAATGTTCTTCATCAGTAGGGTGAATACCATCGGAGCAGTGCTGAGTCCGAAGCAGAGAGCCCTGAATTGAAACACTTTTCCTTTCAGGACAAACCGCAGGTATTTCCTCGACTGGGGGTGGATGGGGACGTGAAAATACGCGTCCTGGAGATCTAGTGAAGCCATCCAATCCCCCGGTCTTAAGGCTCCCATCACTGACTGAGGCGTCTCCATCTTGAACCTCTGCTTGATGACAAAGAGGTTCAGGCTGCTGACATCGAGTACCGGTCGCCATTCCCCCGACTGCTTAGGAACCAGGAACAGTCGGTTGTAAAATCCGGGGGAGTTCAGGTCGGAGACCTGTTCTACGGCATGTTTCACGATCATCTGATCTAGCAGATCGTATAGCACTTGTTGCTTTTCTCCCCGATAAGAAGGTGACATATCCCTGGGTGTCGTAGACAGCGGGGGTGGTTTCAGGAACGGGATCCGGTAACCCTTCTTTATGATGTCTAAGGACCATTTGTCCGCACCTCTCTCTTCCCAGGCTTGCGCAAAAAGCTGAAGCCTGGCTCCAACCGGTGACTGAAGGACTTCTGTCTCACTTCTTGTTCTTGGCAAGCGCAGTGGCTCTGCCTCTGGAAGTGCCTCTTCCTCGAAGGGCTGGTCTCGAGGAAGAACTACCTCGAAAGGGCTTCGATTTCTTGAGAATCGAAACTCTTGACGACGAAGGTACCGCAGGTCTCCTTGAAGATTGTGCGAGGAGATCTTGCGTGGCCTTCTCCTGTAGACTGGTAGCAATGTCTTTAACCATAGCCTGGGGGAAGAGATGATCCGAAAAGGAGCAAAGAGCAAATCTGCCTTTTGTGACGGAGAGACGGATTTAGCTGTGAAATTGCAAAACAGGGATCTCTTCTTCAAGAGCCCTGTGCAAAAGTGAGCTGTTAGCTCCTCCGAACCATCTCTGACGGCCTTGGCCATACACGACATTACGCTGGACAGCTCCCCCAGACTAATCGAGTCGGAACTCCTAGACTTGGCATCCAGAACTCCCAGACACCAATCTAGAAAGTTAAAGACCTCTAACATTTGAAAGAGGCCTTTAAGGTGGTGGTCCATTTCTGTAGTACACCAGGAAACTTTCAAAGAGGAGAGGTGAGACCTCCTCGAGGCATCCACAATGCTTGCGAAGTCTCCTTGGGCTGACGAGGGAAGTCTAATACCTACGTCTTCTCCCGTCTCGTACCATATGCCTGCTTTCCCACTAAGTCTTGAAGGTGGAAGAGCAAATGAGGTCTTTCCCTGAGACTTCCTTTTCTCCATCCAGTCATGGACTTTACGAAGAGCCCTCTTTGTCGAAAGGGACTTCTTCATTCTGACAAATGCCGAGACTTTATTGATCTTAGAAGAAGAAAGTTGAGAGGGAGGAGAGCGAGGAGCTTCAGGATGAAAAGTATCTCCAAACTCCGATTGAAGAAGGCGGGTCAATATCTGGTAGTCAGAAGAGACCGCAGCCAACGGTTTCTCATCATCAACTTCAACCGAAGCGTCGCTAACCTCTGCTTCCGACACAGGTGAAGTCGGAGGAAGTAAGGCTGAACCAAGACTATCTGGTCTAAGTTTCCAAGAGGAGCGTTGCTGTGAAGTGGAAGGCAAAGCTGACTCCTTAATAGAAACTCCGGTTGCCTCTCTAAGTCCCGAAGTAACTTGCCAAGGATCCTCAAAAACAGGTGGGTGACGACGAAATTCCACATCCGCGTCCACCCGAGCGTCCGCTGGTGCACACCTGGCGTCCACTGGCGCGCGCCTGGCTGCTACTGGCGCGGGATTGGCGTCCACTCGCGCGCTGCTGGCGTCCGCTGGCGCACACTTGGCGTCCACTGGCGTGCGTATGACGTTCACTAAAGCGCGCTTAACATCTCGCGTGCGCTCCGCTTCCGCTGGTGCACTCTTAGTTGTCACTGGCGCTCGCTTGGCGTCCGACCGAGCATCAAGATCCTGAACTTGCACCGAAGCGTCAACGCAAATATCGAGATCTCGCACAGCAAGCTTACGAGCGGGTAATACCGCTTCATGCGAAGAGCGTGTAACTTCCTCTTCGCGTCCTCTAGAGAGCCGCTGGGGAGCCGCACGAACTCTAGCAGGAGACGAAAGTGGAGAGAGAGACGAGCGAGGAGAAGGAGAGGGAGACCTTCTAGATCTCTTCACTGGTAGACTGTCATCCTTTCTCCGAGGACGTGGTTGCGTCCCTCTCTAAGAAAGAGCATCAGCAAGTTGTTGCTGCAACGAGCGCAGGATCTTCTCAGTAGGAGATTCCCTGTCAGGTGACGGGCTGATCCTGTGAGAAGGCGAGGGGCGAGGGGACGCCTTCTTCCTTCTCCCAGGAACTGCCGTAGAACGCGCTCGGGAGCGACTGGGGCACTCAAAAAAGTCATCATTCGATGACTCTTTACATTTCTTCTGTGGCGGGAAGGCTGCGAACACACTCTCAGGCGAAGATCGCCGCTCGAGAGCAAAAACTGGACGTGAAGCGTCACGATCACCAACGCTCCTTTTCAGCGGGCGTGAAACTGACAGAGAGCTCCACCCCTTGTGCGGGAGGAAGCCTCTGAAGAAGAGAAACACTCTTTGAGGAGACGTGCACGCGCACGCTCCTTGGCAGTCTGGGTAGCGTCAACAGATACTGCCGAAGGCACGTCAGATCGGTGGGCATTCCCCGTAACCCTCCTGCGGCTTTCGACATGCCCTCTCCCTGAAACCTGGGAGTCCGGCAGCGGTCTAGGCCTAGAGGCGAAATGGGGCCGATCTGATGCACCCTCCACAAACGAAGGAGCACTGTCACTGCACTTTGCACCTTCATTTTTGCCTTCTAAGGCGAGCACTTTAGATTCTAAATTACGAATCGACTCTTAAGATTAGCGTAAGGGTATTACCCTCCACAGACACTGTTTCAGGGCCCGAAGGCAACACTACAGGGTTAGGAGTAGTGATTAAAGGAGGGTTAGTAGGAGAAACATGAACTTCCTAACGTTTACCTGAAACGCTCCTGGAGGAAGACCTCCTTAACCTATCCCGTTCAAGCTTACGAAGATAGGACTCATACGCTCTCCATCCAGAATCTGAAAGACACTCACATTCCTTGCAGCGACTTTCATACATACAATCATGCTCCCTGCAACTCTTACACAAAGTATGAGGGTCTACTGATGCTTTCAGTAGCCTACCTCGACATTCACTCTTGGTACAAAACCTGGCGCTAGCCGAACTAGAACCAGACATCTTATTTAAAGAGAAATCAAGCCAAAATCAATCAAATCCACAATTAACGTGTGCCTAGCCACCGATCCAAAAGTCAAGATACCAAAAAATCAAAAAGGGGTACTTATAGTAGCCAAGTTTCCTAAATTCAAGACGGAGGTGCTGAAAACTGTGTTTACAACACCGGCGACAGAAAAATTATGAATAGAAAATGGGAATGGTTCCTGATACCCGCCTCCCAGCGGCGGGAATGGGTACTAACCACCTGACTCCCACTACGTGTGTCGTAAGTTTTTTAATTTCTGTCGGACTTAGGGAAATACAGCTATATATATATCTGACAAGTAAGTTTCATGAACAAAATGATATTGTTATTATACAATAAAGTTTTATACATACTTACCTGGCAGATATATACTTAGCTATTTGACTCTGTCGTCCGACAGAAATTCGAATTTCGCGCACACGCTACCTGTAGGTCAGGTGATCTACTTACCTGCCGCTGGGTGGCAGGACTAGGAACCATTCCCATGTTCTATCATATTTTTTCTATACCGCCTGTCTCCTGAGGGGAGGTAGGGTGGGTATAATTTTGTATATATCTGCCAGGTAAGTATGTATAAAACTTTATTGTATAATAACAATATCATTTTTATACATTTAACTTACCTGTCAGTATATACTTAGCTGATTCACACCATTGGAGGTGGGACAGAGACAGCTAAATACAGAATCAAACAGGAATCACAACTATCGTTGTAGGTAATAAATAAATAAAACCTTGGTTCCTACCTGTTTAGACTGAAGACTTCATGAATACAATCCAGGAGTCTAGTCAGTCTCAAGAGCCTCAGCGAGATATTGATCTATGGCTAAGAGTTCTTGTGGTTCTGCCAAAGGGGTCTTACCCGCTTACTTGGTAGATCCTGGAAGGACTACGTCAATGGGTGCTTATCCACTTACTTGACAAGACCTATACAAGGAGCACAACATCGATCCCGATCACCTCAAAACCTATCCATGTTAGTTTCTAAGATTGCAAAGAAGTTATCCCCTAACCTCTTGCAAACAACCACAAACTCGAATCACAAACATTTCGTACAGTAAAAGTACAAAAATAAAAATAAAATTAAAAAAAAAATGTTTGTACAATCTAGCCAGTAAGACGTCTCTTGATTCCCCACTGATCCAAACTAGGACGTCCGTGCGCCAGCGAGCATACTAATCAGCAGAAAAAACCACAACTCGTCTCACAAGGTAAGATCTATGTACTAATCAAAAATTAGAACAATACAAATTTTTCTAAGGATCGTTATGTGCTCCCAGCCCCAGCACTGTATCGGCTGATACAAAAGGACCCAGAGAGAAACACTTTTCATATGTTACTTTAACGTCCTTGAGATAGTGCGATGCGAACACTGAATTACACCTCCAGTAAGTCGCATCCACAATGTCTTTTAAAGACATGTTCTTCTGAAATGCTAATGAAGTGGCTACCGCTCTAACCTCATGAGCCTTCACTCGGAGAGTCCTGAAAGAGTCTTCAGTGCAGTCATTATGAGCATCCGTAATAATGCTCCTCACAAAAAATGCTAATGCATTTTTTTACATGGGTCTACTAGGATCCCGAACTGCGCACCACAGGCTTTGTTTACATCCGTTTAGTTCATTCTTCTTCTTTAAATAGAACTTCAAAGCTCTAACCGGACATAAAGATCTTTCTAATTCCTCTCCTACTAGATTTGAAAGTCCTTTAACTTCAAAACTCTTTGGCCAGGGTTTTGAAGGGTTCTCGTTCTTGGCCAGAAACAGAGTCTGGAAAGAACAAATTGCCGCATCACTCTTAAATCCTACTCGAGAATCTAGAGCGTGTATTTCACTAATTCTCTTCGCGTCGCTACGCAACAAGAAAATACATTTTCTCGTTAGATCTCTAAACGACGCGTTGAGAGGAGGTTCAAATCTACTAGATGATAGAAATCTCAAAACTACATCTAGGTTCCAGTTAGGAGTGCGAGGAGAAAAGGTTTTAGAGGTTTCAAAAGATCTAATAAGATCGTGGAGGTCTTTATCTTCTGCAATTCTCAAACCTCTGTTTCGAAATACGGCAGAAAGCATACTTCGATAACCTTTAATGGTAGAAACTGATAATTTTGATTCTTCCCTAAGGAAAATCAAGAAATCGGCTATGTTGGTCACAGAGGTATCGGAAGAGGACAGTTTATTCTTCTTACACCATCTTCTAAAAACATCCCATTTTGATTGGTAGACCCGAATAGTTGAAGATCTCCGGGCTCTAGCAATTGCTTTTGAAGCTTTGCTTGAAAAGCCTCGCTCTGACAAGTCTTTCGATAGTCGAAAGGCAGTCAGAGCGAGAGCGTGGAGGTTTTGATGGTACCTCTCGAAATGGGGTTGTTTGAGAAGATCTCTCCTGTGTGGAAGAGATCTTGGGAAGTCCACTGTCCATTCCTGTACCTCTGTGAACCAATCTTGAGACGGCCAAAAGGGAGCGATGAGTGTTAGTCTCGTCCCTCTTGATGCCGCAAATTTTCTTAACACCACTCCTAACATTTTGAAGGGGGGAAAGGCGTAGGCATCTAGGCCTGACCAGTCCAGCAGCATGGCGTCCACCGCTATCGCTCTCGGGTCTTCCACTAAGGAGCAAAAGTTCTCTATCCTTCTGGATAGGTAGGTGGCGAATAGGTCTATATGACTGCCCCACAGGGACCACAGAGCTTGACACACCTGAATGTGAAGGGTCCATTCTGTGGGGAGAACTTGGTTTAACCTGCTTAGCCTGTCTGCTCCTGATGTTCTTCTCTCCTTTCACGAATCTTGTTGAGAAGAGTCACTTTCTTTTCTTTTGCCCAATACAACAGCTCTTTGTTATATGCAACAGAGAAAGAGAGTGAGTTCCCCTTGTTTCTTGATATAGGCCAACGCTGTGGTGTTGTCCGAGTTGACCTGTACCACTTGACCTAACACCTCTGTCTCGAAGGCTTTTAGAGCTAGAAAGAACGGCATAAAGTTCTTTGGAGTTTATATGCCAGTCTAGCTGATCCTTCCTCCATTGGCCTGATACTTCTTTTGTCCCTAGAGTCGCTCCCCATCCCTTCTCTGAAGCGTCTGAGAAACAAAGATTAGGTTTGGGTTCCGAACTTCTAGAGGACAAGCCCTCGTTCTTTTCTAAGGGAAAAATCCACCACTTCAGATGATTCTTTACCTCCAGAGGAATACTGAAAGTGTCTGAAAGTTGCCCGTTCTTCCAACTCCAAATTCTTCTTAGGAAGAATTGAAGAGGGCGAAGGTGGAGTCTTCCTAGCGAAATGAACTGTTCTAGTGAGGAAAGGGTTCCCAGAAGACTTAGCCACTCCCTCACCGAACTCCGTTCTTTCTCTAGGAAGCTCGAGATTTTCTGTAATCCCCGAGCAATCCTTTCCTGGGACAGAAAAGCCCGAAAACCCCGAGAATCCATCCGAATCCCCAAATAGACTAAGTTCTGACTGGGGATCATCTGAGGATTTCTCAAGGTTCACGAGAAGTAATCCTAACGTCTTTGCTAGGTTCAAAGTAGACTGTAGGTCCTCCAAACACCGTTCTCCGACTTGGCCCGGATTAGCCAATCGTCGAGATACATTGAGATGTTTATCCCTTCTAAATGAAGCCATTTGGCCACGTTCCGCATCAGATACGTGAATACCTGAGGGGCGGTCGATAGGCCGAAGCACAAGGTCCTGAATTGGAAGATTTGTCCTTGTACAACAAATCTTAGATATTTTCTTGACAATGGGTGAATCGGAACATGAAAGTAAGCATCCTGAAGGTCCAGGGATACCATCCAATCTCCCTGACGTAGGGAAGACAGAACTGAAGCTGAAGTCTCCATGGAGAACTTCTTTTTCTCCACGTACCTGTTCAGGACGCTTACATCTAGGACGGGTCTCCATCCCCCCGAAGCCTTTGGAACCAAGAAAAGGCGGTTGTAAAACCCCGGGGAGAAAGGATCTTGCACTAGCTCTATTGCATTCTTGTCCCTCATCGACACCACCGTCTGAAGGAGAGTCTCGTTCAGTCCAGGGTCCTTGTAACTCGTCGACAAATCCTTCGGAGATGTTGCCAAAGGAGGTCTGTCTACAAAGGGAATGATGTACCCCTTCTGTAGGACAGACAGAGTCCAGGGATCTGCTTCTCTTACGGACCAGGCATCCAGAAAGTATTGAAGTCTGGCCCCTACATGTGCTTGGAGGACATGGCTGCTATTTGCTCTTTTTAAAAGAGCGGAAGGAAGACCTCCCTCGCTTGTCGAAGGGTTTTCTCTTCGAAGTTGATCGAGTTGAAGGGGCTCCACGAAAGGGCACCACTGGAGTCCGAGCCACCTTCTTCTGAGTCGTAACTGCAGGTCTACTTTTCTTTGTAGATTGTACAAGAAGGTCCTGCGTAGCCTTTTCCGACAAGGATCTCGAAACATCCTTCACTAAAGATGAAGGAAACAGATGTTCTGACAGAGGTGCGAATAATAGAGTGGACCTCTGAGAAGGAGAAACTCCTTTCGTCAGAAAGGAACTGTAAAGAGATCTTTTCTTTAACATTCCAGATCCAAAAAGAGCCGCCAACTCACCAGAACCATCTTGCACAGCCTTATCCATGCAAGATAGGACACTGTGCAAAGTTTCTGGATCAAGAAAATCTGGCTCACTCGTCTTCTTAGCCAGCACAACAGACCAATCCAAGAAGTTGAACACCTCTAAGACGTGAAAAATTCCCTTAAGGTGCTGATCTAATTCCGACATACTCCAGGACGCCTTTGCTGAATTGAGAGACTGTCTTCTCACAGACTCTACAAGACTCGAGAAATCTGAATCTGCAGACGAGGGGAGCATCAATCCCATCGCCTCTTCTGTCTTATACCAAATGCCTCTTTTCCCCGACAGCTTGGAGGGAGGAGAGCAATAAACAGTTCTCAAAGTTTCCTTTTTAGATAAAAGCCACGAATCTAAAGACTGGAGGGCTTTCTTCATTGAGATCGCCGGCTTCATATTTAAGAAAGCCGAGGATTTCGGGGTTTTTGTGCTCGAAAACAGAGATCTCGGTGAAGGAGGAGCTGCAGGACTAAGAGAATCCGATAACTCCTCAAGAAGTAACGAGGCTAAAACTTTATAATTGGAAAGTCCCTCGTTAGTTGAAACTTCTTCCTCAGAAATCTCTTCAAGTTCAAGGTTAGAAGGAGATCGCTCTTTCCTGAACGATTCTCTATCAAGAGAAGCCGCTCTAGGAGAAATGTTTCTAGTAGGTGAAGGACTATTAGAGGCCTCACGTCTAGAAGAATCCTCGCGTCTGGGAGGTGTCACGCTTCTGGCTGGCGTCTTGCGACTTGCAGCGTCCTCGCGTTTACCTGGCGCCTCTCTCCTGGGAGGCGTCACGCCTCTGGTTGACGTCACGCGCCTTGGAGCGTCCTCGCGCTTGCCTCGCGCCTCTCTCCTGAGAGGCGTCACGCTTCTAGTTGACGTCTCGCGCCTCGAAGCGTCCTCGCGCTTGCCTAGCGCCTCGCTCCTGGGAGGCGTCATGCTTCTGGCTGGCGTCACCCGCTTTGGAGCGTCCTCGCGCTTGCCTGGCGACTCTCTCCTGAGAGGCGTCACGCTTCTAGTTGACATCTCGCACCTCGAAGCGTCTTGGCGCTTGCCTGGCGCCTCGCTCCTGGGAGGCGTCATGCTTCTGGCTGGCGTCACCCGCTTTGGAGCGTCCTCGCGCTTGCCTGGCGACTCTCTCCTGAGAGGCGTCACGCTTCTTATTGACGTCTCGCGCCTCGTAGCGTCCTGGCGCTTGCCTGGCGCCTCGCTCCTGGGAGGCGTCCTGCTTCTGGTTGGCGTCACGTGCCTATCTCGAAGCTCGCATCTTCTTGGCGCCTCGATGCACACTGGCGTCTCGCGTCTGGTTGACGTCTCGCGCTTGGAATGCTCGACGCGCCTGACTGGCGACTCGCATCTGTAAAGCGCTTCGCGCCTGGCTGACGTTTCACGTCTAGAAGACTCGACGCTCTTGTCTGGCGTCTCGCGCCTGGAAGGCTCTACGCGTTTCGTTGGCGTCTTGCGTTTGACAGGAGAACGGATCCTGCTCGGCCTATGCAAGGCTGATGAATCCGATTCCAAATCAGAGGAAGACAAATTTCTATGGCGAGTCTGAACCCTCGATAGCCTAGACTTCTTAATAGGCAGGAAATCGTCTTTCCTTCTGGGAGGGTCATTTGACAGAACTCCCACAAGAGAAGTGATGGAATCCTGCATAGTGCGAAGGATTCTTTTAGTCTCTTCATTATTGTCTACCCTCGGTTAATTACTGAATGGTCCTCCTCTTGAAAACGCTCAGGACTAGAAGTAATCCTGGGTTCATCGAAACGTCTTTTCAGAGGGCGAGAAAGATCCACCGATCTCCAACCTCTTTTAGGTGAAGAATTCTCCGAGGAGGAGAAACACTCACGCAGAACGCTTTTTCTGTAGCGTTCTCTGGCATTCTGTGGCGATACAGAAAATGCCGAAGGGACGTCTGACTGTTGGGGATCCTCCACAACCTCCTTACGGCTTTCGACATTCCTTCTCCTCTGGGCTTGGGAGCTTGAAAGAGGTCTAGGCCTGGGAGCATTGTGGAGACAATCAAACGCCCCCTCCACTGCACTGGGGACACTTAAATCACTATCCACAGCACTATAATCACACTGCTTACCTTCAATGGCCGCCATTTTGGTTTCCATTTTCCGAAGGGCGGCTTTAAGATTCGCAATCTCAGATGCCGAATCTGTGGGTTCTAATAAAGGAGCAGGTACATTAGATGGGGCAGTAAAAGGAGAAGAGGGTATAATATTACTGATAACCCCGCTAGATACAGAACTAGACAAAGGTTTGGAAGAAGAACCTCCTCACCCTGTCTCTTTCTAACTTCTTCAAGTATGAAGTTAGAGATTTCCATTCTTCCGCAACTCAAATCCTTGCCATTCATTACAAGTATTACCAAAAAAAAGAACATTCATTACATCCTGCATTTCTTGCAAATAGTATGAGGATCAAGCGATGCCTTCGGCATCCTAACTTTACAACCCACATTCACACTCATTCTCACCACACTTCCAGAATCAGACATCATGTTGAACAATCCAAATCAAATTCCAAAAACGGTCCACAATCGCGTATGCCAGTACAATCAATGCAAATACGTCACCGAGAAGTCCAAACGAAGATCAATTGCGATGCAAAATACGAATCCAGCCGGAGATACCCACAACGATGTTGCCAGTATGGCCGACAGAAAAAATATGATAGAACATGGGAATGGTTCCTAGTCCTGCCACCCAGCGGCAGGTAAGTAGATCACCTGACCTACAGGTAGCGTGTGCGCGAAATTCGAATTTCTGTCGGACGACGGAGTCAAATAGCTAAGTATATATCTGACAGGTAAGTTAAATGTATAAAAAAATAATTTCATAGTTCCTTGGGATCGAACCCATTTTCGATTAGATGGGGAACGAAATCAGGAACGAAACTTGCCGTTACTACGCCTGTTGTCGAAGAGGCTAGTGAACTCTAAGGTTAATAACTCGCTAAAATGAGAAATTATCTTGGATGGCGCTTCTAGCGCAAATTCCACCAGGGTGGCGCTTCTGGCGTATTGCGCCACGGTGGCGCTTCTGGCTCATTGCGCCAGGGTGGCGCTTCTGGCGTTTCCGCTTCTGGTGCATTGCGCCAGGCTGGCTCTTCTGGCGCATTGAGCCTTTCTATATTTATTCCGTTCTCAGTAGGAAAAACTTTTATGGACAATATACAGGCGGTCCCCGGGTTACGACGGTTCCGGCTTACGACGTTCCGAGGTTACAACGCTTTTTCTTAAATATTCAATGGAAAAATCCGTCCTGGGTTACGACGCTTGTTCCGAGGTTACGACGCTGACGCTTCCGACGCTCCGAGTTAACGACGCTTTTAAAAAACGCATACTATGATAAAAATCCTTTATAGTTTAGCACAGTATATTAATAAAAATAAGTTTCTGGTTAGATTACAACAAAAATTTTGAGATTATGATGATTTTCGACACTTTTTATGTTGTATTTTTCTATGTTTTTTAGTGACGCCTCATATGGGAACTAGTTTCCGAGCGAATGAATACATACTAGTTTACATATAACAGTCCAAAAAGCGCATAATAATGAACAAAAAACATCATTGCTTGGTTTCCAGTAATAATAAAACAAAACGAAGTTTCTGGTTAGATTATAACGCAAATTCCAAGTATCCAAAGAGAGACATTATCCAGTAATTTGATCAGAGAGAGAGAGGAGAGAGAGAGGAGAGAGAGAGATAGAGAGAGAGAGAGAGCGAGAGAGAGAGGAGAGAGAGAGAGAGAGAGAGGCGTCTTCCGACGCTCCGAGTTAACGACGCTTTTAAAAAACGCATACTATGATAAAAATCCTTTATAGTTTAGCACAGTATATTAATAAAAATAAGTTTCTGGTTAGATTACAACAAAAATTTTGAGATTATGATGATTTTCGACACTTTTTATGTTGTATTTTTCTATGTTTTTAGTGACGCCTCATATGCGGAACTAGTTTACGAGCGAATGAATACATACTAGTTTACATATAACAGTCCAAAAGCGCAAATAATGAAAAAATCATTGCTTGTTTCCAGTAATAATAACAAAACGAAGTTTCTGGTTAGATTACAACGCAAATTCCAAGTATCCAAAGAGAGACATTATCCAGTAATTTGATCAGAGAGAGAGAGAGAGAGAGAGAGAGAGAGAGATAGAGAGGAGGAGAGACGAGGAGAGAAGATACTGGAGAGAGAGTGAGAGAACGGAGAGGGACGAGAGAGAGGATAGACGGAGACGGAGGAGAGAGACGAGAGGCGTCTTCCGGACGACTCCGAGTTAAGGGGACAGAGAACCCCAGACTTCGCTGAAGTGTTCGTTTCGTTTTTTTTAAAACGGCCCTCTGACTCATGCCAGTAAATGTTTGTTGATACTAATATATAAGCCTATTTAAAGATACGTTTACTTTAATTAGTCTATATGATACGTAAATAGTAATCAACTGTTCTTGTAGCCCTCAATATTTGGCAAAATCGAAGTATCCAAAGAGAGACATTATCCAGTACGTAATTTGATCAGAGAGAAGAGAGAGAGAGGAGAGATAGAGAGAGAGAGAGAGAGAGAGAGAGAGAGGCGCTTTGGCAACAATGGTCTCGGGGGTTTTTATAGCTTCCTTCTGCTTGATGATCGTGGATATTGTAGAAGGATTTCGACATACTCGTTTGCCAAATCGACGATACGAACGCCACGTTCATGCTTTGCTATAATTTCATGTTTTGCTTCCATCGAAATCATTTTCTTGGGTTTTTTCTTATCACCTGCTTTGTCTTTAGCTTTGAGACCCATGGTTAATAATAAAATAGACAAAATAACACGAAAAATAGGCGCAAATACAACGAACTAAACAACGACGTGTTAACATGCAGCACCAACAAACAAACAGACTGAACGCCATTTATCGGTCACCTATACAACTTACACTCATCGCAAAATCGTATCTCAAATATTTCGTTGTATATCAAAGCTTGTATTTCGCAAATTTTCTGTATATCTCAAAACATTCGTATATTGAGGGCATCGTATGTCAAAGTTTCCAATGTATTTGATCAGAGAGAGAGAGAGAGAGAGAGAGAGAGAGAGAGAGAGAGAGAGACGGAGAGAGAGAGAGAGAGACGCTTTGGCAACAATGGTCTCGGGGAGTGACTGAAAGTTTCTTTTCTGAACATATAGGACAGAGAAGTGTTTTCGTTTCATTACACGGCCATCTGACTCATGGCAGGAAATGTTTTGTTGATACTAATATATAAGCCTATTTAAAGATACATTTACTTTAATTAGTCTATATGATACGTAAATAGTAATCAGCTGTTCTTGTGATGAGCCCTCAAGATTTTGCAAAATCACTCCAGGTTGTACATAAAACTTCAAGAATGTAGTGTCACCAGAGGATTACAATAGTTTTTTACCTTCAAGAACCAGCATTCTTTTATGAAAATAACTCAGGTTGAACATAAAACTACAGGAAACAACATGTAGTGTAACCAAAGGATTACAAGTAAGGTTTTTATAACTTTTTATTAGTTTAAGACATATTTCCAAGCGTCGTTCCGGCTTACGACGATTTTAGGCTTACGGGTACGCGTCTCAAGAACGGAACCCCCGTCGTAACCCTGGGGGACTGCCTTGGTACATATAGTACCATTCATGGGGGAAAACAATTTCATGTCACGAAGAGGAATGATTTCCCAAAAGAAAACCTTATCGAACTTATCCTGAGGCAATCTTCGATCTTTAATATGAATTATGCTTTCTACACCTGCTTTCTCCGAAAGCCTGAGATTCAGGGAAACAAACTTTTATGCCTTAAAGAATCCTCTATAATTCTGTTACATTGCGGTAAACAGAATTAAACTAGGAAAACTTTGTAAGGA
Organism: Macrobrachium nipponense; assembly: GCF_015104395.2. Classification (NCBI taxonomy): domain Eukaryota; kingdom Metazoa; phylum Arthropoda; class Malacostraca; order Decapoda; family Palaemonidae; genus Macrobrachium; species Macrobrachium nipponense. Next base: position 94,080,230 of record NC_061100.1, on the reverse strand, counting down.
TACTAGGAATTCAGTTTGTCAACCACAGAGTTAACTTCGGTATGTATATGACTTGATCATACCGTAGTCTTAAGGTGAATTCTCTACTACATTCTTCCCTCGCCGAGGCCGAGAGAGAATAAAATAAAATCTTCTAACTTCGTTTCTTTTTGTCAATAAAACGAATTAGTACTAGACGAAGGAGATCCTAATGAGAAATAAGGATCGAAGAGAATCATTCAAGCTTCCTATCCATGGACATAATGCTGTAATCTATGCTTCTATTACTTGAAAAAGCCTCTAATCAAATAATGTGAGCTCATACAAGTCTTGTTCAATTCCAAACAATTGCAAAGTTCTCATTCTGAAAACCGGTTTGCTGCATATATACAGAAGAAGATGACTTATAATCTCTTAAAAGTAACGAACTAGGAGAAGGAGGGGTGGCAGCAACTCAAGAGACTCTACCGAATTCTTGCAATAAAAGGGTTGCTAAGGTCTTGTAAGCTGAAAGACCTGCACCCTCATTGACTTCCTAGTCTGATATCTTCCATTTCTTGTCCCATAATGTTGTGAGAAGAGTGAGTCACCCGAGGAGAGCGCCTCTCTTCATAAGGTGAAGGGTTTAAAGTAGAACCAGCTACATCCTGACAAGGGTTACGTTCGCCTGTGCGACATTCTTGAGGACCTGGCAGGTGAAGGTGATCTCACAAAAAACTTCTCTCCAAATCAAAACCATTGTGATAGAGACGAAGCGCTTATGCGACCACTAGAGTCCCTGTCACGAGAAGTATGTTCTTGGGTTCTCTTCCCGAGAAACTTCCCACAGATTCAGACACATCCTGACACGGGCGACAGCCGCATGTGCGACATTTCGCGTCCCTGTCAGGAAAAAACTGATCCCGTGACAAATCTCAAGAGGATACCCTGTTTAATTTCCATCTTCCAACACAAAGAAGCTGGAAATCCTGGAGCCTGGCACCTAGATGGTGCCTGGTTCCTTTAGTAGAAGTGCTGTAAGAATATGTTATTGTTATAATACAATTAAGTTTGTTCATACTTACCTGGCAGATATATACGTATATAGCTGTATTTTCTGAAGTCCGACAGAATTTAAAAATTCGCGGCACACGCAGTGGGCGGCCAGGTGGTAGTACCCATTCCCGCCGTGGGAGGCGGATATCAGGAACTATTCCCATTTCATTATATTTTATCAGTGCCACTGTCTCCTGAGGGGAGGTGGGTGGGCACTTAATTATATATATCTGCCAGGTAAGTATGAACAAACTTAATTGTATTATAACAATAACATTTTGTTCATGAAACTTACCTGACAGATATATATATAGCTGAATCCCCTTCCCACCTTTCGGATGGTGGGAAAGAGACAGAATAGGATTTTTTGGGAAACTAAATTAAGTAGATGATATACATCTTAGTTCCTCACCTGTTAGCATAGCCGACTTCGTGATTACTGTCACCAAAGTCTGCTTCTGCGTTACTAGAGTTGCCAGCGAGGTAGAGACCTGTAATGCTGGTGTGCTCTAAATGATCTGTCAACGGGGGCGTGACCACAATGTGACTAGACCATATGACCATACTTCTGAGGGCAACGAAGCTAAAACCACCACCTGACCTAACCTATCAAAGTTAGTTCCATAACTTCTAGGCTAAAGAAAAGAAACGCGCCTCAAGCGACCAACCCTTCAAAGTTAAAAGCACACCTATCCCTTTTCTATAGGATAGGATTCGTGTTGCTTCCTGCCCCAACCCAATAATATCTAGGATATGTATGGTCCTAGCGACTTACGGATCTGAAATGTCGTCTTCACATCCCGTCGGAAGATGTGAAGCGAACACAGAGTTGCTTCGCTAAAGCGTGGCACTCAGTTTGGATGTTACTGAGTGTCACGCTCTGTGAAATGCTTCTGAGGCCGCGCCTCACCTCTTGAGCATTCATATTAAGAAAAAATCTCAAATCTTGATGCAAACATAATGAATGAGACCTCTTAAAAGAACTCCTTGGCTATAATGCCAGGGTGCTCTTGGACATGAACCAGTCTGGTCTTTTTACGGAACCCCGCAGATTGTCGGGAGTGTAAAGCGAACACAGAGTTGCTTCGCTACGCGTGGCACTCAGGATGTTACTGAGTGTCATGCTCTGTTGAAATGCTTCGAGCGCGCCCTCCACCTCTTGAGCATTCATATTAAGAAAAAATCTCAAATCTTTATGCAAACACAATGAATGAGACCTCTTAAAAGAACTCCTTGGCTATAATGCCAGGGTGTTTTTGGACATGAACCAGTCTGGTCTTTTTATTTTTTACGGAACACCGCAGATTGTCCGTTGACCTTGACTTTCTATAGTTTTATCAAGATAAAACTTGAGAGACCCTACAGGGCACAGGACTCTCTAATGCCCTTGCCCAATAATTTGTGCCATACCCTTGGTCTCCAAGACCTTCGGGTCAAAGGGTTAGACAGTTTTCGTTCTTATCAAGAAATGGAATGCTTAGAGGACAGACCGCATTATGTCCTTAAAGCCAAAACCTCTGATGATGGCTACAAAACCTCACTAACCCTCTTTGCCGTGGGCTAGAGCGGTTAGAATATTTAGCCTTCTGGTCACGTGTATTTAAGTTCGCAGAAAGGATAGGTTCGAATTGCTTTTGGCATCAGAAAAACTCAGGACTAGTCTAAGTTCATGTCGGAACCTTTGATCCAGAGAATTTTAAGATCTCACAGACCTCAAAGATCGTGAAGCTTTGTTGTTTGACAGAACCGAATCTCTGAGCCTAGAGGCCGTCAACAACATATTTGCATATTCTACAATAGTTAGGACTTCTAGCTTATCTCATACTTCAGACGGAAAGATAGAACCATAAGGAAACTTCACCAGAGGTCGAGGTGGAGGAACAGTCATTTCCCTTCACTATCTCCAGAAACGGCCTCCTCCGATTGAACACTGAAAATAGGCAGCACTGCTTTGCCTTGGCCAAGAGGCTGCCATTACTCTTGAAGATCTTATCGCTCTGTACCATTGAAGACGAAGGTAGATATTGAATGCAACCTACGTCTTTCACAGACAAATCGAGATAAGGATTCTCAAGATTCTGAAACTGTGCCTACCAATGACTGAAAACGCTAACCGCTATTTCATTGCTGTCCGGTGAGAAGTCGTAGTTGCAATGAAAGCGGGGGGCGTTCTTCAGTAAATGCAAACACAGGGGAAAGCTGCCTGAAGAACTGCTTCTCATGGGTCTGAACATTGGCGGAAGTAGAGCTGTCAGGTTGGAGAGTAGGCGATGTCTTTGACATAATCTGTTAATTCGGGTTGAAACAATGAACAATTGTACACCTACGAATATGAGATATTTTAAAGACAAACCAGATGTCTGCAAAATCATTCGCATTATCGCAGTGCGATGCAGCGGGAGACTTGTACAGACTTCTGTTACCGTGCGTTAAACAGAAAGATGAAAGTGTCTAAGAGATATCTCTGTTGAAAATTCTCGCAATATCGAAGGCGATGGAATCTATCGTCACAGCAGTAGATGTTCCTTCATAATTGCGAGAAACCCCGTTAATCAGAGACCTAAGTCCATGATTGTTGGGCAGAGATACGGTTCGGTAGTCAATCAAAGCAGGAGAGAGAGAGAGACATAATCAACCGTGCATCTCGGAGGCCCAGCTGATACTGAGCTGCTATCATGGCAGTTCAATACGCAGTAGCTGAGCTTGAGCTCCCGCTGACTCGTCATCCTGAGTTGCCAGGTAATCCATATTCCACGAAGGAATGCGTTCGGCTAGAACCACCGAGCATAAAAGATATGCTCGAGCAATTATATTTAGGCGAAACGAATTTCGCGGTAAATATAAAAAGCTTAAATGGTGTTGTCGTGACAAAACATAAGTATATAAAATTGAAACAAACTCCTCGGGAGGTTGCAGGCAACCCAGAGTTGCAGTTCAATTAGAATACTTCTCGTCTAAGTCGCAATCCGTTAGAATAACCTAGGATATGCGCCATACCCTCGGACAATTCAACTGACTTAGTAGAATCATGTCGCGAGGTTAATATACGTAGTATATTTTATAGGATTCTGAACAACGATCTCCATCCTAAATTCTTTCCTTCAAGAAAACAAAATAAGGATTGGAGATCGACCACCTTCGATCTCTATCAAAGAGAGTGAAGGGAGAAGTCTTCCTCGAAGGAAAGCTTCAATGGTGAACAGAATACTAACTGCCTGAGTTGCCAGCTACTCCCTTTACGAAGGAATAGGTATGATATCGAGCAAAAGGAAACTCTCAAGCAGGTCTTTTAAACGAAACAGAATTCGCTAAAAACAGAAGCTGAGTCGGGTTGTTGCGTAACAATACCTGAAGAGTTGTTTCTTACTCCGAAAACTCTTGGAAGGTTGAAGGGAGGGAGTGCTCAAATAAATACATTAGAACAACAGTTCTTTCGGCTTCTATCCGCAGAGTAGGTAAATACGATATGCGTATATGACTTGACCCATGCGTTAGCAAAATGACGCAAAGATAAACTACGTAAGTATTGTAGTAATTTGAACATCGAATTCTCTACTACATCTTTCCTCGACGAAGAAGAGAGAAAGAAAGGAAAACGACTGTCCACGCTCTAATGAATGAGGCTTTTTAAAAGAACTCCTTGACTCTTTGCCAAGACTCTTTTCCAAGAAAAAGGGGTAGTAATATTCGAATAGAGATCATCAAGAGAGAACCGAGGATCGAAAAGGACCGTTCAATGTTCTTATGATATTGGACATAAGACTTCCTGGATCTAGTCTACAAGTCTTTTTCTTACTCCCCGGATGAGCCTCTGAAAAATGAATGAGAGCTCTTCCGAAATTTGTTAACGAGTTTATCCGCTTAAACGATAAAAAACGTTTTTAAATCTATGTCAATGAGAACTACCCCATTATGAGGGGTCCCCCACTTAAATGACAAAACGTTTAGTATCTTGACAATGGGGAAAACGTCCTTACTTGACAAAACTATTAGCACTTTGCTAATAGGGGGAAAACCCTTGACATGACCGAAAGTCACCCAGGAATCCGAGTATATAATCTTCCCGATTCTCAGAGAAAATCGACAAGAAGAGGAAAGAGGGATCGAAGAAAAAATCGGGTATGTCTCTCCGCTAACTCCGAATCCTTTTTTTCTGTTAAGGAATGTCCTGTGGAGAGTCCTGAAAAAAACCTCGTCTTGACGAGCGTTTATAAAGCGTCAAGCGTCCTAAGAAAACGTCGTGAACAGCAAATAAGACGCCTTTACTCTCGCCAAAGCGTCCTGCCGAGCTTCCACCGAAGCGTCCTGGCGAATGTCCACAAAAGCGTCCTCATAAGCATCTGCTGAGCGTCCTGGAAAGCGTCCTGCTGAGCGTCCTCAAAAGCGTCCTCCCGACCTGAGCGTCCTGCTTCAGCGTCCTGGAAAGCGTCCTGCTGAGCGTCCTCAAAAAACGTCCTGCTTAGCTACGAGCGTGTCTGAGCAGAGAACACCAAGTTTCTGAACGACGTTTCAGAGAGGAACTCGTGAGCGCCCTGATGCATGCAAGGCCCGCCAAGAGGCGTCCTGGCGAGCGACCTTTCCAACATCACAATGTTACGACGAACCGCGTTTTGCATATGACGTTGAATATTTTCAAGGGACGTCCTCATGCGAGTCTCCATGGAGAGCCGCACACAGCTCTAACTTCATGAGCGTTCACTCGCAGGAGGCTCAAATCACTCTTCTGGCAAGATGAATGAGCCTCCTTAATATTTCCCTTAGGAAAAGAGCCAGTGCATTCTTCGAAAAGGGTAAATGTTGGTCTCTTCCTGAGCACCATACATTACCCGAAGGACCTCTTACTTCCTTCGTTTATGTAAATATAACTCGAGAGCCCTGACAGGGCACAGGACTCTTTCATCCTCTCGAGACGATAGAGAGAGGACGTGAAGCGTCCTCTTCTCTAAAGCTTCTTTAGGGGGGCGCGAGTCCTTCCGAGAGCTCCAACCCCTGTGTGGAGGACGCCTCGGAGGACGAGAAGCAATCCTTCAAGATTCGTGCACGTGCTCGATCTTCGGCAGCCTGGGAAGCGGACAACAGGACCTGCCGAAAGGAAGCCAGATCAGCATGAAAAAAACCGTAACCTTCCTTGGCTTTTGACATGCCCTCTCCCTGGTTTCCTGGGACGTCCGACAGAGGTCTAGGGCCTAGAGGCGTTATGGGGCCGATCTGACGTTCCCTCCTAACGAGAGAGAGGACGTGAAGCGTCCTTTTCTCTAAAAGCTTCTTAGAGGGCGCGAGTCCTTCCGAGAGCTCCAACCACCTTGCGCGGGGAGGACGCCTCGGAGGACGTTTAGCAGCCTGGGAAGCGTCAACAGGTTCTGCCGAAGGGACGCCAGATCGGTGGGGAGCCCCCGTAACCCTCTTGCGGCTTTCGACATGCCCTCTCCCAGAGTCCTGGGAGTCCGACAGAGGTCCAGGCCTAGAGGCATTATGGTCCGATTCTGACGCCCCCCACTCCACAACACAAGGGGCACTACACTTCACAACACTGATTGGAGAGCGAGCACTTTAGTCTAAGAATACTTGATGTAATCCTCTAGCAGACACTTCTTCTAGGCCCGTAAGCCATACCACAGGGTTAGGCAAAATAAAATCTACAGGAGGTTAGAAGGTTCATTATTTGTTTACCTTTCTATAGTTTTATCAAGATAATGTGGAGGAAAACTCCTGATTCTAACACGCTCTAAAATGCGTACATGAATCCTCCTTCTTCCGTAATGAGTCACACATTACACTAATTACATTGAACTTATGCAAAGAAAACATGTAAAACGTCATATATAAAGCGAGTGTCTACCGAAAGTTCCGGTAGCCTCACCTTACCATGCAGACAACAAAGTCTGAAACTAGGCTAACTATCTTCAGACATAAAATGCAATGAAAACATTTACGATAGCGTATGCCTAGCCACAAATCCAAGTTAATAATCGAAAGAATAATTAGGATACTTAAGCGGCTAATGAAGTTTTCAAAATCCTAGGCGGAGGTCTGTAAACAGTTGTTTACCGACCGGCGACAGAAAAAATATGAATAGAAAATGGGAATAGTTCCTGATATCCGCCTCCCACGGCGGGACGGGAATGGGTACTACCACCTGGCCGCCCACTGGCGTTGCGCGAATTTTTTAATTCTGTCGGACTTCAGAAAATACAGCTATATATATATCTGTCAGGTAAGTTTCATGAACAAATTTATAATTCGAAAGTATTTCCTCATTGGAGCCTCGTCTTCTAAAACTTCTTCCAATTCGAGAAGATCAGAAGGAGATTAATCCCTTTCATAGGTTATTCTTCCTTAGACCTCACTTTCTGTAAAGGCAAAGAACTTCTATCATTGAGAGACTGTGACGTCACCGCTTTATCCTGTGGCACCTATCCACATACTGACCAGACCCCACGTTACTGAACTTCGTTGATCGGAAGAGAGGCGGTATTTCAACGTGGTATGGCCTTTGGCTATGTGCCTTCCCCATGGCATTCCTTCATGCGCTTTTGGGAGGATCTTTCATCATGGTAGACGTCTAGGCAGGCCTATATCCATCCAATTTTCACCTTTCTTTATTCATAGCATATACGAGATTATCTTGTATATTCATAAGAATCTTCGTCGATGAATCTTCCTTCTCCTCATCCACCGAGGGTAAGGAGGTTTAACCATAAGGGGGAAACACTGTTTAGGATGCCTTTCCAATGGCTATCCCTGGCAGTCTGGGACGTTCTACAGAACCTGCCGAGGGGACGCCTGATCGGTGGGGATTCTCCATAACCTCCGTAAGGCTTTCGACATTCCTTCTCCTCTGGGCCTGTGAGCTTGGAAGAGGTCTAGGCCTGGGAGCGAGATGAAGCCGATCAGACGCACCCTCCATTGCAATGGGGAAACACTAATTCACTTCTTACCTTCTAATAGCTCGCATTTGGAGCT
>NC_061100.1:93873339-94071753 GCF_015104395.2 Macrobrachium nipponense | reverse complement strand
TTGTAGTAAGAGCTCTGTGGACGCGAATGTGGAAGTTCGCTGTCACTCGGAATGTTGTTCCCGAGGCTTTGGCTGACGCTTAAAAACACGTCTTATTTCTTCTTCTCGTTCGCCTCTAAAGGCGATTCCTGATCCTGTGACTGTTAAGGATCCTTTACCCTCTTCTTCTCTTCATCGTTCGGATATGAGACTTGGGAGCTAAAAGACTTCTGCCTCTTCTTCCTTCGGATTTGCACTCGGGTAGGGAAGAAGGAGAACTTAGCGGTTCTTCTGAGGATGTTGATGAAGAACAACTTGCTACGTCTGCTTCGTCAGATTACCAAGTTTTGGCGCGGCTACTTCGTGATTCGTTTGGGGATACTTTCCAGCCTGCTGTCTCCTTCCTTCCTCCTTCTCAGTTTTCGTCGTCGAAGACAAGCAAGACTCCAGGTTTCGTGAAGATGAAGACGTCGTTATCTACTAGAAGAGCTTTCCGGAAGGTTAACGCCTGGATGGAGTCTAGGAAAGCAAAGGGAAGGACTACTTTTGCCCTGCCTCCGTCTAGACTTAGCGGTAAGGCAGGGATGTGGTATGAGACAGGCGAGGAATTAGGATTGAAGGTTCCTACGTCTGCTCAAGGTGATTTCGCCAGCGTGGTTGATGCCTCAAGGAGGGCCCCTTTTAGCCTCAGCTAAAGTGTCATGGACGACTTCCGAACTGGACCATCTTTTGAAGGGACTGTTTAGGTCCTTAGAGGTCTTCAACTTCTTAGACTGGTGTCTTGGAGCTTTAGACAAACCAAGTCTCGTAAAGCCCACAGACTCGATCAGCTTGGGGGAGCTGTCCAGTGTATTGTCATGCATGGACAAGGCCGTCAGGGATGGCTCAGAGGAGTTAGCATCTCATTTTTCAGCAGGGTGCTTAAGAAAAGGTCGCTTTTTGCAACTTTGCGGCTAAGTCTGTCTCTCCCGCACAGAGGACAGAACTTTTGTATGCTCCCCCCTTCTCGAGTCATCTCTTCCCCCAAGCTATGTGAAGGATCTGGCAGTTAGTCTGCAAGAGAAAGCCACGCAAGACCTGTTGGCTCAGTCTTCAGACGATCAGCTGGCCCGTCAACGTCCCTTCAGGAGCCCAACCATTTAGAAAGCAGAAGCCCTTTCGTGGAGGGAATTCCGCTAGATCGTCTCCTCGAGGAAGAAGCCTTCCTAGAGGTAGAGCCCCTTCCAAGTCAGGGGCAAGAAGTGAGAGATCGTGCCTTCAGCACCAGTAGGAGCCAGGCTGCAGTTGTTTGCAGAAGCCTGGAGAGAAAGAGAGGCAGACACCTGGTCTCTCGACGTCATAGAGAAGGGTACAAGATCCCTTTCATAAAGCCGCCCCCGTTGACTTCCCACTCCCAGGGACTTGTCCCCTTCGTATCCTCAAACAAAGCGAAAGATACTTTTCGACCTGCTCGAGCAGATGCTCGAGAAACGAGCAGTGGAACAGGTTTTTAGACCTGGCAACGCCAGGATTTTACAACAGATTGTTTCTTGTACCGAAACAATCGGGAGGGTGGCGGCCGGTCTTGGATGTGAGTCGTCTAAACCTCTATATAGAAAAGCAGAGGTTCAAGATGGAGACTCCTCAGTCAGTTCTGGGGGCCTTAAGACCTGGAGATTGGATGGTTATCACTCGACCTCCAGGACGCCTACTTTCACGTCCCGAATATCCCCATCCCCCATCGATGAAGTAACCTTCGGTTCGTACTGAAAGGAAAGGTCTTTCAATTCAGGGCTCTTTGTTTCGGACTGAGTACGGCCCCTTTTATTCTTCACCATCTTAATGAAGAACGTGGCGAGGGGGTGGCTCCATCTTTCCAACATCAGAATCTCGCTCTATCTGGACGACTGGCTCATAATGAAAGCCTCCTCCGCAGACCCGGTTGCCTGAAGGACCATTGGCAAACGACTCTGTCTTTAGCTGCGTCCCTGGGACTTTCTGGTGAACTTCGAAAAGTCACATCTGACCCCAACACAGTCCCATCGTGTATCTGGGGATTCAGATGGATTCAGTGGCTTTTTTGGGCTTTTCCGTCCCAGGAACGTCAGCAACAAGGCATAGAAAAGTGTCAGCCTTTCTAGGGAAGGATTCATGCTCGGTGAGGGAATGGATGAGTCTGCTGGGGACCATTTTCCTCGTGGAGAAGTTTGTTTCCCTGGGGAGGCTACACCTCCGACCTCTTCAGTTCTTTCTGTCGGACAGCTGGACAGAAAAGGACAACTTCGACATGAAGTTAAGCATCTCGGAAGAGGTGAAGAACCATCTAAGATGGTGGCTCGATCCGTGGAAGCTGTCCAGAGGGCATATCCCTCAAGCTTCAGAACCCAACCTAGTGTTGTTCTCCGACGCGTCATCCACGGGGTGGGGAGCAACTCTAGGGGGGGAGGAAGTGTCAGGTACCTGGAGAGGGGAACAGGTAACCTGGCATATCAACTTCAAAGAGCTGGCAGCGGTTCAATTAGCGCTCCAGTTCTTCCAGAACAAAAGTCTCCCGTCGTGTAGTTCAAGTCAACTCGGACAACCACCACAGCCCTGGCATACTTGAAGAAACAAGGAGGAACAAACTCTCGCTCCCTGTTCGCTCTAGCGAAAGAGATTCTACTTTGGGCAAAGGAGAGAGAAGTCACAATATTGACAAGGTTCATTGCCGGAGTAGAGAACATCCGGGCAGATCTCCTCAGTCGACAAGGACAGTTATTGCCGACAGAGTGGACCCTCAATCAAGACGTTATGCCAGGAGCTGTGGGGTCTTTGGGGATGTCCCTTAGTGGACATCTTGCAACGTCAAGGACGGCGAGACTTCCCCTGTATTGCTCCCCAGTTCTCGATCCGGGAGCAGTAACAGTAGACGCCCTTCTATGGGATTGGACGGGCCTGGATCTCTACGCTTTTCCCCCCTTCAAGATCCTGGGGGAGGTGATGAGAAAATTCGCAGCATCGGAGGGGACGAGGTTGACTTTAATCGCCCCCTTTTGGCCCGCAGCGATCTGGTTCACAGAGGTGATGTTCTACCTAGTGGATTATCCGAGATCTCTTCCGTTAAGGAGAGATCTACTCAAACAGCCCCACTTTGAGAGGTACCACAAAAACCTCTCCGCTCTGAGTCTGACTGCGTTCAGACTATCCAAAAGTTGGCCAGAGCGAGAGGTTTTTCGAAATCAGTGGCTAAAGCTATCACCACCGCGAGGAGACCATCATCAATCGCGGTTTACCAATCGAAGTGGGCAGCCTTTAGAAGTTGGTGTAAGAGAAAAGGAGTTTCCTCTACCACTACCTCTGTGAGTCAGATCGCCGACTTCTTGCTTTATCTTAAACAAGATCTGAAGCTGGCAGTGTCAACCATTAAAGGCTACAGAAGCGTCTTATCTGTAGTTTTTCGCCATAGAGGTCTTGACCTCGCTAATAACAAGGATCTCCATGATTTGTGGAACCTGGATGTGGTCCTCAAATATTTGATGTCAAATCGCTTTGAACCTCTTTCCTCTTCGTCTCTAAGAGATTTGACGAAGAAAACTGTATTCCTAACTGCTCTGGCGACGGCGAAGAGAGTTAGCGAAATACAGGCTATCAGCAAACACGTCGGCTTCAAAGGGCATAATACGGTCTGCTCTTTGGGTATGTCGTTTCTGGCCAAAAACGAAAACCCTTCCAATCCGTGGCCTAAAACGTTCGAGATCAAGGGTATGGCAGAGATCATTGGTCAAGAGCCAGAAAGAGTCCTGTGTCCTGTTAGGGCTCTTAGAGAGTATCTTCGTAGAACGAAGGATTGTCGAGGTTCTGCGGAGAACTTATGGTGTTCGGTCAAGAGACCAAACATGCCCATGTCCAAGAATGCACTGGCATTCTTTTCAAGAAACACCATTAAAGAGGCACACTCTTCTTGCAAAGACAGCGACTTTAAGCTGCTAAAAGTTAATGCGCACGAAGTAAGGGCTATTTCGACCTCAATAGCCTTTCAGAAAAACATGGCTCTTAAAGACATTTTAAGTGCTACTTTTTGGAGGAGTAACTCAGTGTTCGCCTCGCACTACCTACGGGAGGTGAGAACGACCTATGAAAACTGTTACTCTCTTGGGCCATACGTCGCCGCAGACACTATTTTGGGGGCAGGAGGTAGCACTCATCCTTTCCCATAGAAAAGGGTAGGTGAGTTTTTAATATTTGTATGTTTTTGGTTGTAGGGTCGGCTGCCGAGTACGGTCGTCCCTTCCTTTAGCCTTTGGTATATGGGAGTTTGTTGTTAGGCTAACTTAGGTGGTGGTTTTGCCTCGTTGCCCTCAGAAGTATGGTTATGGTCTAGTCACATTGTGGTCCCGTCCCCGTTGACATCATCTAGAGCGCACCAACTACACAGGTCATACCTTGTTGGTAACTAAACTAGTGAAGCAGAAGCAGGCTTGGGTGACAGTAATCACAAAGTCAGCTATGCTAACAGGTAAGGAACCAAGATGTCAATCATCTACATTTATATGTTTCCTAAAATCCTTTTTCTGTCTCTCCCACCGCCAAAGGTGGGATTCAGCTATATATATATCTGACAGGTAAGTTTCATGAACAAAATGATATTGTTAAGATACAATAAAGTTTGTTCATACTTACCTGGCAGATATATATATTTTTAGTACCCACCCACCTCCCCTCAGGAGACAGTGGAGATAGAAATCTGATAGAAAATGGGAATGGTTCCTGATACCCGCCTCCCAGCGGTGGGAATGGGTACTAACCACCCAACTCCCACTACGTGTGTCGTAAGTTTTAGAAATTCTGTCGGACTTCAGAGAATACAGCTATATATATATCTGCCAGGTAAGTATGAACAAACTTTATTGTATCTTAACAATATCATATTCGGCATCAGAGATTGCTAATCTAAAAGCCGCCCTTCGAAAAATGGAAACCAAAAAGGCAGCCATTGAAGGTAAGCAGTGTGAGTTAAGTGCTGTGGATAGTGATATAAGTGTCCCCAGTGCTGTGGAGGGGGCGTCTGATTGTCTCCACAACGCTCCCAGGCCTAGACCTCTTTCAAGCTCCCAAGCCCAGAGGAGAAGGAATGTCAAAAGCCGTAAGGAGGTTGTGGAGGATCCCCAACAGTCAGACGTCCCTTCGGCTTTTTCTGTTTCGCCACAGAATGCCAGAGAACGCTACAGAAAAAGCGTTCTTCGAGAGTGTTTTTCCTCTTCGGAGAATTCTTCTCCTAAAAGAGGTTGGAGATCGGCGGATCTTTCTCGCCCCTGAAAAGATGTTGGGATGAGCCCAGGATTACATAGAGTCCTGAACGTTTTCAAGAGGATGATCCTACGGTTATTAAGAAGGCAAAGAATGTGCTTCCTTCCCCCACAGACTTGTGGGAACCGGTAAAAGACCGATCTTCTAGTCCTCTGGTGGACAAGAATCTGGAAACGAATAGAATCCTTCGTACCATGCAGGATTCCATCACTTCTCTTGTGGGAGTTCTTTCAAGAGACCCTCCTAGAAGGAAAGACGCTTTCCTGCCTATAAAGAAGTCTAGGCTGTCAAGGGGTCAGACTCGCCATCAAGATTTGTCATCTTTGGACTTGGAATCGGATTCGTCAGCCTTACATAGACCGAGCAAGATCTGTTCTCCTGTCAGGCGCAAGGCGCCAGCCAGGCGCGAGTCTCCAGTCAGACGTGAGACGCCAGCCAGGCGCGAAGCCCCAGCCAAGCGTGAAGCACCAGCCAGGCGCGTCGAGCCTTCTAAGCGCGAGACGTTAGCCAGGCGCGTGACGCCAGTTTGGCGCGAGACGCTAAACAGGCGCGAGGATCCTGTCAGGCGCGAGACGCCAGCCAGACACGTGACGCCTCCCAGGAGCAAGGCGCCAGCCAGGCGCGTGGATACTACTGGGCGCGAGACGTTAGCCAGGCGCGTGACGCCAGTTTTGCGCGAGGCGCCATCCAGGCACGAGGATCCTGACAGGCGCGAGACGCCAGCCAGATGCGTGACGCCTCCAAGGAATGAGGCACCAGCCAGGCGCGAGACGCCAGCCAGATGCGTGACGCCTCCAAGGAATGAGGCACCAGCCAGGCGCGAGCAGCCTACCAAGCGCGAGGCGCCTACTAGGCGTGAGCCAGTCAGGCGCGAAGCGTCTACTAGTTGTAAGGACATTGACGTACTTAGTCCTTCCCCTACTAGAAGCATTTCTCCTAGAGAGCCTACTTCTCATGACAGAGAATCGATCAGGAGAGAGGATCCCCGTCTAACCTTGGCCTTGAAGAGGTTTCTGAAGAAGAAGTCTCTACCAACGAGGGACTTTCTAATTACAAAGTCTTAGCCTCGTTACTTCTCAAGGAATTTGGGGACTCTCTTAGTCCTGCTGCTCCTCCTTCACCGAGATCGCTGTTTTCGAGTACGAAAACGCCAAAATCCTCTGCTTTCTTAAAGATGAAGCCTGCGATTTCAATGAGAAAGGCCTTCCAGTCTTTGGATTCCTGGCTTTTGTCGAAGGAGACTCTTAGAACAGTTTATTACTCTCCTCCCTTTAAGCTGACTGGGAGGAGAGGAATATGGTATAAGACGGAAGAAGCTATGGGCTTGATGCTCCCCTCTTCTGCGGATTCAGATTTCTCTAGCTTAGTAGAGTCAGTTAGAAGACAGTCTCTAAATCCTGCAAAGGCGTCTTGGAGTATGTCTGAATTAGATCAGCACCTTAAGGGAATATTCCACGTATTAGAAGTTTTTAACTTCTTGGATTGGTCCCTTGGGGTGCTGGCTAAAAAGACGAGTGAGCCAGATTTTCTTGATCCGGAAACCTTACAGTGTCCTATCTTGTATGGATAAGGCTGTGCAAGATGGTTCTGGTGAGTTGGCTGCCCTGTTCGGATCGGGAGTGGTAAAGAAAAGATCTCTTTACAGTTCCTTTCTGACAAAAGGAGTTTCTCCTTCACAGAGGTCCGCCCTGCTTTTCGCACCTCTGTCAGAGCATCTGTTTCCTTCGCCTTTAGTAAAGGATATTTCGAGATCCCTTTCGGAAAAGGCAACGCAGAATCTTCTAGTGCAATCCACGAAGAAGAATAGACCTGCAATTCCTATTCAGAAGAAGGTTTCTCGTACTCCAGTGGTGCCCTTTCGTGGAGCGTCCTCGACTAGACCTACTACAAAGAGAAAGCCCTTCGACAAGCGAGGAAGGTCTTCCTTCCGCTCTTTTAAAAAGAGCAAGTAGCAGCCATGTCCTCCAAGCACAGGTAGGGGCCAGACTTCAACACTTTGTGGAGGCTTGGTCCTTAAGAGAAGCAGATCCCTGGTCTCTGTTCTACAGAAGGGTTACATCATTCCCTTCGTAGACAGACCTCCTTTAGCAACATCTCCGAAGGATTTGTCGATGAGATACAAGGACCTTGGACTGAGAGAGACTCTCCTACAGACGGTGGTGTCGATGAGGGACAAGAATGCAATAGAGTTAGTGCGGGATCCATTCTCCCCGGGGTTTTACAACCGCCTTTTCTTAGTACCAAAGGCTTCGGGGGGATGGAGACCTGTTCTGGATGTAAGCATCCTGAACCGGTAAGTGGAGAAAAAGAAGTTCTCCATGGAAACTTCAGCTTCGGTTCTGTCAGCCCTACGTCAGGGAGATTGGATGGTCTCCCTGGACCTTCAGGATGCTTACTTTCACGTTCCGATTCACCCATCGTCAAGAAAATACCTCAGATTTGTAGTACAAGGACAAATCTTCCAGTTCAGGGCCTTGTGCTTCGGCCTATCCACCGCTCCTCAGGTATTTACGTATCTGATGAGGAACGTGGCCAAATGGCTTCATTTAGAAGGGATCAACGTCTCTATGTATCTCGACGATTGGCTAATTCGGGCCAAGTCGGAGAAATTATGTTTGGAGGACCTACAGACTACTTTGAACCTGACAAAGACGTTAGGATTACTCGTGAACCTCGAGAAATCTCAGATGGTCCCCAGCCAGAACTTAGTTTATTTGGGGATTCGGATGGATTCTCGGGGTTTTCGGGCTTTTCCTTCCTAGGAAAGAATTGCTCGGGGCTTACAGAAAGTCTCGAGCTTCCTAGAGAAAGAACGGAGTTCAGTGAGGGAATGGTTAAGCCTTCTGGGAACCCTTCCCTCACTAGAACAGTTCATTTCTCTAGGAAGACTCCACCTACGCCCTCTTCAGTTCTTCTTAAGAAGAATTTGGAGTTGGAAGAACGGGCAACTTTTAGACACTTTCGGAATTCCTCTGGAAGTGAAGGATCATCTAAAGTGGTGGCTGATACCCTTGGAAAAGAACGAGGGCTTGTCTCTAGAGGTTCGGACCCAAACCTAATCTTGTTCTCAGACGCTTCAGAGAAGGGATGGGGAGCGACTCTAGGGACAAAAGAAGTATCAGGCCAATGGAGGAAGGATCAACAAGACTGGCATATAAACACCAAAGAACTTTTTGTTTTTGCTGTTCTCCTAGCCTAAAGCCTTCGAAACAGAAGTAATAGGTCAAGTGGTACAGGTCAACGCGGACAACACCACAGCGTTGGCCTATATCAGGAAACAAGGGGGAACTCACTCTTTTTCTCTGTTCCAGATAACAAAAGAGCCGTTATATTGGACAAAAGACAAGAATGTGACTCTCCTCACAAGATTCGTGAAAGGAGAGAAAAATGTCAGAGCAGACAGGCTAAGCAGGTTAAACCAAGTGCTCCCCACAGAGTGGACCCTTCACATTCAGGTTTGTCAAGCTCTGTGGTCCCTGTGGGGCAGTCCTCAAATAGACCTATTTGCCACCTTCCTATCCAGAAGGATAGAGAACTTCTGCTCCTTAGTGGAAGACCCGAGAGCTATAGCGGTGGATGCATGCTGCTGGGACTGGGCAGGCTAGATGCCTACGCCTTTCCCCCCTTCAAAATGTTAGGAGTGGTTTTAAAAAAGTTTGTGGCGTCAAAAGGGATGAGACTAACACTCGTCGCCCCCTTTTGGCCGTCTCAAGATTGGTTCACAGAGGTACAGGAATGGACGGTGGACTTCCCAAGATCTCTTCCACACAGGAGGAGTATCTTCTCAAAAAAACCCGCCCATTTCGAGAGGTTACCAATTCAAAAACCTCCCCGCTCTCGCTCTGACTGCCTTTCGACTATCAAAAGACTTGTCAGAGCGAGAGGCTTTTCAAGCAAAGCTTCAAAAGCAATTGCTAGGGCCCGAAGATCCTCAACTATTCGGGTCTACCAATCCAAATGGGATGTTTTCAGAAGATGGTGTAAGAAGAATAAACTGTCCTCCTCCGATACCTCTGTGACCAACATTGCTGATTTTTTTATTTTCCTGAGGGAGGAATCTCAATTATCAGTTTCGACCATTAAGGGTTATCGCAGTATGCTCTCTGCTGTTTTTCGAAACAGAGGTTTGAAGATAGCAGAAGATAAGGATCTCCACGACCTTATTAGATCATTTGAAACCTCAAAAACCATTTCTCCTCGTAGTCCGAACTGGAACTTGGATGTGGTTCTAAAATTCCTGTCGTCAAATAGATTTGAGCCTCCTCAGAACGTGTCGTTTAGGGATCTAACGAGAAAATGTATTTTCTTGTTGTCCTTAGCGACTGCGAAAAGAATTAGTGAAATACACGCTCTAGATTCTTGAGTAGGATTTAAGAGTGATGCGGCAATTTGTTCTTTCCAGACTCTGTTTCTGGCCAAGAACGAGAACCCTTCAAAACCCTGGCCAAAGAGTTTTAAAGTTAAAGGGCTTTCAAATTTTGCAGGAGAGGAATTGGAAAGATCATTATGTCCAGTTAGAGCCCTGAAGTTTTATCTAAAGAAGAAGAACGAACACAGGGGATGTAAACAAAGCCTGTGGTGTGCAGTTCGGGATACTAGTAGACCTAACGCATTTTTTGTTAGGAGCATTATTACTGATGCTCATAGTAACTGCACTGAGGACTCTTTCAGGACTCTCCGAGTGAAGGCTCATGAGGTTAGAGCTGTGGCCACTTCATTAGCTTTTCATAAGAACATGTCTTTAAAAGACATTGTGGATGCGACTTACTGGAGGTGTGATTCAGTTTTCGCATCGCACTACCTTAAGGACGTTAAAGTGACATATGAAAAGTGTTTCTCTCTGGTTCCTTTTGTATCAGTGGATACAGTGCTGGGGCTGGGAACACATAACGATCCTTAGAAAATTTTGTATTTGGTATTTAAATTTTTTTTTTTTATGGTACATAGATCTACCTTGTGAGACGGGTTGTTGGTTTTCTGCTGACTAGAATGCTTGTTGTCGCACGGGCGTCCTTGCTTAGGTCAGTAGGGAATCAAGAGACGTCTTACTGGCTAGATTGTACAAAATTTTTTTTTTTAAATTTATTTTTGTACTTTTAAGTGTACGAATGTTTGTGATTCGAGTTTGTGGTTGTTTGCAAGGAGTTAGGGGATAACTTCTTGCAATCTTAGAACTAACATGGTTAGGTTAAGGTGATCGGGATCGGTGTTGTGCTCCTTGTATAAGGTTCTTGTCAAGTAAGTGGATAAGCACCCATTGACATAGTCCTTCCAGGCTCTGCCGAGTAAGCGGATAAGACCCCTTTGGCAGACCTACAAGAACTCTTAGCCATAGATCAATATCTCGCTGAGGCTCTTGAGACTGACTAGACTCCTGGATTGTATTCATGAAGTCTTCAGTCTAAACAGGTAGGAACCAAGGATTTATTTATTTATTACCTACAATGATTGTTGTGATTCCTGTTTGAATCTGTATTTAGCTCTCTCTGACCCACCTCCAATGGTGTGAATCAGCTAAGTATATATCTGACAGGTAAGTTGAATGTATAAAAAAGGGATTTTGACGTAAGGAAAAATCTATTTCTGGGCGATTGGTTCGTGTCGCCAGCGAAATATCCTTTAATCCATTATTTCTAAGGTAAATGTACTAACACATACCAGAGAATAAATAAAATAAAGAAAAGGTCAGTACTACTGACTCGCTCACCCTCCAAGAGGGTGTCGGTATGAACACTATGGCGAGTGAGACCACTACCACGAACCGCTTGCCAATAGAAATCTCCCACTACAAAATCCCCACTAGAGGGGAGCCGACCACAGAGTGGGCAGCAACTACTACTACTCCATCCCATGCTGCCGACTGCTGCGCCTCTGGTGGCCATCCTGAAGTTAGCAGACAATCCTGAGCGTTGGGATGGGCAGGGCGGGATTTCGCTGGCGACACGAACCAATCGCCCAGGAAATAGATTTTTTCCTTACGTCAAAATCCCTTTTCTTGGGCTCAGTTTATCGTGTCGCTGCGTGAAATCGTACCAGAGAAATAGCACAAGATTGTAAAGAACAAAATAAAACAGACAAAAAGGGTCTCAAATAAAAGATAACATAAAATGAAGAAATATAATTGCTAATAGATATACATATACACAATGATACAAAATAGAAATATTACTTAAAATTAACTTAAGGTTAATAATATTCCTTAAAATTAACTTAAATTTAACATATATACAGGGCTTACATGGAATATATGTTGAGATTAGTATCTGTATAGTTAATATGTACAAAGAAATTAAAGCAATTATAACAATAAATTGAATAGAACAAACTTCAACAATAATATAATAAAGGAATGTATATGACTTAGTATACAAAACCCGTAACCATTGTAAATAAGATGTGTCACCCTAGCATAAAAATAAGGGGATCACATCAAAGAGATCATTATATACAATCAATTGTGAGTGACCCTAGCAAAAAAATAAGGGGCACCCACTATACCATCATAAGAGCAGCTAAGACTCAAGGTAAACGTAGATGAACATGGCAGGTATAGACGAACTGTTGGGTGAGATAGGTAGAAAGGAGAACTGGATCTTCTACTAAAGATTAAGCAGAGTCGGGGGAAACTATGTTACCCGCCGCAACTGCTGAAAATTTCAGAGCTTCCAAGGACTTTAAGTAATGACGCTTAAATACTGTCGGCGATTTCCATCCAGTATACTTTTTTAAATCATCGAAATTCATGTGTTGGAAATAGTTAATTGAGGTGGCTACTGCCCTGACATCATGTGCTTTAGGGAAGGAATCAGGATTGGCTTGCTTAATAAAGTACAGGATCTGTTGCCTGATGCCTTTAATAGATAAAGTACCACCTTTTTCTCTCTTAAAGAGAGGACCCGATGAGGATGAGGATGTCCTGGACAGAAAGGCTCGTAAGGTCGATACTGGACAAAGAGAAATATCTTGTGGAAGGGGTACAACCTTCCACGGTTCCCACCTCATCAAAGGATCTTCATTCTTTGCTATAAAACTACGTTCCGGAGAGAGTAGAACTTCCCCTGTGGGAAGAAATTCAACATGATCCGGATCTCTGGATAATGCCGACAGTTCTGAAATTCTAGCTCCTGAAGCCAAGCTTAATAAAAAAGGGATTTTGACGTAAGGAAAAATCTATTTCTGGGCGATTGGCTCGTGTCGCCAGCGAAATATCCTTTAATCTATTATTTCTAGGGTAAATGTACTAACACATACCAGAGAATAAATAAATAAAGAAAAAAGGTCAGTATAACTGACTCGCTCACCCTCCAAGAGGGTGTCGGTATGAACACTATGGAAAAAAAGGTCAGTATAACTGACTCGCTCACCCTCCAAGAGGGTGTCGGTATGAACACTATGGCGAGTGAGACCACTACCACGAGCCAAATGCCAATAGAAATCCCCCACTACAAAATCCCTCCAAGAGGAGAGCCGACCCACAGAGTGGGCAGCAACTACTACTACTACTCCATCCCATGCTGCCGACTGCTGCGCCTCTGGTGGCCATCCTGAAGTTAGCAGACAATCTTGGGCGATGGGATGGGTAGGGCGGGATTTCGCTGGCGACACGAGCCAATGCCCAGAAATAGATTTTTCCTTACGTCAAAATCCCTTTTCTGGGCTCAGCTCGTGTCGCTGCGCGAAATCGTACCAGAGAAATAGCACAAGATTGTAAACAAAATTAATAAAATAAAAGAAGGTCTCAAATAAAAGGTAAAATAAAATTGAAAGAATATAATTGCTAATAAGGATACATATACACAATGATACAAAATAGGAAATATTGCTTAAATTACACTTAATTCTAATAATATTTCTTAACTTAAGGTAATTTACATATATACAGGGGTAATAAGGCATATATGTGCAAAAATGGTATCTGTGTAAAGCTATGTATCAGAAATCCAGAGCAATTAACATAATAAGTTGAACAAAACAAACTCAACAATAATAATATATAAAGGAATGTATATAACTTAATATACAAAACCCGTAACCATTACAAATAAGATGTATCCCCTAGCATAAAAATAAGGGGATGACACCCAAGAGATCAAAATCCATAATCAATTGTGAGTGCCCCTAGCAAAAAAAATAAGGGACACCCACTACATCATCATCAAAGCAGCTAAGACACAAGGTGACCGTAGATGAACAAGGCAGGAATAGACGAACTGTTGGGTGAGGCAGGTAGAAAAGGAGGACTGGTTCTTCTACTAAAGATTAGGTGGAGTCAGGGGAAACTATGTTACCCGCTGCTACTGCTGAAAATTTCAGAGCTTCCAAGGACTTTAAGTAATGACGTTTGAACACTGTCGGCGATTTCCATCCAGTATACTTTTTCAACTCATCGAAGTTCATATGTTGGAAATAGTTAATTGAGGTGGCTACTGCCCTGACATCATGTGCTTTTTGGGAAAGAGTCAGGATTGGCCTGTTTAATGAAGTACAGGATTTGTTGCCTGATGCCTTTAATAGATAAAGTACCACCTTTTTCTCTCTTAAAGAGAGGACCCGATGAGGATGAGGAGGTCCTAGACAGAAAGGCTCGTAAGGTTGAAACTGGGCAAAGAGATACATCTTGTGGAAGGGGTAGAACCTTCCATGGTTCCACCTCATCAAAGGATCTTCATTCTTAGCTATAAAGCTACGTTCCGGAGAAAGTAGCACTTCCCCTGTGGGAAGGAACTGGATATGATCCGGATCTCTGGATAAAGCCGACAGTTCTGAAATCCTAGCTCCTGAGGCCAAGCTTAATAAAAATAGAGTTTTTCTTAAGAGCATTATAAAACGAGCATGTGTCATTATTGGTTTCTGAAGCCAGCTTTAGAACATCGTTTTAAGAACCATGATACTGACGTAGGCCTTACAGAAGGTCTAAGTCTAGCACACGCCTTGGGAATAGACGAGAAGTAGGAATCTGTCAAGTCTATGTTGAAACCAAATTGAAAAATCTTTTTTCAAGGCTGACTTGTTTGTCGTAATCGTGCTAGCTGCTAAGCCTTTTTCAAATAAGGATCTGAAAAAGGATATAGCTGAATTGATTGTCATGATCCTAATATCTGATTCTCTCAGGAAGGTTGCTAACTTTTTGACAGCAGCATCATACTGTCTCAAAGTTGAATCTCTTTTATCGGATTCCAAGAAGAGAATATTTTGCGGGTCAATATTCGCATCCCTTTTTGCTGCAAACTTCATGAAATCCATAAAGTTAGGGTTTTGAGAATCCCTGAGGAAGCGAACACAGTCTTCGTTTGTACTGACTGGGAGAGCCTGGGATTGGGAATCCGAAGAGGGCGAAGACCCAGTTCCAGAATTAGAGGGTACCAATTGCTCTTCGGCCAGTCTGGGGCTACTAGAGCCACTTGACCCTTGAATGTCCTGAGTTTGTTTAACACCTTCATGAGAAGATTCACTGGAGGAAAGACATAAATCTTCTCCCAGTTGTTCCAGTCTAGAGCCAGGGCGTCCGTGGCATAGGCCAGAGGGTCCAGGTTGGGGGCCACATAACATGGGAGTTTGTCGCTTGAGATGCGAAGAGATCCACCTGTAGACCTGGGAACTCTCTGAAGAATCCATTGGAACGAACTGTTGTCCAGTGACCATTCCGACTCCAGAGGAACTGACGGTGGGATAGAGCATCTGCTATGACGTTTCTCACTCCAGCTATATGGGTGGAGGAGAGGTGCCAACTGAACTTGTCCGCCAGGGAGAAGATGGCTACCATGACATGATTCAGATGACGTGACTTGGAGCCTCCCCTGTTTACACAATGGACTACCACTGCGCTGTCTAAAACCAGCTTTATGTGGGAGTTCTTTGGCGGACGTAACCTTTTTAGAGTCAAGAACACTGCCATTGCTTCCAGTACATTTATGTGAAGCTGACGGAACTGGGGTGACCAGGTTCCTTGAACCTTCTTGAACTGAGAATATCCTCCCCAAGCCGCTTAATGAAGCGTCCGTGTGGATGGTAATCCCCGGGGAGGAGGAAACTGAAGGGGTACTGATATTGACAGGTTCTTGACTTTTGACCAAGGGCGTAGACGATTTCCGCAGAACATCTGAGGGACTGATGATAATTTGTCCCTGGACCTGACATTTTGCTCGTGAGCGCCAGATTCTGGTTAGGTCTTTCAGTTTGGCTGTTCATCAAGATGTTTGTCAACTGATGCAAATGGAGTGAAACCCAGAATCCTTTCCTGGGTTCTCCTTGAAGCAAGTTTGTGTCCTAGAAATTGCTTTACTGACTTCGCTATTTCTTTTCTCTTGGCTGATGGAATCGACAGAGTATGGGAGGATAGATTCCATTGAATGCCCAGCCACTGAAAGTTTGACTCCGGAGTGAGTCTCGATTTGGTCCTGTTTTATCTTGAACCCTAGATATTCCAGGTAACTGGGATTACGTTTCAGTGTTGCTTTGGCGACATTCCTCGACTGTTGGAGCCCAAATTAAACCAATCGTCGAGATACGCTACTACCATGATCCCTTGCGATCTTAGTTGTTGGACGACCACTTCCGCCAACTTCGTGAACACCCTGGGTGCTACGTTCAGACCGAAGGGAACTACCAAGAAGGAGACTGCTTGATCTCCTATCTTGAAGCCCAGATAAGGGCGAAAGTGTCTTGCAATAGGGATAGATAGTATGCGTCTGTAAGATCGATAGAGGTGGTGACGGCCCCACGGGTAAGTAAGGTCCGCACCTGCGAGATGGTGAGCATCTTGAACTGTCGCAGCGAATGGCCAAGTTTAAACGGGACAAGTCTAAGATTACCCTTTCTTTTTGTGAGCCTTTCTTTGGAACGCTGAACAAGCGCCCTTGAAACTTTTAATCTGTTGACTCTCGCTATTGCTCCTTTCTGAAGGAGGTCCTCTGCATACTCCGTCAATTCTTTGGATGGAAAGCTGAAGGAAAGGTTGGGTGGTGGGAGGGCGGATTCGCCACCCAACTCCAACCAGGCCTTTCGACACAATACTTTTTTGTGCCCATTTGCTGAATCCCCACCGGTGGCGGAAGAGAAACAGCCTCCCTCCTACCTGGAAGTTTCTCATTGATGCTGGTAGCCTCCGCGGCCTCCCCGGAAGTGTTTTCCTCTATTAAGGGACCTTCCTGATCCTCTCTGACGAAAGGATCGCTTACCTCTGCCTCCCCTACCCGAGCGGTCATACTGCTGAAAGGCCTGGCCTTCGAACACTTGGTTGAAGGCTGGGGAGACAGCGTAAGAGGTGGAAGGTTGAGGCTGGGGGGAAATCACATAGATAGGCTGTGATTGGGCCTTGGAGGTAGAGGGTTGGGCCGCCTGCACCAACGGAACAGCTGAAAACAGGCTGGGCGAAGCGTTGCTGTTTCTTTTGGTAAGGCTGGAAACGTCTGGGTTCCTCTGAGCCTTACCCCTCACTGCTTGGTCTTGGCGTCTCTTTGCAGTGAGACCCCAACGATCCTTAAGGCTTTGGTTAAGCCTTGTAGCTTCCGCCTGGACCTCCTTTACCATTGCATCGGGGAAGAGGTCTGCTCCCCAGATGTTTGATGAAAGCAACTTATTCGGTTCATGCCGAATAGTTGCTTCCTGGAGGACATGCTTCCGACAATTCGTTCTGGCTGTGGCGAACTCAAACATGTCAGACTGTACCGTTTGAGTCAGTGACTTGGTGATCAGCTTGAATAGTGGCTCGGAACCGTAAGCGATGGTAGCCACTTCTGTCATGGCCATGGAGTTAATAGACCTGGCCAGCCTAGACTTAGCCTCAAACTCCGCCTGAATGAGGCTGTCTGGAAGTCTAGGCAGCTCTCACGAACTGCTCCATAGCACAGTCTGGTTTGAGTTTGCCCGCCGAAAAAGTGTTGGGCAGGTCTTCCCATAATTCTCCGGTTGAGGGAAGTAAAGGAGATGTAGGGTCCGCTTCCTTTAGCTGCGGTAACGACTCCCCCTTTTTTTTTTTGGGCCGCTGGGATAGTGACCGTAGCGATCTTGGTAAGGAAGGGATGCGGAGTTCCTCTTCCATTGTGAAAATGGTGAATGGATCTTAAAGGGTTTGTATCTTCGTATTAGAACAATCCATGTCCTCTAAAGCACCTGAGCCATTCTCTTTGAGCCTGGCATGTCGAATAGAGGACTGTCTCTTTTAGGGGACCTTGTCATCTCGCGTCATGGCAGCGGCAGTGAGTCTGGCGTAGCCAATGAACGGCGGTTGTAGATCCTCCGGGCTAGAACTCGAAGTCCTCAATCCTTCGAGTTCCACACTCCGGGATAGAAATAAGCCCGTCCTGGAAGGGGGCGTATGACGCCACCCCTCCAGGGGTTATTCATAGAGAACGGAGGCAGAGAGTCTGAGGTGGAAGCTGACTATAACCTGTGTCCGAAATGTGGGGGAGTAGCTAGCGGAGCCTGGCTCAGTTCGGCGATAATGTTATCCTGGGGAGTTAATCCTGTCGGACAAGCCGGAGAACATCTGCTCCATACTGTTTTTGAGAGAACCGAACCAAATCCCCATGTGTTGCAACAGACCAGCATTGGGATCCAAAGCGGAGCTGCTGCGGAGGTGGTCGGGTAACTCTGAACAGGTACCAAAGGAAGAGGAGAAACGGCGGTGACTCCGCCGGAGTATGTGATCTCTCCTTGGAAGATCTTACTCCTTGAGGATTTGGAGCCGGACCCAGAAGCTCTAGACCTCTCTGCTCCGGGGTTCGTACCGGAGACTTGCGAGATGTTGACGCCGACGACGTCTTTTTAGACGACGACGACGTCTTACTCAGGGTTTTCACAAACCGTCTCCTTTGACCTTAGGTCTTACGGAAGCATCAGGAGAAGTATAAAGGAGCTCAGCTCCTGTAAAGCCTTGGAAGGAAGCTGGAGAGTTTGCAGGAGTAGAAGACCAGTGGCGCCCAAGGGAAGCCCTTTGGGGCTCCAACGTACTCACCTCGACCAACAGGTCGTCAACACTACCATTGGTTCAATATTTAGATCCAGTGTCGCGACTTCGACGAGATGTCCTGGCCTGGTTCAGTCAACGAAGCGGCGAGCTGCTGCTGAATTGCCGCTATAGTCGGGGAGCTGCCTCTGCTGGGTCGACGTAACCCGTTGACTTGCCGCGGGGAAGATCAGGACCGCCAACCTCTTCTCAAGATGTAGGGCTGTCCCTTGGCGGCGTTCTTGCCAAAACCGCCGACCCAAGCCCGCAGGGTTGCCAGGGCGGTGTCTCTAACAGCGGGAGCCTGGAAGAGAGGGTATTTGTTAGTTTTAAGTTTAAACTTAAAATTAAAACTTAAGTAATAGGTTAAACTAAAATTATAGAGGATGCGAGATCCCATATAAAACAAGCTTAAGTTTAAAATAAGAGATTAAAATTAAACTTAAGAACTATAACCTTGTAGGGATTAGCGAACGGAGTTGGGAATACTTACCCCGTCTAAGAGCTGGCTCACCAGATCGTAGCAAATAGTGCAGGTCTCGTGAAACCAGACTTGAAGGTTCCCGTGCGGAGTCGCGCATGGAGCATGGGATCTGCAGACTTCATGCCCACAGGGGTCCTGGAGCATGGCATTGCATCCCGGATGCTCACAGTTGGTGGTCTGTAAGTGAAAAGATACATGAGCATCCTAACAGATATCACTTACAGGCTAGAGGTTAAAAGAACTCCGCTGCATGCCGGAGCGCGAAAAAATTTTGGGCATAACCCCTCCCTTACCGCCTGAATAGGCTAGAACCCCGGAGAGATCCGGTGTGAGCAGGCAACGGAGGGATTTGGCTTAAGGTAGCTTAAATTAAACTTACTATAGTTTAAATTAAATACTAATACTTAAACCTATAGCCATAGAACGTACCGGACTAAGTCCGGTGCGCGGCGGAGATCGTGTCGCGATATCAGCGCGACGGGGTGGTTAGTAAAGACCAACTGTATGCCGCAGTCCGCCCGTCAGGGTGAACTAGCACCTATCCACGTGGATGCCGGAGCTCCGGTAGATTAAAGAGCACCAGTAAGCTGGGAAAGGGCGAGAGGGCGAAACAGACTCGAGCTAGCAACGGAGCGACGGAGTAACGACGGAGGGGGGAAAGGCCAGTCCCCCCCCTTAGTCATCCGAGCGTGCCGTGAAGCCAGAGAGCGGTCGAGTCCAGTCTGGGTCTGTCCAGCCCCCCTTACTCCCTCCGCCTAGGGAGAGAGGGAGGCAGGCACGGGTATGTGGAGCGAGCGTGGAAAGACCAACCCTCCCCCCCCCTGCCCTATGGAAGAGCGGGAGGAGGGAAAGGTGACTGGACAGGCGTCTGGCTGCTCCGTGATCACATAGTGACCATGGAGCGGTAACATGTAATGCAATAACACAATACAGCCTAGGATAAAGCAACCAACTAATCAGAGAGATGCTATAGAGAAGCAACCGAACTGAAGAGCGGAAGCAATAGTGGTGGATACCAATAATATATAACCTAGGCTACGTGAAGCCAGACGCCGTAGGCTAACCTAAAACATAAATAATCAAAATCACTTAACGTAAAGAAAGAAAATAAATCAGTAGGAGAAAAAATCCAGGAGTGTACGACTAACTCGAAAGAAAGTCTACCACTCAAAGCTAGCCGGGGCCGATACTAAGAGCTGTGGCTAGGGTCTGGATGGAAGATGCCTACGCAAGGTGAAGAAGACATGCATGCATGACATAAACCCAGTAGGCTGGACCCCTAACATAAAATAGATAACTAATAATAGAGCGTAATGAAATAAGGGAAGGTTCTGGGTATGGAAGACCAAGAACGAACCCGCCACGAGGCAGAACCATGCTGCCTTGCTTCCGACCTAGAGCCCGTATTTATACCTAAAAAACGGCAAATACTGACTCAAGGGCGGAAAAAACCAAATAGCAATAACAACTGATTACTTAACTTAGCTGCTGCGATGGCTGTACGCTCCATGACGAATAAATCCAAGATAGGGGCACAAAAAACACAGAGCAAAAAAGGGCACGTGTATACGCGGTGCGCTAACTGAAAAGGATGGCCACCAGAGGCGCAGCAGTCGGCAGCATGGGATGGAGTAGTAGTAGTTGCTGCCCACTCTGTGGGTCGGCTCCCCTCTAGTGGGGATTTTGTAGTGGGAGATTTCTATTGGCAAGCGGTTCGTGGTAGTGGTCTCACTCGCCATAGTGTTCATACCGACACCCTCTTGGAGGGTGAGCGAGTCAGTAGTACTGACCTTTTCTTTATTTTATTTATTCTCTGGTATGTGTTAGTACATTTACCTTAGAAATAATGGATTAAAGGATATTTCGCGCAGCGACACGAACTGAGCCCAGAAATGATATTGTTATGATACAATAAAGTTTTATACATAGTACTTACCTGGCAGATATATACGATTTATACCCACCCTACCTCCCCTCAGGAGACAGGCGGTATAGAAAAAATATGATAGAACATGGGAATGGTTCCTAGTCCTGCCACCCAGCGGCAGGTAAGTAGATCACCTGACCTACCGGTAGCGTGTGCGCGAAATTCGAATTTCTGTCGGACGACGGAGTCTAATAGCTAAGTATATATCTGCCAGGTAAGTAAGTATAAAGTAAGTATGTATAAAACTTTATTGTATCATAACAATATCATTTTTCACATAAGTGACTTACCAAACAATTACATTAGCTGTACGCTTTCTTACCTGGCAGTTGAAAATTCAAATTCCTGGTGGCGGTAGCGGTGCTGCCATCGTTTGTGTAGGTGATACAGATCCCGCCCACTTTCGGGAATACCCGCTACTGCTGAGCTAAACTCTACAATTCGTTTTCTGCCGGCCACGGGGTAACACCGGTGGTTTGTTGTTGCAGTCGACTTTTGTCGCCATTGTGGGTTTTTTCTTTTTGGTGATGTACAATTTCTTGGTTGGCTTTTTTGCTTCATCAGTTAGCTGCCTAGTTATTAACAAGTTATTACGAAGATGTCTGATGCTAGTTCTTTGTCAGTTAGGTTTTGCAGCAGTGGCTGCAAAACTAGATTAGCTAAACTATGTTACGATCCGCACTCCAAATGCGTTAAATGTAGGGGTCAGTGCTGTAGCAAGGAATTAACGTGTGATGAGTGCCGTAGTTTAGATGAACAAGGTTGGAAGACTTTTCAAGCTCATTTGGATAAAATGGACAAAGATAGGAAAAGGAAAGCAGTCTTAGAGTGGGTAGTAAAACTAGAGTAGAGACAACTCCTTGTGCCTTTAGAGGCGAACAAACCGTCACTATCTTCTCCACTTTTACCTGATATTTCACCTATTGATAGTCCTCCAACTTCTGTACCAATTACTCCAGACCAGGTATCCCATGTTTCCGAGCCCAACATCATTTCCATGTTAGAGTCCAAGATGGACAAGAAATTTGAGTTCTTGGCAAAATCCGTTATGGATTTAGGAATGTCGTTTTGTGCATTCGTAGAGAAGTCAAGTGAAAAGGCCAGTGTTAGGCCAAGTGTCAGTGTCAGTGTCGTGTCCGAGGAGGCAGCTGTCCGTTCCCCCTGTTCTCCTAGACGAAGGTCCTTGTCCCGCTCTCCAGCTCCTGGGAGAAGACATACTGGAGGTCGAAGGGAGACTGGGGGAGTTTGCCCACGGTCAGTCGCCGACTCCGTCGATGTAGTCGACTCGCGAGTGCCCAGGAAACGCCGCTGGAAAGGCGTAGATAACAGTGACGCGCAGTTGTCATCTGACTCGGAAGTGCAGTCGCCTGTGTTGAGGCGAAAAGTATGGAGTGATTTAGTGTTACGTCCTTTGAAGAGACATGCCCAGCGTGCTAGAGGGATGTCGCCGCCTATTAAGAAACCAAGGAGCATTGGAGTCCACAACCCTCCTGCAGTTTCGCTCCAGACCAGATTTTCCGGGAAGATCGTCAGTCCTCTTCGGATAGCGTAACTTCGGACAGAGTCAGACACTCACGTGCATTACAGCGCTCGTGCACTTGTGAGACTGACTCGCCTCGTTGTGTGTCGATAGTAGTTTTGACTCGTTCGCCTCATTCGTCTCGAGCTGTTTCGACTCGTTCGCTCATTCGTCTCGAGCTGTTTCGACTCGTTCGCCTCATTCGTCTCGAGCTTTTGACCTCGTTCGCCTCATAGTCGTCGCAGCTTGGATGTTTCGACTCGTTCGCCTCATTCGTCTCGAGCTGTTTCGACTCGTTCGCTCATTCGTCTCGAGCTGTTTCGACTCGTTCGCCTCATTCGTCTCGAGCTTTTTTGACTCGTTCGCCTCATACGTCTCGTGTTGTTTCGACTCCCAGTTGTTCGTTGTCAAAGAAGTGCGGTATGACAGCCATGACTTCGACTTCGCCCAAGGATGATTCGAAGGCCAAACCCTTGCTAGAGGATTCTGCTTTGGGCCCCTTTAAACATCAACTTCAAGAATTGATGGTCTTTTTTAAGAAGACAATGAGTCAGACGGAAGAGGAAGACGGGGTGTCGGCCGTCCTGTCGGAAGAGGAAACTCAAGACCAGGATTCGAAGCCCTCTTCTGCTTATTATAGTCTGTTAAGGTTCCTTTTACAGACGTATCCGGACTTTTTTGAACCACCTTCGCCTTCTTCCCCTCCGTCGATGTTTGTGAAGGATAGGAGATCAGCACCTTTGGGGTTACCGAAACCAGTTCTTTCTCAGTCCTCGAAGAAAGCACTGAAGTAAGTAGAAGAGTGGCTTGCTAAGAAGAGGGAGTCAGGCAAGGCTTTGTTCGCCTTCCCTCCGTTGAAGCTGCAGAATAAAACCTACAGGTTTTATGCAACAGGAGAAGTTCCTTCTTTGGGAGTTTCTGCCTCCTCCCAAGGAGACTTCTCCGGCCTTGTGGACTCTCACAGAAGACCAGCGTTCTCGGCTGCGAAAGTGTTGTTCTCTTCAGTATCGCTATCTGCAATCGTAAGTAACCAAACCCTCTACTTAGCATAATAGCCAAGACCCTTGGCGAGACAGGGAGAGTAGACTCCAATGTAGGAACGCCAGTGCCACAGGATGGAAAGCGAATGAAGGGATTACCATTGCTCGAGTTAGATCACCTGGTGAAGAACTTATACAAGGTGATCGAAGTCTTCAGTTTTCTGGATTGGACAATTGCAGCGTTAGCCAGGAAAATTGAAGGTTGCCAGTCTCTGGATGAGGATTTTTCTGTGGACTGGCTCAATGTATTGTCCTGTGCGGACAGGGCAGTGAGAGATGGTTCAGGGGAATTGGCTGCCCTATTCACTATGGGAGTACTCAAGAAGAGAGAACGGTGGTGCTCCTTCACATCTCGAGGAGTAACCACGAACCAAAAATCGACTTTGTTGTTCTCCCCCCTGAGTAAATCTCACCTGTTTCCAGAAGAAACCATCAAGCATGTACTGTCGGACCTCGAGAAAAAGTCCACCAATGATCTGTGAGAAGACCTAAGGAACCTCCAGCGACAGGAGCCAAAGCTTCCCCTCTACAAAAGCATCCCTTTCGAGGAGGTAGCAGAGACCAAGGACTAACCTACGAACCACCTTCAAGTCTACCAAGAAACCTTCCTTTAAAACAGATAAATGATCGAAAGATCCTTCACACACCCGTGGGGGCAAGACTACTGGGAGGAATGGAGCCGAAGAGGAGCAGAACAGTGGGTAATACAGGTGCTTCGAGAGGGATATGTGATCCCATTTACGTAGGATCCACCACTGTCCAATACACCTGTCTGTTTGACAGCATACTCAACAGGATCAACAAGAGCTTTGGGTTTAGCCAAAGAAGTAGAAGAGCTCATCAGCAAAGAGGCCATAGAGGAGGTAACAGACACGAAACTCCCCAGGGTTTAACGACAGGCTCTTCGTAGTCCCCAAGCATCAGGGGGATGGAGACCTGTTTTGGATGTAAGCGCTCTGAACCTCTTCGTCCGGAAGACGAAATTCCGAATGGAAACCAGTCGATCGGTAATGTCAGCCATCCAACCGGGCGACTGGATGGTGCCTCTCGACATGAAGGATGCATACTTCCATGTCCCCATCCATCAGAACTCCAGGAAGTTCCTGAGATTCATCTTCAAGAAGAGAATCTTCCAGTTCAGAGACCTCTGCTTCGGTCTGTCAACCGCCCCTCAAGTATTTACTCGGATTCTCGCTCCTCTGGGAAAGTGGCTGCATTTGATGGGGATCAACACAGCTTTTTACTTAGACAACTGGCTCCTGAGAGCCAGATCTAGTCGTCAGTGTGTGAAGGACTTGAGAAGATGGTTACTTTGACACAGCAATTGGGTATCCTAATAAACGCGGAGAAGTCCCAGTTGATTCCAACTCAGAGGATTCTCTATTTAGGGATGATACTAGACACTCTAGCTTTTCAGGTTTTTCTCTCCCCGAAAAGGATAGAGTCCTGCTTGTCGACAGTCCAGCAATTTCTGTTTGCCCGTCCTGCTCAGCTCTCGAATGGATGAGCCTACTCGGGACCCTGGCTTCAGTGGGGAGTTTTGTCAGGTTAGGACAACTACACATGAGGCCGCTTCAGTTCTTCCTGAAAGCAAATTGGTCTCAGGAGACACAATCGGACTCGCTAGTTTTCCCCCTGACGGAAGAGATAAAGGTGGATCTGTGTTGGTGGCATTCGAGGGAAAGATTACAAGAAGGAATTTCCCTAGTCGTGTCGAACCCTGACCTGCAGTTCTTCTTAGACGCCTCAGACAGCAGATATGGAGCCCTCCAAGGAGACAAGAGAGTACATATCAGGTCTGTGGACAGAACAAGAAAAGACCTTGCACATCAATGGGAAGGAATTGAAGGCCATCCTCTTAGGGCTACAAGCGTTCGACCATTTATTCACCGGAAGAAACATAGCGGTCTACTCGGACAACACCACATTGTTGTCAAATGTACGGAAGCAGGGAGGGACCCACTCGTTCTCTCTCAACAAGATAGCCGAAGATCTCCTCACCTGGACGAACGAGAAGAGGATCACCCTTTTTCCAAGATTCGTGCAAGGGAAAATGTGTCAGGCTCTGGAAGCTTTGGGGAATTACCATCAATAGACCTGTTCGCCACATCGAGGAATAATCGCCTTCCCATTTTCTGTTCTCCGATTCCAGAACCATTAGCGTGGAGAACAGATGCGATGCTGCTAGAATGGACAGGACTGGACGTTTACGCCTTTCCTCCCTTCAGGATGATGAGAGAGGTCTTAAACAAGCTTCAATCGCACCAAAATGTGACAATGACCCTAGTAGCGCCATTCTGGCCCAGGAAAGAGTGGTTCCTGGACCTTCTCAATCTGCTAGTGGATTTTCCCAGACTACTTCCACAAAATCCATCGCTTCTCAGACAGTCCCATTTCAACCGATATCACCAAGGGTTGTCCGCTCTGGCCCTGATAGGATTCAGACTGTCAGGAACCTAGTCAGAGCAAAAGGGTTTTCGTGAAGGGTGTCAGAAGCTATTGCTAGCTGCAGAAGAAGCTCTTCTGCCAAGCTCTACCAGTCCAAGTGGAGAGTCTTTAGGTCATGGTGCAGACGACATAGCATCTCTTCTTCTGAAACATCTATAACAGAAATTGCGGAATGTTTGTTATTTCTGAGGGACGCCAAGAAGTTGGCCACTTTAACTATTAAATGGTATAGGGCCATGCTTTCATCAGTTTTCAAGCATAGAGTGACCTGATCAGATCCTTTTGTTCCTCCAAGATTTTCAAGCCTGAAGAAGTGGAATGGAATTTGGATGTAGTTTTAAGGTGGCTCAACGGTCCCCAATTCGAACCGTTGAATTCGGCAACCTTGAGAGACGTGACTAGGAAGACACTACATATTCCTAGTTGCCTTAGCCACAGCAGGAAGAGTAAGCGAGTTGCAGGCGATGAGTAAGGAAGTGGGTTTCGCCCAGGGCAATGCAGTTTGTTCTTATGTAACAGACTTCCTCGATAAAAATGAGGATCCTTCGAATCCTTGGCCCCGTTCTTTCAAGATAAACCACTTAACGGACTTAGTCGGGTCGGAAGATGAGGAACGTACATTGTGTCCGGTCAGAGCCATCAGACACTACCTGACTAGGACAGAAACTGTGAGAGGAGAGTCGAACCGACTCTGGTGCTCGGTGAAAGACCCGTCTCGGCCTCTTTCAAGATTCGTGCAGTAGCAACATCTTTGGCTTTCAGACAGAATACTGTCTCTATCCTCCATTATGCAAACAACATTCTGGAGGTCGAAATCGGTGTTTGCATTGCACTATTTGAAGGAGGTAGAAACTACTTACGAAAACTGCTTTAGATTGGGACCGTTTTCAGTAGCGGGAATGGTGTTGGGAGAGGAAGCATAGGGGGACCCGGTTTTTTCCCTCTACTATCTCCTCGCTTTGAATTTGAGGTTTTTTGAGTTTGTGGGAAGCCTGGGGGTACATGTGCCTGAAGTACCCACCAGTTCTTATATCTGGTTAAGGGTATCATATAGTTTTTAGTGTTGGTGATGGTGTTGTGTGGTTTTTATCTGGTCTTTTTGCCCAGGGCAAGGGCAAATTATTGTTGTTTTTGTCAATCATCAGTGCACTTCCATGATTGCAAAAATCCCACCATTAGTAGGGACGACCCTGCCCATTACTGCCACGTCTCATACATGTGATGAGAGCGCCGACCAGAGGCAGTATCTAGTATCTACCTGTAGCTGCTCTCTCACAAGGTAAGGTACTGCAGACATTATATATAATGTGAGCACATGACTGTTATTTTTATTCAGAAAGCTGTCCATATACCCACCTTCCGGGTAATGTGGAGTCAGCTAATGTAATTGTTTGGTATGTCACTTATGTGAAAATGATATTTTAATGATAAAATAAGGTTTCACATGTACTTACCAAACAATTACATAATCAGAGCCCTCCCTCCTCCCCATAGATGGATGTTGCGGCTCAACAAATGATGGCAGCGGCAGTACTGCCGCCAGGAATTTGAATTTTTGACTGCCAGGTAAGAAAGCGTACAGCTAATGTAATTGTTTGGTAAGTATATGTGAAACCTTATTTTATCATTAAAATATCATTTTTACCTAGAATTAGTTTTATATATGGAGACGTGAAGACTGTTATCGAGTGTATTGAACCTTCTTGCTCTATCTAGGTGGATCTCACCATGTAATACACTTTTATGTGGGTAAATTTGCTACTGTTAGGAAGTTTTTGGTAGAGGATGTAGTCTCAAAGAGTTAGCCTACTTCCTTTTTGCCAAATAGCTCTCTACTCTACATTGGGCAAGCCCATTTTCAGCCAAGAGGTGGGTTTGTGCAGGCCTTGGGAGATCAGTACAAACCTACTATTCTTACTGTGTCAACTATCACAGAATTGTTGGATAAAGATCTTGCTTATATTCATGAGCGGGTGTAGGCTTTGGGGCATGAAGCGTAACCTTTGTAAAACTCGAAGTATGATAGTTATCCATTCCAAAATACTCTGGCATTGGCATCCTGATTTCCATTGAAATGGTATGATTTTAAATGTTACTGATACTCATAAGATTTTAGGTATAACTTTTAATAAGAAATTAACTTTTGAGAAGCATATAGTATGCGTACTATTGCTTCCTCTGTTTCTCAAAAGGTTGGTATCATGTGGAATGTTTTGGAATGTTTGGGGATGAAGCTATTGTGACTAGATGTTTTAAGTCTTTTTCTTCTGCTTGTTTGGTGTACTGTCCTCCAGTATGGTCTTCCGCTAACTTGTACCAAAGGTGTTGCATAAAATATACTACAACAACAAACATTTTACTCTTCTTTACCTGACTTAGTTGTTTTTGCTTGCAACTCTAGCCAGGCTGCTGCTGCATTGTGTTGTTTTCTAGCATCAGGTTTAATACTACTACTCACTTTGCTAGGAGTTTTATCATGGCTACAACTAAAATGTGGAATAGTGCACCTATTGCAGTTGTGGAATCTTCTGGTCTCCAAATGTTTAAGCCGGGAGCTATTTCATTCCTGTTCTCCACTGACGTCTCCTGAATTCAAGTTTATCAGTATTATTTTCTTTTCCTTCATACTTATTTATCAGCTTTTCGTATAACTTATCTCTCTGTGCAAGCTGATTAGCTTATGGATTCATCTTGGGTTTACGAGCTGTTGGCTGTCTTCATGGGATCTTCGTGATCAACAGAAATCTTTAAAATTTATTTATATTTTTGCTAGGTATACAAACAATCCATAGTTTTATTTTGGAACATTCCTCAGCACAAGTTTGAAGTTAGTGAGACCAGGCACAAGGTAGTTAAATGGAAGTAGGTGGTTGGGTGAAAGGACCTCACACCCACATATACTTTAATCAAGGTTGATTAAGTATTTTCTAAGGGTATCAGAGGGTAAGCACGGTGGTTTAAGGTGTGATTATGGTAAAAGCTATGGTTTGTATACCTAGCAAAAATGCAAAATACTTTGAGAATTATTATTATTTCCTTTTATGTAGGAGACTCCATCCTTTTGGAGAAGATGGCAAGATAAGTGATGGATGTGGAGGTGGATGGAACATGAAGGAGAGGAAGACCTAAGACCAGGTGGAGAGATTGCATTAGAAATGATATGAGGGAGAAGGGAGTATGGGAGGAAATGACAGCACAGAGGTAGATGGAAGAGACTCATTAAAAACGGTGACCCCGAATAGGGATAAAGCTGGGAAGAAGAAGAAGAAGAAGAAGAAGAAGAAGAAGAAGAAGAAGAAGAAGAAGACTCCATCCTTTTGAAGGGGGGGGGGGGGGGGGGGGGGAGGATTCTCTCTCAGCTGACTAACAAGTTGAATCTTTACCCAGAAATGTTATATACTCCCAGTCATGTTCACGATCATGAGCAGAGGAGCAATGATTTGGCAAAGGGTTGCAAAATTGATATAGTAGCTCTGAGCCAGTGATGAAGAGTGTTTCTTCCTTTTTCTTGGAATCCCATGCTTGTCTTCTGCACTGGAACAGGAGATGAAACACCTACCAGAGGGTTAGCTACTGAACAGCTAATGCAACTTGAAGATCCCCTTCCTTGCTATAGACACGGAAGGTTTGGGGACTGCAGAAACACAGAAAATGTGAGCTGTGACAGAAGGCTTGGGTTTTTTATTCTTTGCCAGGTCATTGAGGAATGCAGCTGAAGATAGACCAACATAGAATATTAATATTAATATTAAGAGTAGGGTAGACCTTTTGCAGATATACTCACATGATGGCAGCTGCTGAATGTCACATGATTCCTTGTCGCATGACGGGATGGTATGAAAGGATTTGATCAATTTTTGGTAGGAAAGAAAAGAACTGGAGGGTTCTGGCAGTGTCATAAGCCCACAAATGCCTCCTGTCCTCCTCCTTTTTACCAAAATTCTTCCACTGGGGAGAGGACTAGGTCTGGCATAAATCACATGGGAAAGATTGAGTACAATCGTTATCCCCACAAAATGAGCAGTACTTATATAAGGGTCTACCAAGAAGGGGGACAAGGAGCAATCCCCTACACTGGTGTTACTCATGTCTTTTATAGAAAAACACAAAAAGAGTCCAGTGCAACTGCAAATAAAATAAGGATGGCAAGCTCCTCATCCAGTCCAATGAGCATTGAGGGAGAGAGCAGGAATCGTCCTCATGGCACGATGGCCGATTAAAATCTTGACATTTTTTCAAAAACCCTATTGTGGTCCCTAGCTGGGAAGCACAGTAATTTGTTTCTATATTATCTTTTTATTTGTTTTTGTCACCTCATCATTTTGGTCATTCAAGACTGCTGCCATATGAACTTAATGAAATTTCCATTTGGATGTGAAATTTCCATTTGGGTGTTTTAAGACATTAACCCTCTTACGCCGACTGGATGTATTTTACGTCGACATTTTTTGTCTCCCGTGTGCCGACTGGACGTATTTTACGTCGACTTACAAGTTTTTTTTAAAATTCGCGGAAAAATACTTATAGGCCTACCAGCCTAAAACTTTTGAATCACGCGCCTTGGGGGATGCTGGGAATTCACGGATCAAGGTGTTGTTTTGTTTACAATCGTTACGCAGGCGCGCAAGCGCGAATTTCTTTCTTGCCGCACTAAAAAGTATCTGTGACACATCTCTGAAATTATTTTGTCACTTTGACATAATTTTTGTACCATTGTAAATTAGCCGTTACATGAAGTATTATATATGAAAATTTGCGCATTTTTATGTAGAATACAACAATAAAATACTCATGATTGTAGCTTTTATCAGTTTTGAAATATTTTCATATAAATAACGATAATTGCCAAAATTTCAACCTTCGGTCAACTTTGACTACCGAAATGTTCAAAAAACGCAATTGTAAGCTAAAACTCTTATATTTTAGTAATATTCAATCATTTACCTTAATTTTGCAACTAATTGCAAGTCTCTAGCACAATATTTCGATTTATGGTGAATTTATGAAAAAACTTTTTCCTTACGTCCGTTCGGTAACTCTTCCGAAAAAAATCATACATGCGATTGTGGTAATGTTTGCACCATTTTAAAATTAGCCGTTATATAAAGTTTTATATATGGAAATGTGCGAAATTTCATGCACAATGCAACTAAAAACAACCCATGGTTGTAGCTTTTATCAGTTTTGAGATATTTTCATATAAATAACGATAATTGCCAAAATTTCAACCTTCGGTCAAATTTGACTCTACCGAAATGGTCGAAAAACGCAATTGTAAGCTAAAACGCTTATATTTTAGTAATATTCAAGCATTTACCTTCATTTTGCAACAAATTGGAAGCCTCTAGCACAATATTTCAATTTATGGTGAATTTATGAAAAAAATAACATTTTCTTTACGTCCGCGCGGTAACTCTTCCG
This sequence comes from Macrobrachium nipponense, assembly GCF_015104395.2. Classification (NCBI taxonomy): domain Eukaryota; kingdom Metazoa; phylum Arthropoda; class Malacostraca; order Decapoda; family Palaemonidae; genus Macrobrachium; species Macrobrachium nipponense. The sequence goes on along the minus strand of NC_061100.1, from coordinate 94,040,724 downwards.
AAAAAATCCTACGTGCGATTGTGGTAATGTTTGCACCATTTTAAATTAGCCGTTACATAAAGTTTTATATATGAAAATGTGCGCAATTTCATGTAGAATGTGCGCAATTTCATGTAGAATACAACAAAAAATAATTGAAGGTTGTAGCTTTTCTCATTTTTGAAATATTTGCATATAAATCACGATAAATAGAAAAAAAACCACGTTTGGTCAACTTTGACTCTACCGAAATGGTCGAAAAACGCAATTGTAAGCTAAAACTCTTACAGTCTAGTAATATTCAGTCATTTATCTTCATCTTGAAACAAATTCGAAGTCTCTAGCAAAATATTTAGATTTATGGTGAATTTAAAAAAAAATCTTTCCTTCCCTCCGCGCGCGGATTCTCCGCCACAAATCTCCGAAATGCGTACGTACCATTCTCGGAATATTTGCTCCGTTTTATATTAGGCATTTCATAGAGTTTTATATATGAAAATGTGTGCAATTTCATGTAGAATAAAACGAAAAATATTTGAAGGTTGTAGCTTTTCTTATTTCCGAAATAATTGCATATAAAAAATATATATATATAAAAATTCAACATTCGGTCAACTTTAACTCGTCAGATATGGTAGAAAAATGCAATTGTAAGCTAATACTCTTACAGTATAGGAATATTCAATCATTTTTCTTCATTTTGAAAGAAATTGGAAGTCTCTAGGACAATATTTAGATTTATGGTGAATTTTTGAAAAAATATTTGTTTACCTCCGCGCGTTACGAATTCATGCATTATTTTGTGATAATATTTTCTCTGTGTTGCTTTCATCTTTTTACAATGTGTTATATACCAAAATGATTGCAATTTAGTGTACATTACAACGAAAAAAAAGTAACTTGTTACCTTTAACCGTTTTGCGCACAGCGCGATTTGAATACAATTATATATGAAATTTCGTTTTTGCGCTATCATATATCGCATTAATTTATATATGATAATGATAATGTTTTTCATTTCTGATGGTTGCATACTAAATTTCAGCCAATGACAAAAAAAGGAGCCAAAAATGAACTCTTAATCTTGAAAACTAAGCGCGCTGTGATTATTTGAAAAAAATATTTTTTCCACTTCCGCGCTCACTCTGAAACACCTCCGGCACACGGGAGACAATTTTTTTTTTACCGCTTCGGCGTAAGAGGGTTAATATCTATCTTACATAATTATCTTTTTCCAGTACTTAATCTGCTCGACTCAGGTCAGTTTTGCTAATCACATTCACATAGGACCCAAAGAAGTACCCTGAACTCAGTGATCATATACTCTTGAACGAGTTGACAGAATCGACAGTTTTTCATACTCAAAACAAACCCTCGGTCTTAACATTAGGATAAATCTTCTAGTGCAAGCTGGAAACTGGTAAAGTTAAAAAAATTTTGTATGCAAGGTACTATTAGTATCTGTGCTTAGTCACAAGTTATGTGTGACCACCCACATACCTCTCGGCAACCCGTGACCGTGCCAATTACTCTTTTAATGGCTTTAAGAGAGGGCATAGTTTTTATTCACTTTAAAGCTGATTTAGTTTCCCCGTTTTTCTTTTCTTTCAGTGTGTTTTTGGCTGTTGATTGTATAGTGTGGTTGGATATTATTGATATCTTAACTTTCCCTGCAAAGGTTTCTTTGGGATCTAGTAAGTTTGTTTGTTTGTATGGTGTTTTTACGTTGCATGGAACCAGTGGTTATTCAGCAACGGGACCAACGGCTTTACGTGACTTCCGAACCACATTGAGAGTGAACTTCTATCACCAGAAATACACATCTCTCACTCCTCAATGGAATGTCCTGGAATCGAACCCATGACCACCGAGGTGAGAAGCAAACACCAAGCCAACCACGCCACTGAGGCGCTTGGGGGAAACAAAGGAAGTGTCCAGGCATCAGCAGCTTCCCTTGTTCACAATTCCTAACTTTGGTGTATACGGATCCTCATCCAACATGTAGTAGGTGCAGAGAGAACGTATGTACTATTACAAATCCATGTTCTGTTTGTCATTTTTGGTCAGTGTTACAATGGAGGAGGTTTTATGAGAAGGGTCAGTGCAAGAGGAGGGAGCTGACTTCAACTTGGGTGGATAATTTGCCATCTTTGTTATGCCTCCTTACGAAGTTGTCTCTTCTCTAGAGAGGCCTATTCCATATGTTTCTCCTTCTGTATTGGAAACTTCCCATACCCCTTCTTGCTCATCCAAAGATTTGTTGTTGGATGTATTGGGTGGTTTTTGCCTAATTTTGATGCTTCTTTCCCTTCAGGGAGGGGGTTGGGGGGGCCATCGCCATCTTTGTCTTTTGTTTGTCATATTTAGACACAATGCCTTCATTGATGATATTTTGGTTTGTTTGTATGTGTTTTTATGTTGCATGGAACCAGTGGTTATTCAGCAATGGGACCAACGGCTTTATGCGACTTCCAAATCATGTCGAGATTGAACTTCTATCACCAGAAACACATCTCTCACACCTCAATGGAATGTCTTGAGAATGAAACTCGCGACCACCAAGGTTGTACGCAATACCATACTGACCAAGCCAATAAGGCACTATATTTTGGGGAGCTACCTTTTAAGGTATGCCCATGGTAGTCAGATATCTGCACATATTTGCAAATGCCCTCTTTAACAGCTCTTTAGCACTCAGGAATGTGTAAAAATTATCTTCTACCTTCTCCTTCTAATTGGCTTTTGAAACAAGGCTAAACTTGGAGAGGTGAAAAATCAGAAAAAAGATCTCTCCTTTCTTTAGGTTATCTTACTTGGTAGCTTTCAGTGATTGCACACTGATAAAGATGTCACAGTACAGTACATAATTTCAATTTGATTATTGTCTGCGTGGGATAAAAAAAAATTTTAAAATTATGTATTGGTTTGTATCTTTGAGACACTGGTATTTTGTTAATTTTGCTTTTTTGTGGGAGAGTACTTTTATGTTCTTTTGTCCTTACACAATGTCATTTATGGCAATAAAAACCTAAGTATCTTAGTCTTTTGCTACGCAATCTAGTATTTTTTTTGCTAGCCAGTTTACAACCTGTATGTTGATATACCAAACAATCAAGTATCATGATTGTTTGTTAGATCAGCATACCAAGATGCAAATTGGGTAGCAAAAATAGCTAGGTACTGGATTTTTTGCTATATCAACATACAGGGTGTAAATTGTGTAGTGGTAAAGTACAATTTACACTTTGTTAAGAAAACCGGTTTTCTTAACAATATTAAATTAAAGAATGTTCTTATTTACAGCTTTAGGTGGTGCTGGTTTCACCAGACTTCTGAAGCTCCCACCATTCGATGGCTCGCAGAAGAATGCTGTTGGGTGACAGTGATGATAATCATCTGGTTTTCTTTAAACCTGTGATATACATTTGTTATGTTTAATTAGCAGTAAAATTGTGTTACTAGAGTATATTTGTATGCTAGACTGATGTTCCAAAGATAATTTAACTGTACAATACAATGAAGGATGGTGAGGTGTATAATAACACTCAAGAGAAACTTAATAACTTTATTTTTTTGTTTCCATGATAATTGAGGTCCTTTTCCATGCAATCCACATCATTATTGTATATGTTTAGTAGCACAAAACCATTACTGTATACAGTACTTTGTAACACAAAACTAAGTTGGGAAAGATGGGCCACTCGTTTAATATGCAGTATAAGTACTGGGAAAAATATCAGAAAAATACAAAAATAAGTTATGGAATCTAAACTGGATCTCACACAGAGGTAGTATTACCATTTATGTGATACAGGTAAATATTCCTCCAAAGGGTGATATGGAACAATGATGTCTGCAATTATAATCTCCATAACATGCTGACTGACTAGTGAACACATGTAAGCATTACATGCAGTTAATTTATATGTATGTAAGTATTACATGCAGTATATTCATGTATGTAAAATACTCATTCACTTGCAGAGAAGGGCATGTTCTATACGACATGGTAATGCCTACGTTCAAAGATAAGTTTTCCGTAATCTTCTGAGCAGATATCATCAAACCATGGATAAAGACTGAACATGCATGATGATATTCAAGACATTTTGGTCGTCTAGTTTGAATCCTTTGGGAATCCTCTTTAGTCACTACTTGTTAGCGGCCAACTTTCCCTAATTTGGTATCAGTCTTGGGGTTAGCTGTAATATTCTGCACAGATACTATACACTCGTTTATTCGCGTCTGAAGGTCACGCAGGTCGTGGATGTACATTAGTCGCAGTGCCTTTCCGGCATTATTCAAGACGTAATCTCCAGTGTCAAAACCTAAATCAGCTTCAAAGATTGGATATGGTTTGCCCTGGAAAGAAATAAAAGTTACTTTAAAATTGGGAGTAACAAACTTCTAAAATACAGCACATTGCAGTGACATCAGCACTGGTATTTCAAATTAGGTATTAGATAATAGATATATTCCATAAAGTAACCAAATGATATTACCAAGGATTCCATAATGCTTTAGTATTGTTGCAGGTTGGAATTTATACATACTGAGGTGGCATCACCATGTTTTGTCACTACCTGCTGTAATGGCTAGAAAGTTTCGGGCTAAAGGAATTAGAGTTCAACCATGACCATGTGGGAGCCAAAGTGGTCTCCAGCAGACTTAAGAGCTGATGACATCTTTGTCAATAATCTGTAAGTTGGCTGAGAGTTAGTTAAGTAACTCCTCAGGGAGAGGAAAACCAACGCCTGCATTGACATCATATATAATAATGCCTTCTCGGGAACCGAAAAAACTTCCGAAGAAGGGGGCCACACCACAAACACCCCGGCGACCCCCCCATACCTCCATCGACGAATCAATGGAAGAAAAGGAAGGGAGAAGCAGGGGCAATGCTACTATGGGGGTTGACTACAGCGGAAAACGAAACAGGGAATAGGAGCAAAGCCCTCCCAAGAAGGAAGAGCGGAGACTCTCCAACATTCCCTCCCACCATAAAACTTCCTCCACTGCTCCAAAGGCCATGCCCGGCATTCCGTACAAGGACTCGCAATCGCACAAAAACTGGAACGACACCCACTGCAAGTGATGCAAGGGTCCGTTGCTGACGAAGCCAAGAAACGAGAACATGGGAATCCAGGAATTCCGGGGCACCAACGCTGACGTCTAGAAGGAGCAGAAGAAGCCATAATATTAGGTAAAAACACACACAAACACACTAAAGGAATGAAAAGGGCAAAAACCGGGAAAAAGCCCAAGAGAGGAAAAAGCCCAACTCTCGTCCCAAGGCGGTAAAGAAAGACTGACGTAGATGTTCGGCGTTTGACCACTCTTCACCCGATCTACGCATGCATTGCCAGATACCACAAGATTCCTTGCTTTCATCTACTTTTTTATCGGATCCAGCTAGGCGCTAGAAATTATCCTATTGTTAAGACCGAGGGGTTGTTTGCGTATGAACAAAATAAAAGTGGGACATGCAGCTGGAGAAGCTACTAAAAGAAATACCTGCAGCATCTGAGGAGAATACGCAGTATGAATGTGCCTTCAGAGATACTAAGATTTGCAAAAGTAGCCTTAAAGAGATTCAGCAAGGCTTGCAACAACTTAGTGCGATGACTCTTCCTTCCTTTCTTTAAATCTTAAGCTGAAAACCCTAATAAACAGTCAACAGACTGCAAGCCTGAGAACCCAAAGGGATATCAGCAAGCAGAGACATAGTTACATGAAAAGGTGCTAAGTAATTATGAGAGAATGGAAAATAAAAACTGGCAATTCTAAATTCAGAATACTTCAGCAGAGAGCATGAATAATTTTGCTCTTCAACATTTGAAGATCGGTAAATTCCACAACTGCACAAGGTAAACTATTCCACATTTTAGTTGTAGTTAACATAAAGCTCCTAGCAAACGGAGTGGTATTAAACCTGGTACAACAAAATAAATGCACTTTGCAGCAGCAGCCTGTCTATGCTGTGAGCAAATACAACTAGGTCATGTAAAGAAGAGTGCAGAGGATGTAGCCTTTGTAGTACATTTAATGCAACAAACAACGAACTCATTTTACATCAAATCTGCATATCAACATTAAGAATTGGCAAAATAAACTTGACTGATATATTCTACCCATGTTTGAGATGAAAGTCAGCATAGGAAAACCATGCTGGAGCATAAATTTTGGGAGAGTACACTTAATATTATGAGAAACAGGAGTGCCAGAACACAAAATTATATCCATGGACAGAATTGTGACAAAAGTTAGCACAGAAAAACCACACTGGAGAGTATGAAACATTGGAAGCGTATACTCGACAGCATATGATGAATAAAACAGAGACGATTTAACAAGATCATGAATGAAAAGGAAACTGGTATGTGATTACTGATTGGGGTGGAAGGGGGACTTGAGTTCCAAGAGAAATTTGAGAAAATTTGTGAAGTCACAAGCAGTGCTCTGGATAACATAACTGTGTGTATCAAATTCCAGCAAAAGCCTTGCAGGTATCAAAAGTAATTAATTACATATTAAGAAATAGGGCAATCAAATATATGAAAGTAGATGTAGGTTGCATCACCATTTTACCCTGCAGTATCTATACCAATAATCAGAAAGGGAACTTCGGAAGCCGACTTCTGACTTAAAATAAGGTCTATATTTGAATAATGGAAGCCAATTATTTTACTGGCATTACGATACTAATTAAAAGATACAGCAACAATCAAAAAGCTTACCTGATGAACATATTCGCCAGGATTTTGTAAAGCATCAGCAGACAGCCTGGTCCGTATAAGTTTACTAACGGCTTTTAGAGTTACAAGATGGTCCGGGTGTGGATTTATATTCAACTGCTTAGCAAGGTTATTCACACCATCTGAGGAGAAAAATTCAATAAATAATCTTTTTCAGGACATGACTGTATAGATGGTTATCTGTGCTGTCATTTAATGGCCAACACAAGAACTAAAATAAAAGGATTTTTTTTTTATCCATAAAGCTGATGACTGATGGCAATATGTACTAAGTTACATCAGTGTATAAATGCGCTCTAATTCTAGCACACTAGTAAGGGTTAGGTTTAAAGACAATTACAAAAATATTTTTTACTGACTGGGTTTATTTTCTACTATATATCATTGATTTTGGTACCCGGAATACTATGTTGCCACATGACATCTGATGCATTGGTACCCTACAGAATAAATATACTGACCAAGATTTAGAAGCATACACTACTATGGAAAAGAAAATTACTCTTAACAAAATTAATTAACACAAAAATTCTTTAATAACAATATATTAAATGCACAGTATAAAAAAAGAAGAAAAAAAAAATCTTGTGGGTGCTCATTGGTCCTAAGGCAGCCCATTTTTTAAAGTAAATTCACACACAATAATCCCTCAGAAGGTATACTTAAGATATATAAATACTACATTTAGTTTTACAGATTATCTATTAACACTAAATAATGGATGTCGTTTAATTAACTTGCCATATCCCAAAGATCTCAAAAGTTTCTAATACTTAAGGTGATCCTTAAAAACAGGATCCTTCTTATGATTTCTATAAATAAATCATAAATATTTACAAATATAAAATATTAAAAATGATTGACATCTTGATGCATGATGCATGGAGGGTGAAACCTATGTCATGCATTGATGCAGTATCACAGAACAAGTATTAAAGCTAATGTTTAGGTTACAAAACTCAATTATAAAAAATCAAACCCTAACTAAAAATAGTAGACTAAGCCCATGTGTGTGTCTCCTTGCTTTTGAGCTTGTAGTGTGCACAAGGTAAAGTGTGCCTACGTGCAATATTTCCATCTACTCTTAAAAACATTTTAAAACAAGTTATGTGAAGTAACCAAGATGTTAGAACAGAAATTAACCATAAACTTTATTTTAAACACATTATCAGAGGAGCACACAAAGATGGAACAATACAGAAAATATTGGAGGAGGTTAACCTAAATTGAGAGCGGGTCAGCAACCTATGGTGGTTGCTCGCATGGAGTTGTTGAAGGAACTTGCTGTGGAATGTGATACATGGTTCCACTACGATTGTTCAGGAATTGAGGGTAAATACACACCCATACTTTCGAATGACAACATACTGTACATCTTTAAGCAATTGCAAGAGGCCTGAACAAAGAACACAAGAAAAACTTAATGAAGATGAACTTGAAGAAATAAAAGCAAACACAGTGGTATTAGCAGAGCTGGTCAGGATTTGGCTTGAAGAACTAGCGATGTAATGAACAACATAGATGAAATTCAAAGCAAAATTGACAATGTTGATAAAGATGTAAAGATGATGACAAATATGGACAAAACTTGTGCAGAAGCACTCGAGACAAAAAAAAAAAAATGCTTTAGATCAAATCTACAAACGAAGAAAGCACAGAAGCAAAAGAAAAAGGTGGTGGAGCGGGAATCTTTGTCAAAAAAGTAAAACGTGTTCAATACATTTGAATATATCAACACTAAAACATTCAGTGGATCCCCCGTACTTGCAGATTTCTCTGGAACATATCCACCCATTATTCGTAGGAAATTCGTGTATTTGTGGTATTTTTCTATGAAAAATATCCATAAATTCCTGTTTTTTTTAATCAACTTCATCATAAAATGCACTTTTTTTTTTATATAACTATTAAAAAAACCAGGTATAAACATTTTTAGTGGGATTTTCTTGAGTTTTAACTAACAAAACAGGCCATTTTAAGCGTATTTATAAGGATTCCAAGTATTCGCGGTGTGTGTGTACTACACATCCCCCCGTGAATACGGGGGACCACTGTCCAAGTTATAACAGCACCATCGACCTAGTGATACAAAACAAAAACAATGAGGTTGTAAGCGAATTATAAGTTAAGCATGAATGTGTGATATCCCCAACACATAATCAAGTTACATTTAGTATAAACAGATGGGAAGGCTACTCAATGAAAATACTATCACTAACAGAAACTAAATCAACTTTAAAGCTGATAAATTTATTGTTGAGAGCATAACAAAAATAAGAGAAACAAGCCAGGAGTGCAAGTGTAATTTGAGGAATACCTTGACAGGTGACCAGACATGTGTAAGCTGTTTAACAGACTACAGCAAAAGTATATATTGGCATCAAACTACAACGATAAATGTCCAGAAGTCACAAGGAAAATAATAATGAAAGAAAATGCCAAATGATTTAAGAATAATTATGTAAATCTAAGAAAAATGGATGATCTATGGAAAATATCAAAAGAATCAAGAAGTAATGAAAATTGGTCACTGTACAAAACAGCCAGAAATAAGTATAACGACTTGATTAAGAAAACCAAGAAAATATATTACAATAAAATGTTTAGTGAAGACAAAAATCCTAAAAAAATCAAAGATAATTTAGTTGGAATATTAAGACTGAAAAAAGAAAAAGTTCTACCTGATGATACCACAAGAACCTGGCTGATAACTTTGTGAACTACTTTGGAGAAAAAAATTGAAAGAATAAGTCACTGTTTAGAAAACGAGGTCCCTCCTGATCTCCCAGTGATCATAATGAGAAAAAGCAAATGCAGTACATTTAAAGAACTGAACATGAATGACTTTGAAAAAACTATGAGAAAAGTAAAAAAAACACCTATTATGAAAATGACCCAAGCAACTTAAAAGAGGCAAAAAACTTTAATCAGTTGCGGGAGATATATTTTGATAATGTCTGAATGAGCTTAGTACAGGCATCCTTCCAAAATAGTGAAAAGCTTGCTTATATAAACCACCCATTGCTGAATAACCACTGGTTCCATGCAACGTAAAAACACCATACAAGCAAGCAAGCTTATATAAACCAGCTTACAGAGGAAAAGGTGATAAAGATATCTTAGCTTTTCTTGGCCAAAATCAAACCTATAGTACTCATCAAAACTTATGGAAATGGTAGTTCACGAACAAACGTGGAAACACTTGAAACAAATCAACATTATACCTGATGATCAGTCAGCTAACAAAAAAAAAAACCACTTAACAGAAACTACATTGTGCGCAATTACAAATACGATAAAAATTATGGTACCCTGGTATGCTCGACCTAAGTGCAGCACTTGATACAGTTGACCACTATCTGCTGCTTGAAGACCCGAGAGCAGTAGGTATGGAAGATCATGTACTCAAATGGTACTAAAGTACTTAGAAAACAGGAAGGTTACAGTGGTTATATCAAATGTGATATCAGAAAAGAAATGCCTAGCTAGAGGAGTGCTCCAAGGCAGCATCCTGGGTCCACTGCTATCTGGCATTCACACAATTGAATTATCTAAAAACCTACAAGCACAAGGTTAGGTATAAACTGTATGGTGATGATACTCAGTTCTATTTTCCTCTTGAAACAGTATTAGATGCCATTAGTAAAATTGATGCAATAATGAGATATAAAAAAAAAGGATGTTGGCAAAGAAACTAAAACTCAAGGAAGACAAAACTGAGTGTATGTTATATGGATCTGAAAGTGAACTACGAAAATATGAACACTTCAAAAGAATAACTATTGGGTCATCATCCATAGACATTGTAGCAGCAGTGAGGAACTTAGGAGTATTTATCGATAATAAATTGTCCATGAAAAACCATATATATTGCATGATGCAAATACCTGTAACTATCACATTAGAACCATTACAATTATTAGAAAATATTTACACGAAGATACTACTTTGGAAACAGCAACTTGTAACCAAATATTTTCGAGGCTTGACTACTGAAACATTATATACTATGGTCTCCCTAACTAGCATAAATTACAGCTGCCAGATTAATAAAAGGATTGCGTTACTGTAACTGAATAAGCCCAGCACTAATTGAGCTACATTGGCTCCCTGTGAAAGCAAGAATAGAATACAAAATACTTCTCACAGTCTTTGCCAGCCCGAGAAGAGTCTACTTGAGACTCAAGGTCTGGAAAAACTAACCCCTATTAATAATAAGTCTTTGAAGCACTAAAATATGGTGAACCAACATATAACATTTCTGAGAAACTGCTTAAACTTCTTTAGACCTGAAATTAATATGTATTGTGATCAGACATGCAAGTAAAGCATATAGGCTATTTGAACCTAGAACAAATTGTGAACCAGGTGAGAGAGCATTTGAACATTGCACACCAAGACTATGCAACAAAATACTGCCTGAAATTAAGATCATGCAAGAGGAAAGCAAATTTAAAAAGAACTAAAGACTCCTATTCTGCGCGAGCTACAATACTGACGAGAAAACACTAATAGACATTTATAAAATATAAGTACTAACTCATTTTGAAAACGTACAAGGGCCCACCAGAGGGCTGTACATAAAACCAAACAAGTAAATATAAACATAAACATTATTGAGCAAAAGAAAAAATGAATAACGTAACCAAAGACGAACAGGCACCTCATGTAGCATAGAGTAAGCCATGGTTATTTATTTTTTCCCAATAAATATTTAGTCAAATTGTTGTATGATAATCCTTAAATGTTTCCCGAGACTAAAACACTTTCCAATGCAAAATGAAAACTATAGTCTGGGATAATTAAGGCTAATTCTAGGTGCCTACTGTACTTCCTAATTAATATTCAGCCAGCCCACAGTTTTCCTATATACACTTTACTACCCCTCACTATCGTAGGCAGGTTTCCAACAGCAAGTATGACTTACCTCTAAATTCAGCACTCTGGAAATCGAGTGCATCAAGGGGGTTGGTGTTGACAATTTTTGGCGCAGCTTGTTGTTTGTTCTTAACATTTTCTGATGTTTCGGACTTGTATTTTTCAACTGGAAAAAAATTTGAAATAAGAACAGCAGCATAATAATCAACATAAATATCACATATTTAAGGTAATTTGCATTTTTTCTACATGGAGACTTTTCCTGGATATACCTTCAGCGAAAGTTAGTTCAGCTGTCGAAGCTTCCATGTTATACCTGTTACACGGTGGCATGTATATGTGGGGGTAAGGGAACCTTTGCCTCAGCAAATTGTTCACAAGGTAACAGTTTAATAAGCATTTTTTAATGAGAAATAATTTGTAGCTTGACAAAGCAACAGAGCATGTCTTTGAGCTGGTGCACTGGTGTCTTCATAAGCAGTCTTCCTAACCTTCTATCTACACGTCCACCACTCTAGAAATGGGGAAGATGAGGAGGAGGGTGAAATAAACTAGTGCCTCTTTAACACATGATCTCAGGTCTCTCAAACCTCTCCCACAGCACCAGGGCAGCATCAAGGGAGGATCTACCAGAAAAAACTACAGGAACAGCCAGTCTTTACACAAATTCTTGTTGGAGAGACAACACTCAAAGATACTATAGGAAAGGCAGTAAATGATACTGCAGGAAAGACACTTATGGCTAAAGCCACATATTCTGGGATGCCATGTAGAACAGAGTAGAATCTAAAATTATAATGCAGAGCACTGGGACTTATGTGGTCACTCAGCGCTGAAATGGATATTGAAAATAAAAATGTTAGAAAGGAGCAAAACAATGCAGTTACACTATGAGTCAATTGTTAGGAGAGGATGGAAAGGAACAGAGGTACCGTAAAAGAAATGAAAGTGGTTGCAGCTAGGGGCCAAAGGATGGTGAAAAGAAGCTAAGTATAATGCCCATAGTGCACTGATGGCACTAAACCCCCCTCCCACAAACACAAGGGAGGATGCCAGGGAAGGTTCCATGGAATGCCCAAGGAAGGTCACAACACCTCTATGCCTCCCATGACAAAGGTTGGGAAGATTAGAAACAAAACAGGGCTGATGGAGTTACAATACAAGACCATACCATCCAATACGGTAACATGGGTTTACAATAGGCAAGTGACAAGCGACACTCATGCAGTTCAGAGACACCATGCACTCCTGACCTACATACAGAACAGTAAGAATGAGGGTCATCATATAAAGGGGATGCGAACCTAGCACACACTTATTCATGCAATGATCATCTACGCTAATCATTCTTTCTAGCAGGACAATCATTAGGCACCATCAATCTAACCATAGTCCAAACATAGCTAAAACCAAGTCATCAACCATTCAACCAGGGAAATATGTACTCTGAAATACTTCAATGACAGCCGAAATACTTCAATGACAGCCATGATAAGCAAAGTGGAACACATTTAAGCAGCAGGGCAGTTGAAGTAAAATAAGGACACTCTTTACTGAAGATTTGCCACTAGTTACCTATCTTGTTAACAAGCCTTCGCTGAAGGTATAACCTTATAAAAGACAGAAATTTCTATTCTCAGAAGAACAACGGCACAGACTTAAATATAAAAATAACAATATTAAATCATTTTAACTGCAATATAAAATAATCCTTACTTAGGATAGAATTTTCCCTAGAAAAATATTACACAACAGCAAATTCTTCTGATACCAGAACCACTTACCATTATCACCATACTCAAACCTCACAGATAAACCAAGGAGCCAGTCAACTACAGCTGCTCGTTCATTGGGGTTTGCCGGACAGTTTAATTCTCCTAGGTATTTCTTATATGCAGTCGGCCAATCTTTCGAGTCTATAGCCTTGATATCCCCTCGGTCCTCAATTTTATAATGGCGAATCTTCTGGTCTTCAAGCCAGACTATAAGATCCCGAAAACTTTTTTCATCTGTTGATTTTAAGAAAGAGATTCACATGAGCAAAAATAAATAATTTTCAAAGTAAACTGCACTTTCACAAGTACATGTATACAAACTATTATTATCACTCAGAAGATAAACCCTATTCATGTGGGAAAGCCCACTGACCTAAAATTAAAGATTCCAAAGAATATGGTGTTTATTTGAAAGAAGTTACAGAGGACAACAGGAAACATAGCAAGAAGAAAAATCCATAAGTGTAAGGGGAGTTGTTTTTGGGTAAAGATGCATTGCATCATTGCTTGAACTAGTGGTGTGAGGAATAAAAGACCTATGGACCTAAGTTTGACAGAGATGAACATTTACTGCAGACTAACGCCACTTCAGCAAATCTGATTGATCTCGGGAGGAACAGAATAGAATAGAATTTAACATTTAGGCCAAAGGGCAAATCAAAGCTAGAGGCTGAAGGGACACTGCAAAGAACCTCAAGTAATGCCAACAGTGCACTGCATGAGGTGCACTGATGAAACTGTTCCCTATAGGGTTGGCAGGAAAAGTGGGTGAAGGATCAGTTATGATATTAAAAGTTATCTGTTAGAATACAATGTATTCCTTAGCACAAGCTGGAATTGAGTCAGTGAAACTTGGGAACACAGTAGGTAACTGGTGCTATGAGGGCAAGTAATGTTATGTAATGTAATGTAACCCACTCACCTACTACTCACATGTGGTCACTAAGCACTTTTCCCAAGGTAAAGATGAATTATTTCAAGTCCCAGGGCTGAGTGGCATCAAAGGATTTATATACTTAGATTAAAAGGTATCATTTGCTAGACATTGGAGTCTTTATACTGAGCTCTCAATTTACCAAGGAATGTTGTTGCATATGTGGACTTATTCCAATGCCCTCTCATCTTCACCGGGAAATGTAGGTTTGTGAACAATGCAGAGAACTGATTGGTGCTACTGTTTTAATTTTCACCAACTAAGTGGAACTTTGGAATTCAGGCATTGCTTCAAAAAACCTGCTTCAGTTCATGATCATTGCTCTTTTGGTGCAGATGTGTAACTCTTGTCCTTTACATATTTTATTTTTCTAACGACATTTCTGGTATTTGTTTCTAGAGCAAAATGATATTGTTAAGATACAATAAAGTTTTGTACATACTTACCTGGCAGATATATACTTAGCTATAGACTCCGTCGTCCCCGCCCCGACAGAAATTCGAATTTCGCGGCACACGCTGCAGGTAGGTCAGGTGATCTACCGCCCCTGCCGCTGGGTGGCAGGAATAGGAACGATTACCGTTCTAGAACCAGATTTTCTCTTCCACCTGTCTCCTGAGGGGAGGTTGGGTGGGCCATCAATCGTATATATCTGCCAGGTAAGTATGTACAAAACTTTATTGTATCTTAACAATATCATTTTTGTACATGGAACTTACCCAGCAGATATATACTTAGCTGATTGACACCCTTGGTGGTGGGAAAGAGACAACTATTTACTGAATAGACAGGTAAACAACATACGTTGTAGGTAATAAAATAAATAAAACCTTGTTTTCCTACTTGATCAGGCGGAAGACTCCATGGCTAATGCCTAGGAATCTGCTTCGCCTCAAGAGCCTCAGCGAGGATGTGACCTATGGCTAAGAGTTCTTGTGGGTCTGTCGATGGGGTCTTATCCATTTACTCGACAGAGCCTCTTACATGACAATATGCCTATGCCTAGTGGCATAATTAAGGAGCACAACACCGATCCCGATCACCTGATCCTAACACGAGGGTTAGTGCTTAAGTTGAAAAGAGTTATCTACAAACTCCTTTCAAACAACCCAAAGAAAAAACACGACGTTAAATAAAATTTAACTCACTAGTTAAGGATCAGTATCTGCTCCCTATCCCAGCAATGTATCAGCAGACACGTATCAACCAAGAGAGAAGGATCCCTCGAAGGTTATCTTGACATCCTTCGGATAATGGGAAGTCAACACAGAGTTGCATCTCCCGTATGTGACAGCTAATATGTCCTTATGACATATTGTTAGGGAAAGAACAAGAATTCGGAAAAGCTCGCACTTCATGCACTTTTAATTCTCAGCTGTTTGAAGGAATCATCAATGCACTTATCAAGTGCTTAGGAGATCACAATGTCTCAAAGAAGGCCAGGGCGTTCTTTGATATAGATCTCTTCTGGGTGAAGCCTGGAGCCTGGCTAGCGCTTCGTGCCTGGCAGGCGCCTAGAGCCTGTCTAGCGCCTCGCGCCTGGCTGGAGCCTTGCGCCTGAATGGCGCCTAGAGCCTGGCTGGAGCCTCGCGCCTAGATGGCGCCTTGCGCCTGGCTGGTGCCTGATTGGCTCCTCCTTCCTGGCTAGCGCCTCGCGCCTGGCTGGAGCATTGCGTCTGGAAGGCACCTGGAGCCTGGCAGAAGACTTCATGATTACTGTCTATGAGTCTGCATGCCTCAAGAGTTTCAGCGAGGTAGGGACCTATGACTGACAAACCCTTCTGGATCATGTCAATGGGGGCTAGCCCGCTTACACGACAGAGCCTTCTCGGATCGTGCCAATGGGGGCTGACCCACTTACATGGCAGAGCCTTACCTGTATCATATCAATGGGGACTAGCCCTCTTACATGACAGAGCTTTAGGTTTCTCTTTACTGGAAGGAGCCTTGCGTCTGGATGGATCCTCAATCCTGACTGGAGCCTAGCCTTGAAGGAGCCTGGCACCTGGCTGGCTTCTAGAGCCTGGCTGGCTCCTAGAGCCTGGCTGGCTCCTAGAGCCTGGCTGGCTCCTAGAGCCTGGCTGGCTCCTAGAGCCTGGTTGGCTCCTAGCCTGGCTGGCTCCTAGAGCCTGGCTGGCGCCTCGCGCCTGGCTGGCGCCTCGCGCCTGGCTGGCGCCTCGCGCCTGGCTTGGCTCCTCCACACTTGCTGGAGCTTCGAGCTTGGAAGATTCTCTAGGCTGTCTGGCAATGTCCACATCGGACACTCTTATATCTGTCCGATTTGTTCGCCTCTGGTGCATTTGCGCCAGGTTGGAGGCCCGCTCCTTCTCAGTATCCGACCATGACAGAGTTCCTTGGAACTGTCCGCCTCTGGCGTTTTTCGCCTGTATTGGCATTTGGCGCTTGGCTGGCGCTACATTGTCCGAGAGTCCTGAACAACCACATAGTTTATCAGGAGACTGGAGAAGGGTGGAAGAAATTCTTCCCCTTTGAGCTTTTGGCCCCTGGCAAGGGAGGTGATTTTAGTCAGCTACACCCAGTAGACGACAGGATATCTAACAATACGAGAGAGAAGAGTCTTCCTCC
The DNA here is from genome assembly GCF_015104395.2 of Macrobrachium nipponense. NCBI lineage: Eukaryota > Metazoa > Arthropoda > Malacostraca > Decapoda > Palaemonidae > Macrobrachium > Macrobrachium nipponense. The sequence goes on along the minus strand of NC_061100.1, from coordinate 94,023,817 downwards.
GAGGAGGATCCTTCGTGAACACTTCTTTTGCTAACGAGATCTCTTCTTACATGTTGAGGTTCCTCGTTGCAGAATCTTCCCTATCCTTGCCCGAAGGAAGGGAAGGAGTCTGGAAGTCGAAGGAGACTCTGAGCTGAAATTGGGCGGAACCCTGATTTCTAGCTCTTATTGTATCCTTCTGAATACCTTCTGGGAAGCATTTTGAGCCCTCATCGCACCCCGAAGACTCTGTAGGCAAACGTTTAAACCATCTCTTCTTCTGTAGATGAAAATGTAAGTACCCTGCCTGGGCAACTAAACTTCTATCTGAAAGCGTTGCGTCAGGAATAGAGGGATTTATTTCTTTTGCCAGACATACTATGCTGGCAAGAACCCATTGCCGAGTCTCCATTGAATCTGATATGAGATTCCAATGCATCAAAAAATTCACTTGTCTTCTTGGTCGTTTAGGGCTAAGAGAAACAAAGAATTCCTTCATAAACTTCCTCAAAGAAGTTTGATGAGGAGCAGTTCCATTTTGTCGGAACACGGAATCTGTGGCCACAAAAAAAAAATCCCATTCGAAGTACATGATATCCTACTCTTGTCGTATTGCGGTATCGTATAAGATCCCGAAGATCTTAATCCTCTGTTATCTCTAATTCCCTTTGTAGAGACAGAGTATGGCCTTTTACTGCGTTCTTTGATAGCAGATATATACATAGGTGATTCTTCCCTCTGAAAGTGAAGAAAAAACCTCGCTATGTGGTTCACAGAGGTATCGGAAGAGGACAGTTTCCTCATTCCATCTAGCATGATCTGCAGCAATTCTATGTCTTAGCCATGACTATTGTCATTTACCTTGAAAAAACCTCTCATTCATGTCCACTTCTGGTCAGTCCTGCACGCGGACAGATTCAGAGTGGAGAGGTTTTATAGGTCTATTTATAATAGATTCTGATAGAATATCCAGATACTCTTGGAAAAGCCTTACGAAACATGCTGTGAGAAGACGTGACTTCTGTGAATCCAACCTCTCTAAGGCCAAAATGAGGCATACATCCTCTCTTCCTTTGACGCCCAGTTATCTTAATATCTGTTAAGAATTTATAACTAGGGAAAAAAAGGCTAAAGTTTATTCCCCTTCTTTAAATTTAAAGATGTCTTATATTGCTACCTCTCTTGGTTCGAGGAAAAAGCAGTAGTCTAAAGGAAGCCTGTTCGTCTTCTACCTTACAAAGAGATCTATGAAGAAGACTTTCCGCAGGTTCTCACAACTCTTTTCAATAAGTGTTAGACATACGTTAACAGTTATTATCTTCGATCGAGAAGGTTCTCACGGACATGCAAAATCTTGCATCGAACCTCTTAAGGATCGTTACGTTCCGTGTCTGTTCCCAAATAGGTTCTCTTTTGTTAACGCGAACAGGGGCGAAAAAAAGAGATTCTCGATGCTCTTTGCGATATGAGAGAGTCTTGGAATTGGCCTAAGTGATTAAAAAAATAAATAATTTCATCATTCCTTGTAAGCGACCCCTTTTCGATTAAATGGGTAACGAAATCAGGAACGAATCTTGCCGTTACCGAGCCTGCTGTCCGAGAGGCTACTGGACTCTTAGGTTAATAACTCGCTAAAAACGAGAAAATATCTTGGATGGTGCTTCTGGCGCGGCAGGCGCTTCTGGCGCAATTTGCGCCAGGCTGGCGCTTCCTTCTAGTTCTTTTTAGGTTATGTGCCATAACATCTATGCCTTTATGGTACCCGACATCCTTCACATGTTAATTCCGTTCTTAGTGGGAAAAAACTTTTATATACGTAGTATAGTCCATTCAGGGAAACAACTTCTGCCACTAAGAGAATGTTTCCCATCCGACTCGCCCAACTTCTCTTGAGCAATATCCGAATTTAAAAAGGTTGTGTGCGTTTCTCGAAAGGATGAGAGAATTATATATATCGCGCGCTGCCGTATTAGAATCCTTTATAATACTGTCACATTGTGGTAAACAGCATTAATCTAGGAAACCTTTGTAAGGATACTAGGAATTCTGTAGTTAACCTCGGTATGTGCATAAGACTTGACCATACCGTAGTCTTAAAGTGAATTCTCTACTACATTCATCTTCTCACTAAGCATGTACTCTAATAAGCCATGCTTTCGTAAGCATGAGAGCATTATACAATATAGAGTTCCGCTGCGTTAGAATCTTTTAAAATGTTACCTACGGTAAACAGCATTGAAATGTTGTAATATCTTTCTTATTGAAAGCTTCTTAGCAAAAGGCAGACAATATTTTATTTATGTTTGCTTAACTATCCCCTCAATCAGAGGCTAAAACCACGATTGTAGGGGAGAGAGACGGTTATTCATTCCATCCCGCAGGAGAGAGACATGTTACCGACCACTCATGACCGACACCTACATGATACTGCGTTGGTGTCTAAGCGATAGCAGTCTCGTTAGCCGACTGGCCTTACTCTTCCGAGTTGCCAGCTACTCCATTTAATAAAGGAATCTTATAAAATTATTATCGAACTTCAGGAAGTTCTTATAATGCGAAACAAGACTTCGATAAATCTAGAAGCTAAGTAGGTGTTTGTCTTAACAATCCCTTTAAGCGTAGTCCCTTCCTAGGAAATTCCTGGGAAGGATACTGGTAACTGAGTTGCTCAGCAAAGAAGTAAACGGTATGTGCTTATGATTTGCCGTATCGTATTCTCACACAGCAGATACTCTACTACCTTCTTTCCCTGCCGAGGCAGATAGAGAAAGGATATTCTGGTGCCTGGATCCTTGCACCTAGCGCCTGGAATGTTCCGCACGCTAGAAAGGAGACTCGCTCCTGGAACGTTCCGCTTGCGTGGAAGGTCCCGTGCGCCCTGACAGTTCCGAGCGCCTACTAGACCCCTTTTAGAAAGAGCCTCTTGCCCGGAAACGTTCAATGGAAGGATCGTTCTGATTGCCACTCTACTGTAAGGCTCCTTGCTCTAGCCGTCTGATTTCTGGCGCAATTTGCGCCAGGCTGGCGCTTCGTCTCTTTGAAGGCGCCTTGCGCCAAGAAAAATTTTCTAGAACGCGGCTCGCGTTTGGTTGTAGGAACGCGGCTCGCGCTAGTCTGTTAGCTGGAACGCGCCTCGCTGCTGGCTATAGGAACGTAGCTCACGCTAGCTTGCTGGAACGCGGCTTCCTGGCAGCGGCTGGCCTCAGTGTTCTCTTAGTTTTCAGAGAACGCGCTAGATCATCGCTCCAAACATACATTCTTCGTCTTTTCGGATGTAAGATGAAGAGACGCACTTTTTTAAGGATTGCCTTAATCAATGGCTATCCTTGGGCAGTCTGGGACGTTCTACAGAACCCGCCGAGGGGACGCCTGACCGGTGGGGGTTCTCCCTAACCTTCCTGCGGCTGTCGACTTTCCTCCTCCACTGGGTCTGGGAGTTTGGAAGAGGTCTAGGCCTGGAAGCGCTACGGAGCCGATCAGACGCACCCTCCACTGCACTGGGAACACTATATTCACTTCTTACCTTTTTAGAGCTCGCCTTTTGAGCTCCATCCATTTATCTTCAAATTTGCACATATGAATTTGTAGATTCTGTGGAGTAAGAAGGTGATGAGGATGCAACAACTACTAGAATTGTCAATACTCTAACTGCTCGTTAGTACGAGAGCTCTTAAAGCTTCTAAAGGAAGTATCTAGTTATATGCTTTCTGACTTCCTAAAGTAGGAAGTTAGATCTTATATTTCCTTCATCAAGTTCTAACACTTATACACGTATTAGTGAAAAAAAATATCAATATTTCCCTTATTGCAAAATATAAGTGTCTACCGAAAAATTCGGTAGTTTCACGTAATATATTTTTCGAAATTTCGAAGCCAAATTCATTAAAAAATTAATAAAAGCGTATGCCAAACCAAAGACCCAGTACTTCCCTGCAAAAGACAGCCCAGAAGGTCGATGGCGATGAAAAAACGAAAATCAAGTCAGGAGGTAGCAACAACGTATGTTGACACTACCGCGACAGAGAAAATCTGGTTCTAGAACGGTAATCGTTCCTATTCCTGCCACCCAGCGGCAGGGGCGGTAGATCACCTGACCTACCTGCAGCGTGTGCCACGAAATTCGAATTTCTGTCGGGGACGACGGAGTCTATAGCTAAGTATATATCTGCTGGGTAAGTTCCATGTACAAAATTAATAGTTCATAGATACTGAAACCCCTTATATCCTATGGTTAAGGGAGACCACTGTGAGGATAATACAAGTGTGAAATAAAACTATTATTCTAGCATCACCTTGATACCCTACTTCTGCAATAAGTGATTCTGATTAAGGTAACGTTTATACAAGCAGTAATAAATTTTACAGTAAACTATAATTATATTCTGCGGTCAAAAGTACTTTTTTCCTATGTTTTACAGACAATAACCCTTCTTAAATCCTACAATTAAGGGAGCACTACTGGGAAAATGGGATTTTTGGGGTAGAGGAAAATACGAAAGAAAGAAAAATACAGGGACGTATAGAAATCATAATCCATGATACTCCTGTAAATTCTGCTTCTGATTGCAGCAATGTTTTATGAAGGTTGCAAAGTGACATTAAGCACAAGGTAGGTAACATCCTGGTAAAAAAATAGTGTGGTAGGTTAGGTCACAACCTTATCAATTTAATTTACAGCGCCCAAGTTAGGTTAGGTGGGGGGGGGATCCCAGCTAGGAAAGCCATGGGCACCCTAAATTAGGTTAAGTAGTGGGTCCAGGGTAGCATAGACCTTGTCTAGCTATCAAAAGGACCTGGCTTCCTAGGTTAGGTTAGTTAAATATATTCTGGCACTTCACCCATTATTGGGTGATTTCCCATAGCCATGAGCCTTATTTTCACACTGGAATGAGATTAGCCTAGGGTTTTAAGGTATAACATTCATTATTATAGAAATCAATACCCAGTAAGGTAAAGGAGGCAGCCGCACAAAAATAAAATTGATAATTCCTTGTCTGAAAAATATAGAAAAGGGCATATATAATGCAATAGAAGCTAGATAATTTGAGAAATTTACTGTAATAATGGAAATTTAACCATTTATATTTCTACTTTCATCCCTGCGGAACTTTTGCCGTGTTTAGCACCATCCTTAGTGGATAAACGTAAAAGCATGAACCAAAGATGAGAAATTTCTCATTACCTTGGAAGATTTTTAAGATGATCTCGCCTGCGCTGCATCATACACAACCATTTCTATATTTTGTCAAAATATTAAAGCAATAAATTATATCTTCGTGCAGGCGTCTCCTTTACATTTACCACTGGCAAAACTGACGACCACTGCTGCAGCCCCATTCCCAAAAGCTGACAACAAGGATATTTAATGCTTTCTGTTAATGTTTATGATATTTATTGTCATTTGATCATGTTTTTATGTTAAATACAGTGCCAATTTTATATTTAAACAAGTCGTTACCAAAATTACAGGGGCACAGTAGTAGGCTAGTCTCCAGGGGTAGGATTCAAAATTGGGGGTAAAAAATTACTTAGAGGGGTCCCGAAGACCAGGTTAGGTAAAGTTAAGGGTCATGAATGACTAGGAGGGTCCTGAGGGGGCAAAATTTTCCCCCCAAGGCCAAGTTAGGTAAAGTTAAGGGTCGTGAATTACTTGGATGGGTCCAGAGGAGAGCAAAATCAAACCCCCTAGCCCAGGTTAGGTGACACTCCCTCTATAATGACTAATAGGCTTACAAGAAGCCATGACCCCCCCAGTCTGCATTTGTTTACCCCATGGGGGGTACCGCCCACTAAGTTAATTCTATAGGTATATTTAAATTGCAATTATTTTGGTATTTCTCAACAAATATACTTATTTACAAAAAAATGTGAATAGTAACTAAAATATATTTACCCTTATTTAAACAGTAGGCCTACCTACGAATCACTCGTCTACCTATTGCACCACATTAAGCAACAACTCCACAATAACAAAGGAGTAAAATATTATCAAAATAAAATTAAAATATGATAGTAAAATGCAAAAATATATAAAATAGGTACATACCTAAATAGTAAAATACAATAACATGAGAGAGAATTGGTTAACCTAACGATAAACAAAAGCACCTCGGCATAGAACTCCACAATGACATATGAATAAAATACTGTCAAAATACACTTAAAATGTAATATACAAAATTTATAATAAAAATGCAAAAATATATAAAATACATAAATAAAATGAGAATAAATTTAGATCAAATTGGTTGATTTGACGATTAATATAAGCAGCTCTGTCTAGGCTACGTTCAACACAAGAGTAAAATACAGCGAAAATACAGCTAAAATATAATTTAAAAACGCAAAAAATATATAAAATACATAAATAAAATGAGACACAATGAGAAAATTGATCAATTTAACGATCAACATAAGCACCTAGGCACAACTCCACAACAACCTAAGAGTAAAATACAATTAGAATGAAATTTAAAAAATGCAAAAAACATATAAAATAAGTAAATAAAATCCATACAATGAAAGAAAATTGACTCATTTAACGATAAACATAAGCAATAGGCCTTAGCCTACGGTCAACGTAGGCCTGTAGAAAGACGTTATTTTAAGACGTCCCCAACTCACCACTGACGTTAAAACTGTCGGGGTTCATGTAATCCAGCGCCAGGAGCTTTCGTCGGAACATTTTTTTATTTAAATTTTCGGTGGTGGGTTAAATATTAACGTAGGGGGGTGAAGTGAAGTGGTTCGACTTTCTCTCGGGTAGACGGAACCGACAACGCCATGCACCCTTTGGCAGATGGGGCCGTCTCCTCACTTCCACTCACTGGGTTAGTTTCGGTAATGGACGAGGGTTTCTCCTTTTTTCGTCATTTCTTTCCCAATATGTCCTTTTATTTCGGGTATTTAAAGATCGCAAACCATTTAATGCATTTTTCTAATTACCTCTAAAAATTTTATAATACGAAACACTTCGTGTTGGGACTTTTGACGAATGTCTCCTTAGTGTTTCAGGATGTCTCTTGTTTTCATGATTTTATTCGAAAATATCGTCTTATTTCGAGATTTATTAAATTCTAGTATAATATATAGAGTTTTTTAATTAAATTTATATATATACATATATATATATATAATCATTTGTATTAACTCAGGATGACAGGATATTAAATGGAATATATCATTGCGAGAGATAAAGGCTTCCATAGAGGTGGTTTCTCTCCTGTTTTCGTGTTTTATTTACTCGATTTTCGAATATGTCGTTTTGTTTGGATATTTTAAATATGTAATATGATTTATAAAAGGTTTTTAAAATTAAATCACAGTATTTACACAGCATTTATTGTGAATGAAATCAGGACGAGAGAATTAAGGCTTCAATGGAGGTGGTTTCTCTCCTATTATCGCGCTTTATTTGCTCCGTTTTCGAATATATTTGTTTTGTTTCGATATTTTGAAGATCTGATATGATTTATAGTTTCTTTTTTTTAAATCACAGTATTTAATGTGAATTAAATCAGGCCGTGAGAAGGCCTCAATAGAGGTTGTTTCTCTCCAGTTTTCGTGCTTTATTTGCTCCGTTTTCGAATGTATTTATTTTGTTTTGATACTTTGAAGGTTTGATATGATTTATAAAAGTGTTTTCTTTATTAAATCACGGTATTTAATGTCCATAAAATCAGGACGTCAGGACGAAAGAATTAAGGCTTTAATGGAGGTGGTTTCGCTCCTGTTTTCGTGCTTTATTTATTGTTTTCGAACATGTTGCTTTGTTTCGATACCTAAGATATTTAATGTGACTTATAAAAGTTTTTTTAATTAAATCACAGCATTTACACAGTATTGAAAGTGAATGAAATCAGAAACGTCACGACGAGAGAAGGCTTCCATGGAGGTACCTTGTTTCTCTTCTGTTTTCATTGTTTCTTTTCAAATATATCGTCATATTTCGAGATATTTAAGCTCTAATATAATATATAGAGTTTTTTTTATTAAATTTTCATAATATATAATAGTTTGAATTAAAGCAGGATGACAGGATATTTAATGGAATATGTCAAGAAGAGAAAAGCCTCAAATATTTTCTTCCTCAGTACGTTTCAGAAAACGGCAATGCCACAGTTCTCGACCAATATTTTTAAAATTTTATCTTTATAAACCTACTGATTGTATTTATGCCTCATAAAAGCTATATTATTTTTAAGGAATTACACACAATCCATTGTTTTCCAAGCATAATTTTTTGTTACGTGAGAGCTATTATTGAAAATTACCCAAATTTCACTAACGCTATGCGGTAGATTCGTGGGAGTTCGGAAGTAAACACTACAGAATATTCACCTCCTAGCATACATATTTTATATGATAGTTTATATCAAATACAGTCTGTCCGAAGATAATTTATATAGAACATGAGGAATATATATATATTTCATATACTTATTGGAAGTTCACGAAATAGCTTCTATATTGCATGTTTAATGTATTGTTACTGTCATTATTATAACGTTCTATTAGTGTAATACCTACCTAAGATAACATTTACGTATACATTACATATAGAGCAGCCTTATACACAGAATATATCTCATATATTTGCTAAAAGGACAAACAGAACAAAGAAAGGTACGAAAAATGAATTAACATATTCGATAAAGAATCACCAATACCAATGTTTACGTAACAGCAATTTACGTATTCAGCAAATGGGTGGCAGTAACACGGAATCTCTATAGTTATTCTTCTGTTCTGTGTGTGTGTGTGTTTAATTCTTTCAAGCTAGCGGAAATTCTTCTTCTATCCTCAGTATGTAGCCGGGAATATGCAGTAAATATGCCTCGCTGTCGAACTTCTCAATTCCAGAAGTTCTTTATTCCTCGCAACGTTGTGCAATTTACTTACATTCTTATCTATTTATTTATCAAATTATCCCCCTCCCTTTTTTGAATAAGGATCTCTTCTTTCTTTATTCCTTTTCCCTCCCGTTACCTCATAAATGAACACAATATTCTTTGGATGATGGGACTACTACCTGTTGTTTCTATATATAGTGTTTCATAGTCTTAGAACTTCAGTCCCTGGCACTTGTAGCTCTATTGACAGTAGTAAAATGTTACTTGCTTATTATTATTATTATTATTATTATTATTATTATTATTATTATTATGATTATTATTATTATTATTATTATTATTATTATTATTATTATTATTATTATTATTATTATTATTGTTGTTGTTGTTGTTGTTGTTGTTGTTGTTGTTGTTGTTTCCTCTTCTTCCTTCCTTTATTTAGTTGTCTCACCAATGGTTGACTGTCATCTAAATGAGCGTCTCAACAGCGCTATTTTGGAAGCCATCATCTATCGACAAGTTGCTGCATGGGAGGCTCTGACGAGTTTCTTGTGGTAGGCAGTGACCAAAATTCTGCAGTAGAAGAGATTTTGAGAGACATTAAGAAACTTTAACTGGTCATTGCTACGCTTCTGTGGATGTCATTTGTTTTTAAAGATGCTAATAGGTATCACGGTCATCTGCCGTGTATAGGTTGTATAGGTCTTATTGATGTCCATTTTGACCTACTGCCAAGGAAAGTGTCAGGGTCTGACCCATTTCTTGGGATCTTTTGGCACTCACTGCTGTTACTGGAAGATTAACATAGCACAAGCTCAATTTATCTATCTAGATCAACCCAGCCTTGTGCCGACACACACGGGCTCTTGCTTCTTGATCAGCAGGCCGCTAACGAATAGCACAAACTCATCATAGTAGGCGAGTACAGTCACAAGACTGCTGTCCACCTGTGTGCGTCACTATACTCTGTTCTTTTCCATCTGTCGACCCGCCTGTGGTGTTTGCGTATGGTAACACTGCATCCCTGGCTTTAGATAGTTACGCTTTGTGTAAGTTTTAGGTAAATAAAAGGATATGAATCTACCTCAGGTGCTGGATAATACATAAAAAATTCGACACTGATTAGCAGGAGTGGCTAAGAAGGGAACAGAAAAATTGCTACCAGTAGAATTTTTTTCAGATGAAATTATAATATTCCATGACGTGCATGATGGTTCTAGTAGCATATTTGCGCTTCTCCTTCCATAGAGGTGGAAGCTGTGTCAATACCTCTAGAAAATGAGGTGGCCAGTGAGGCTATTGATCCACTTGACAGCTCGGTTAAAAATGAACCACCGCCTAATGACCATTTTGCAGCAGTAGCAGAAGTTTTTTTCTGACACACTGCATACACTGGGAGACAAAAAGGTTAAATATATCTTAGTTTTAACAGACCACTGAGCTGAATAACAGCTCTCCTAGGGCTGGCCCGAAGGATTTGATATTTTTACGTGGCTAGGAACCAATTGGTCACCTAGCAACGGGACCTACAGTTTATTGTGGGATCCGAACCACATTATATCAAGAAATGGATTTCTATCACCAGAAATAAATTCCTCTGATTCCCAATTGCCGAGAAACAAACTTCGGACCACCGGATTGGTAGCCGAAAGCGAAAACCGCACGTCCAACGAGGAGCTACTGGGAGGCAAAACTTCTTGCAATAGTGTAAGTTTTTTCATGAAGAAATGAAAGGTATTAAAGTCGACTAACAATCTAAATAGCTCCTTACATTCTTATGGAGCATCATTTAAATTGTCTGGAGCTGGCAGGGGTAAAATTGTCAACCAACATCAGTTGCTAGACGCCCAGTTGGCATGCCAAGAGGAGTTGCCTCAACTGGAAAAGGCAGAAAAGGAAAGTCTGATTTGCTCGTAAAAGCAGCTGAACGTAAGAGAAACTTGGTACTCAATGTTGTGCTGAAGCAGCAAAATGCCAAAAGCCATCAACATTAGTGAAGTGTTAAGCCTTGTGTCCTATCTTTGCTAGTGTATCTTCATAGCTCAAATTTCTGAGCTGTGGTACCCATCTTGTAACTGCTCTTTGTACTTTCTTTTGTTCTATATTTATGCTTCTTTTTGAATGAGCTCTCCATACCACTGCTGCCTACTCCAGAGTTGGTCTTCTGAAATATAGTATCATTCCTTTCACCATTTCTTCATCCACTGTGAAAAGTACCTTTATATTTGCTAGAACTTCGTTGCACTTCTCACTTATCATTTCTGTGATCTTCAGATTATATTTTCTATTTACTGTGACTCGTGTATGTGTCACCTACTAGCATCCATGTGCGTAGCAAGCTGCTTATATAATTATTATCTACAGACATTTGTTGTAATAATGTTGAAAATGGGTTTATTTTTCTTACATTATATTTTTTTGTCTAGTATGTATGTATTCTGGCACTTAAGAGCCCTCCCACTTGTCCTTTTATTATAAGTCTGAAGCAAGTAAGACAGTTGATCTCGCAGCTTAATATTATCATTAGTATTATTTAGCAATAGAGGTTGATGTAAGATATTTTCACAGTATAGACATTTATTTTTTCAAACTCCATCATGTCCATGTTTGATGTACATAAAAAGTTCGTTTATTTATGCAACATTGTACTGCAGTGTAGATGACAGAAAGTGATGAGCAGGTTGTAACAACAGGTAAAGCATGTATGGACTAGAAAGTTATAACAGACTGACAACAAGGAAGAACTCCAAGTTATGCAAGGTTGCCACCCTTTAGAAGTGAATATATCTGAAAGCAAAAATGAAGGAACACAAACTAAGTATTGAACTTAAGGTCATTGTATCAAGAAGTGAAAAGAATTGTTCTGAAGCGTACTATCTAAAAAAGGAAGGTTGAGCCTGTACATTTTTAAACATGTGCAACTAGAATAATACTACAGAAGTGTATGCAAGGGTAAAAATTGAGAAAAATGAAAAAAAAAAATTCCTTTTCCTATATGACTTTAATAATTTCACCAACATTCCTTTACCCAATTCATCAATGCCTCACACATTTATTTTCCACATTGGCACCGCCTGCCCTCTTCAGTGCACTTGATAGTATGATGTCTCAAGCCATACAAAAAGGTGGCTTTTCAAAACATTAATAACAAAAATAGGATTGCTTTCCCTTACATTCACCATTATCTTTCTTTAAGCAATTCTTTGGCAAGAAAGAGCATACAATACATTGGCGCTTGTGACTTGTCAACATACTGTGCTGGAAAATGCCTCTCAGTTAACCTACATTGAGTTTTGCTCCCTTTATAGTCTAACCCAGCGTATCACTTTTCCATGATTTTTTGCGATCCAGCATATTAGTGGATAAGTGGGATTTTCAGTCTGCAAATGCAATATTAACTATTATGTGCCAAATGGATTGGTACCATCTTTTGCTCTTTCTTTTGTATTGATTTGTTGAGCAAAGTTGATGAAACTTTCAACTCCCATGCCCCCTCCCCCCATATACATACTGTATTCTACATGAACACAGGGCTGGTCAATTCCTATCTCCCTTTTTTGACTGAATTTTCAATTTATATGTCCTCACAAAAGAAAAGAAAAAATAATTCCTAAGGTTAGGCTACACCCAGAGCAAAGAGAAAAATTAAAAGGGCAGTCAGCTGACTGATAAAAACAAGACAACATAAAGTATTTATGACAATAGTAAATTAAATATTGTGGTTTATTACTAAATGTGATGTTTACTCCATTGAAAAACTAAAGTTTATTTACAAATTCCTCTCGTATATAGTAAAAGAAAAAAAGTTAGCCCACACATCAGCTTACGAATGTAAACAAAACTTCGGGTTTAGGAAACGAAGCTCCTTTCCTCTTGAATGTGCAAGTTATTTGAATATTATTCATATTGATTAAGTAAATATATATAATAATATCTGGAAACACCATCAACTGCCACATTTTGAGCTTCATTTACGATGAAATGCGATATATTTGTGTAATTGTCATGGCAACCGTTCACATCCTAATGTAAACAAACTTTCACTTTTGCTAAACAAACTTTGGCTAGCATCATATTACAATAAATTTATGAATAGATCGATTTACATAGTTAATTATGCATATTGCTATCGTAGAATATGGATATATATCGCAATTTCATGTTTACATAACATAAAAATAATGAAAACAACAAAATAAGCTAATGATTGGGTGAAGAATGAATAGGGCAGTACGGCGGAGCGAAATGCGAAGTCTGCTAGGAGTGAAATACTATCTCCGCCCACAGTAGCCATAGGGGCGGAGTCTGGCCGAACGTTGAGTGCACTTCGGGAATATGCCGCCCGGCACGCATTGTTACCATGCGCAAACACCATAGGCGGGTGGACAGATGAAAAAAACACCGAGTATAGTTCTTTTTGCTACTGCCACGCCATAACTGTAGGCTGACAACAACCTGCACACTTCCTGGAGGCCAGTTCTGTCAAGCAGCCTATAACAGTGACAAATGACTGATAATCAGCCTCCTTACTTATATAGAGTTGTGCCTGCCTCGTATATCCATGGCTGCACAGCAGCAACGAAGGTGTCTGGTTGTCGACAGATTTCAAGGGCTAGGGGCCTGTGTTAGGTGAAGCAGAAATCCAACATGACCAACCAGTACTACCTTTCATTCTACATACAATATCCTTTACGAAATTTGACGTCTATACAACAGAAAGTGTTGACACCCATACTCATGAGCATGCTGTGTTTAATAACAATATATATATATATATAATATATAATATATATATATATATTATATAGATATTCGTAACAGATATATATATATAAATATATATATATATAGATGATATATATATATATATATATATATATATATATGATATATATAGAGAGAGAGGAGAGAGGAGAGAAGAGAGAGACGAGAGAGAGAGAGAGGAGAGAGGAGTTTCATTTTCTAGGTCGTAGGATTAATAATAATGCGCTCATATCATTATCCAAGGCAAACGTAACTTACACACTCGTAACGGCAGAGAGAGAGAGAGAGAGAGAGAGAGAGAGAGAGAGAGAGAGAGAAGAGTTTTGAGAGAGTTTTTCATTCATAAGTCTGCTCGTCCATCTGCTACCTCGCAGTTCGCTAGTGGTTCTCGTAGTGGGTAGAGAGTGCTTGTGCAAAATTTTTCGGTGTCTGTCTCTCGTGGTGGATCGAGAAGGGACCTTTTCAAGATTGTTTGCAGCTCTAGAGTTTTTTTTTTACCTTTTCAAGATTTTATCACCTATTTCTATTTTTTATTTGGCATCCGGTGAGTAAATACTAGTCTGGTATTTATTAAAAAGTTATTTATTTGTAAGCTCTTTATAGTATCATGGAGTTACTTTTAAGATTTGGAACCTCTTTTGTCAATTTTGTAGATTTTTTTGTGACATTTTAATGATTTTTCATCCATTTTTTATTTTTTATTTGGCATCTCTGGTGAGTAAAGACGTGTTTGATATATATATATATATATATATATATATATATATATATATATATATATATATATATACATATATTCAAAAGAATCTTTTGATTTTTAAGATAATCTCATGGAGCACCTTTAGATTTCCAACTTTTTGGTCAAATTTTGCAAGTGACTCATACTGGAAGCAAAAGCATAAACAACAACTAGTTTGGTCTATATTTACGAGAAGCTGGTGATTTTTAACATTTGATATCTGCAATATTCTGGTATCTTTTTGGTCAAATTTTACACCGGGTGACCCATACTGGATGTGTAATTAAACTTTTGTCTCGTAAATACGACTTATGAGCCCGCAAACTGAGCTGAATTGGCAGGCAGATATTGGATCCAGGATGCAAGGCTGACAAGTCAATTGAAATAGGTCTAAGTTTGGCACTGGAGCCTACCAGACATTTCACCAAGGTATAGGGTATAGACTGTATGCCCAAATATTATCCTACAAGAACATCGGTGGAACATCCTACTTTTTAAAATTAAACTCACCATGGACAGCCAGCATTAAGTTTGTGTGCGAGTTTTTTTTTTTTTTAAATGATCAGAAGGAAATCTCTCTCTCTCTCTCTCTCTCTCGTCTCTCTCTCTCTCTCTCTCTCTCTCCCCTCTATATATATATATATATATATATATATATATATATATATATGTGTGTGTGTGTGTGTGTGTGTGTGTGTGTGTGTGTGTGTGTGTGAATAATCATCACATCACCGTGATTCATATAAATCATTCGAGCTACAAATGTCTTTAATATCTAATTCGCTCTACCTCGGAATTGATATATTTTCATATATGTACCGAAGGGGAATTTTTAGTTGATAATAATTTCGTCCCCTCATGGGATCGAACCCCATGAGGGGACGAAATTACTATCAACTAGAAATTCCCCTTCGGTAATATGAAAATATATCAATTCAGAGGTAGAGTGAATTAGATATTAAAGACATTTGTAGCTCGAATGATTTATATGAATCACGGTGATGTGATAATTATTCATAACATGGCTGCGTTGGTCAAACATTCAAATTGGCTAACATGGTAGAGGGGGTTTCATATCGATTCTAATTAAGAAAACACCGAGTTCGACGGTGATTTGTAAGATCAGAATCAATATAAACTTATAGCCTCTCTGTTGGCCGATTCGGCAATGTCACTGTCCGTCCTGATTTCGTTCTCGTCCACTGGACAGTGGTTCGATCCCATGAGGGGACGAAAATATTATCAACTAAAAATTCCCCTTCGGTACATATATGAAAATATATCAATGCTGAGGTAGAGTGAATTAGATATTAAAGGACATTTGTAGCTCGAATGATTATATATATATATATATATATATATATATATATATATATATATATTATATGAAATAACATTAGTACTACATTTAATCTTGATGGTTGTACTACTAACTTGCAATACGTTTCTACGTTATACAAATAATGACAAAATGCTGTTGCTTGTAACAAATGCTGCTTTCAATCAGAATTCTCTTTGTTTCCTATAAATAAAAACATTAAGTAACTGATAACTGCCCTAGAATCTATAGGCCTAGTCGCTGTTCTTTGTTGCAAAACCTCATGTTCTTATATATTAGTAAAATATTATATTATAGTACTAAGGTCCATTGAACGTAAATACAACATTTTTTGTCAATAAAAGAGTAAATATATCACATCACAACCACTGTAGACGTATATACTAAATCTAGGAGGACATATAAAAGAAGACAGGAGTAGTGAGAATTGATAATGAGAGGGGAAAATACTGCGTACAAAACATTAAAGAAAAATTATCACAACAACAGGTACCAAACTGCCTGGTTAGGCCTACTACACATTTCGATGCGTGGAGCAAAAGTTCAACTTAGTTTCAAAGACGAGAGAGAGACCTTACAGACCTTACAGACCTTACATCTTGTTCGGGTTGCCCCAGGTCCCTCAGTGTGAGGCACCTCTAATGTCTACCAGAGAGTTGCTAGTACATCTTCCGGTATATTTTGCATCTTCCAATCTTGGATGGTCTGGGATGCAGTTTAGATATTTGTCGAGCTTATTCTTAAACACATCTACGCTCACTCCTGATATATTCCTCAGATGAGCTGGCAACGCATTGAATAGACGCTGCATTATCGATGCTGGTGCGTAGTGGATTAATGTCCTGTGTGCTTTCCTTATTTTTCCTGGTATAGTTTTGGGCACTATTAATCTACCTCTGTTTGCTCTTTCTGATATTTTTAGTTCCATGATATTTTCTGCTATTCCTTCTATCTGTTTCTATGCCTGAATTATCATGTAGCGTTCTCTTCTCCTTTCTAGACTATATAATTTTAAGAATTGTAGTCTTTCCCAGTAGTCTAGGTCCTTAACTTCTTCTATTCTAGCTGTAAAGGACCTTTGTACACTCTCTATTTGTGCAATATCCTTTTGATAGTGTGGGTACCATATCATATTGCAATATTCAAGTGGACTACGAACATATGTTTTATAAAGCATAATCATGTGTTCAGCTTTTCTTGTTTTGAAGTGCTTTACATTTTGCTTTACATTTTGCCAACAGAGTTGCTATTTGATCATTGCATAACATGTTCCTATTCATCATCACACCAAGGTCTTTAACTGCTTCCTTATTTGTGATGGTCTCATTATTAGGTCCCTTATATGCATATAGCTTTCTTTCTCTGTCTCCATAATTTATTGATTCAAATTTATCAGAGTTAAATACCATCCTATTTACCTCTGCCCAATCATATACTTTGTTAAGGTCTCTTTGTAGAGCGTTCCTATCTTCATCACAAGTAATTTCTCTACTTATTCTTGTGTCATCTGCGAAACTATTCACTACCGAATCCTTCACATTATTGTCTATGTCTTCAATCATGGTATTCCCAAGAGACTGGGAATGATGATCAAATAAAAGGGTTCCAAACTTATAGATCAGATAGAAAAAATAGGAATCAAGGGGGAACCGCAATATATGGGAAAGACAAAAAACAAGGAAAAATATATGAGAAATATAGTAACTCAGAATGTGAACTAATAGCGGTAGAATTTGAATCTGAAAAATTGATGAACATAGTATATATAGACCTCCTAATACTAAAGAGTTTGACTTAATAATTGAAAAATTGGATGATATATGTAGAAATCACAAGGACTGGACTATTCTCCTATCTGGTGACTTCAACTTTCCTTTCGTAGAATGGAAAGAACGAATAGGAGATTGTGGTTGTACTTATACATATAAAAAAGAGAGTAATAGTAGTGCAGAAGATAAGAGGCAATTTGAAAAGCTATTAGATATGCTACTAGAATACAACATTCAACAAATGAATCACCTGCCAACAAGAAAGGAAAATACTTTAGACCTAGTATTTGTGAACGAGATGAATTATGTTAAAGAAATAATAGTTTATAATGCGAATATTTCAGACCATAATGTCATAGAATTAACAGTTCATTCCAAAGCAAGTGAAAATAGAGATAAGCAAGAAATGAAAAAGTGGGAAGGATATGGAAAATACAACTTCTACAGTAAAAATATAAAATGGTCAGAAATTAATGAAGAATTAAACAAAGATTGGGATAACATTTTCGTAAGTGATGACATAAGGGTAAATACGGAGATATTATATAAAATATTGGAGAAAATAGTGGAAAAATATATACCGAAGAAGAAAAGTAAACATCATTCATGCATACCAAGAGACAGAAGGATCTTGTTCCAGAAAATCAGAAAGTGGAAAAAAGGTCTTGCAAAAGAAAAAAATGCATGGAAAGTTATAGAACTAAAAAGTAAGATAGAAAATGCAGAACAAAAGATTATACAATCAAAAGAAAATGAAAAACGGGACTTGGAAGAAAAAACCCTATTAAATATCAAGCAAAACCCCAAACTATTATACTCATATGCGAAGAAGATGAATAAAAGAAGAATAGAAATAGGCCCTCTGAGAATTGAAGGGAGATTAACGAATGAAAAAAAGGAAATTTGCAACATACTGGCAGAACGATATAAGAGAGAATTCACCCCTAGAATAGATAATGAAGATAATGATATAGAAGTAAGGGATGAAAATAGTGAATATTTAGCTGACATAGATATTAATGAAGCTGATATTGTGCAGGCTATTAATGAAATTAAAAATGGAGCTGCTGCAGGGCCTGATGGAATTCCTGCTATTTTGTTAAAGAAAGTAGTTCATTCTATCGCAAAGCCACTTGCAATATTATTAAGACAAAGTGTAGATACAGGCAAGATTTATGATGAGCACAAATTAGCATATATTACCCCTACTTTCAAAAGTGGATCAAGACTAGAGGCAAGTAATTATAGGCCTGTGAGTCTAACATCACATATTATGAAAGTGTATGAAAGGGTAATGAAGAAAAATATTATGAAACATTTTAATAAAAAATAATTTGTTTAATAAAGGACAACATGGTTTCGTACCCGGAAAAAGTACACAAACCCAACTGTTAGTCCACCGTGAGAACATATTCAAAAATATGAAAAGCGGAAATGAAACAGATGTGGTTTATTTAGACTTTGCAAAAGCTTTTGATAAAGTAGACCATAATATATTAGCGAAGAAAATTAGAAAACACAATATCGTGGATAAAGTAGGAAGATGGTTAAAAGAATTTTTACACAACAGAAAACAGATAGTTATTGCAAACGACGAGAAATCGGATGAAGAGAGGAGAGAGAGAGAGAGAGAGAGAGAGCTCGAATAGTTCAAACATCCAGTGAAAGTGTTGAAACACTATAGAATTATCCTTGTAAGAATGAACGTTTGCCAGATTTCCAAGAACTCTCTCTCTCTCTCTCTATAATATATATATATATATATATATATATATATATAGATATATATATATATAATATATATTATATATATATATATATAGGATGAGAAAATGCTGTTTGCGTAATTGTCAATTTTTCTTTCTTGATGAAGTTCAGTTCTTCTTCTTCTTCTTCTTCTTCTTCTTCTTCTTCTTCTTCTTCTTCTTCTTCTTCTTTTATCTTTCTGAAATTCAGTCCAGTTCCTAGTCCTTTCGTTTTAAACTCCAATTCCATCCTTCTTTCCGTTTAAATTCCAGTCCAGTTCTTCTTCTTTCTCTTTGAATTCCAGTTCAAGTTCTCCTTCTTTCATTTTTTTTTATTTTCTCCACACACGAACATCAGAACACCACAGATATCCACCTCGGGAGGAAATTACAATCCTCCAGAGAAGGTAATTCCACCGCTGCGTGATGTCCGTGGCCCAGGGCCTTGAGAATATGATGTATGGAACGTCTCGTCCCTAAAAAAAAAAAAAAAAAGAAAAAGTAAAAAAAAAAAGTTAAAATGAAAAGAAAAAGAGTTTAGAACATTTGCCTCCTCACGACACGAAGCACGTGAGAATCTACGATGCTACGTTTCTTGAATGGACGGAGGAGAGAGACCTGGTTGCTGTAGACACAGGACGATAGACGTGGGACGGTATTTAACGAGTGTACGTCAGATATGGGACTACATTTAACGAGTACGTTAGATATGAGACTATATTTGATAAGTACGTCAGATATGAGACTGTATTTTTATAAGTGCTGCACACATGGGACTAAATTCGATAAACACGTTAGGTATGGGACTATATTTAACGAGTACGTCAGATGTGGGACTATATTTGACGAGTGCCTTAGATACAGGACTAAATTCGACGAGTACGTCAGATTTGGGACTATATTTGATAGGTACTTCAGATATGGGACTATATTCGATAAATACTTCAGATATGGGACTATATTTCATAAGTGCTTCAGATATTTCAGATATGGGACTATATTTCATAAGTACGTCAGATATGGGGCTATATTTGAAGTTTACGTCATATATGGGACGATATTCGACGATTACCTCAAATATGGGACTATATTCGGTAAGTAAGGCGGATATGGGACTATATTTCATACGTAGACGTCAGATATGGACTATATTTCATAAGTGCTTCAGATATGGCACTCTATTTAATAAGTACATCATACAACGGACTATATTTGACAAGTACGACAGGCATAAGACTATGATATATATAATGAATAGTCAGACATTGGAGACTATATTTAGTGACTAGCGCAGTTGCATGGGAGGTATATATATTCTTCTCGGTTTCTATGTCTGCTAAATTAAATATAGATATATAAACAAATTACTTTATGCGGACATATACTGCGATAATGAAGTTAATAAATGAATGAAGAATGGATAGATAAATAAATAAATAATGAATAAAACGGTAAATTTAAAGTTATCTTCGGTTGTGCCTCAGTCTAAAACTTAGTGTCCTTGTCCAGCTAGATTTCATTTTTATCCACCCACTCCCACACCCCGCACCCCAACCCCACCCCCCTTAAAAAAAGAAGAAAGAAGATAAGAAGAAATAATCATTCATGCATACAATAAGAAATGATAATATAGGCCATAACAGAGACTGCAATTATTCTGTACATCTCATAATGGCCGAGGATGTGATTCGGAAATGGTGGTAAGTCGTGTAGCTGAACGGAGTCCGGAAGCGCTTGCAATGCAATTATTGCACTGACATCTGGTGAAATGGGAACACGAAGGAAGGTTCTTGAAGGCAGAGGTACCCATTTCTATCTAAGGAGCAGCCATACTCTTATGTTCTTTTGTTCTCACAGACCCTGACTAGCTAGGTCTTGAGATCACTCTGCTATAGTTCGATCGGCTTTTGTTTGCCACTTTCACGAGTTTGATTTCAGCAGAGATCTTTCTCATTCGCAACTGATCCCTCATACCGTATCTCTCTCTCTCTCTCTCTCTCTCTCTCTCTCTCTCTCTCTCTCTCATACACACGCAAAACTCCCACATTTAGGGACATATGGCTGATTTATATCTTTTAGAGACGCACCTTATCTCTCTTTCTCTCTCTCTCTGATGTGCACACACACAAGAACACGCACATGAACACGCACGCACACCCAATACGACACCTTTGTTTCAGAAGTCCCTTACATTTCATCTCTCTCTCTCTCTCTCTCTCTCTCTCTCTCTCTCTCTCTCTCTCTCTCCCTCATCCAGGAATGAGACTATACGTCTTACTTTCTCATCTTCTAAAATGACGACTGATAACCTAAAGGCTAATGTAGGCCTAACCTACTGTCTCCAGTTCATTTAGAGACGTAGGACTATAAAATAAAGTTGGTATCTTCGGCGATAAGTAATGGTAACAGTTCTATTGCGTACACAAAGGTTTTTTTAGCTGAATTCCAATGGACCCATTTCCTTCTCACGATTGCTACGGGCGTGTGTGCAAGATCACCTTTTGTAATAGCTCAATTTACACATGTTCTGAAGAATATGAAGAAAAATACGACTATGATCAGCCTAAGAATATATATACCTTTTCCGTTGTTCTAAGATCGTATTGAAGTTAATCTCACATATATATATATATAATATATATATATATATATATATATATATATATATATATATATTTAAATCTCTAACAGAGAAATAATATGAATGAATGAAATATACAACTAAAAAAGTGTAAATTGATAACACATCTGTCCTAGTGAACTGCCCAATGCGTAGGCCTACAGATAAGTAGACTTTTAATGTGATGGACAAGATACTTAAGTTTCTGTCAGTTAAGTATGTTTAACTGACAGAGAAAGATTGTGCTGATTATATTACTTTTTTGCGTGAAATTGCTTCCATTATGATAGACTAAGAGACAAAAACTGTGAAGCATGATATATACATATCTGTAGGCCTACACATATGACAATGCATTAGGACAGACGTACAAGTAACAGTTTTTTTAGCTGTGAATCTAATTAAAATAATCAATATTAATCCTCTTATAAATCAAGAAAAAACATAGAATTATCTTCAATACGACCTTAGAACAACGGAAAAGATGTCTCCGATTCGGGAAGTAACGACATTCTTAGGCCAATCTTAATCGTATTTTTCCTTTATATTCTTCAAAAACATATATAAATTGAGCTATTACCGCAGGTATCTTGCACACACAATCTGTAATAATCGTGAAAAGGAAATAGATCCATTGGAATTCGGCCTAAACCTTGATACGTTTTACGCTATTCGTGACTTAACAGAAGAGATCAAAATCCGCGCATGCGCAAGACTCCCTTATCGGACAATTTGGAGGCACGATTCCAAAATGATTTTATTCATAAATGCTGCAGAATTCACAACGGAAGACGCCTATGCAACGAGAAACATATGAAAATGTAAGAGATATGTTCAATATTTTCAATATACACTGATTTGTAAACGTTTAGTGACTTGGATGTTTATGAAATGTATTTTAAATGATTTTTTTTTCTATCTCCGTACTGGTTGACGAAATCAGTTGCCATTTCATCGCTCGTTTTTTTGTATATTTTTCACAATAAAAAAAAAAAAAAACGATTTGGCCGTGTTTCGTAGAAAGCTTGTTTACAAATATACGTCCTGTTATAGAAAACTAACATAAAATAGTCTCTTTATAATAAACTTCACCACGAAATCAAAAAGTTTCACGGAACGCCTCTGAACATCTGTAGACCTCTGTTCCTTGAAACTGAAAACACTGTATATTCCTTACCACAAACTGAAAAATAACCCAGCAGCACTTTTAGATAGTACGATATGTGATAATACATAATTTGGTTGCTACTGTGATCTGGTAAAAGGAATTCTTGTGCTCCATTAACTCTACCTGGAACCATAGTACTAGCGCATGGCTCCAGTAATTCCTGGCTACTTTCATAAGTAAAATAAGACAACAATAATGGAGAAAGTCAATTAAAAATCTTATAAGGGAAAGAGACATTAAGCAACAAGTTAAACAAGAACCAGGAACCAACTAAAAACAAGTAAATAACTGTATTCACTGTTTTCTTGTACCAATTATCTACTGTGCAGTTCTGTTAATATTTCACAGTTCTATCTTGTTCCAACTGCATTACAAATTGTTCATCCTTGTCTTTGGTTCGGCCATATTCAGAAAAATATAAAAATTATATATTTAATATAATAGAACTTTGGAACTCTCCTCCTGATTCCGTTTTCTATAAAATCTCGCAATTTCAGGTCAATATACCGGTCAGGGGCTAAGCTAGACCGTTTCATAGGCCTATACACTGAAAATAAATAGAGACCAATTTGATTCAGTTTCGGTCAATGTAACCTTGATCTTCTTTGTATTCAGAGAGAGAGAGAGAGAGAGAGAGAGAGAGAGGCGGAGAGAAGGGAGGAGAGAGACGAGAGAGAGAGAGAGAGAGAGAATCTTCGCTCCTCCGGCCAGTGGGCCTTGTAGCCTAACACGCACGGAGTCGTGTAAGGAGATGAAACAAAAAAGAAATATAATAATAATAGTTCCGTAGGGAGGGAAGTGACCCAGACGGCACCGTCACACTGCAGAGGACAAAAATCCACGTTTGATTTACTGCATCTCTCTCTCTCTCTCTAAAGTAGTGAACGGTGCAACTGGTGGTACTAGATCTGCTTCAGTAAGATAAATAGAGAGAGAGAGAGAGAGAGAGAGAGATATAAGAGAGAAGAGAGAGAGAGAGAGAGAGAGAGAGAGAGAGAGAGAGAGAGAGTCACGAAAGCATCATATTCATTCCAGGGAGGCTTCTTCCCTTCAGACAAGGCAATCGTCTTTCGAAATTTTCTTTGTTTCGAACGAGGTGACTTTGTTCTCATCTCTCTCTCTCTCTCTCTCGCTTCCGTGAAAATTCAAGGTTCACAGAAAGAGACGAAGAAGGCCAAAGTAAGCCTGTATGTTTTTTTTTTTTGCTAGATTCAAGGTTCACAGAAAGAGACGAAGAAGGCCAAAGTAAGCCTGTATGTTTTTTTTTTTTTTTGCTAGACTCATATTCAGACATCATGAGGGGACACGTGTCAAATCTCTCTCTCTCTCTCTCTCTCTCTCTCTCTCTCTCTCTCTCTCTCTCTCTCTCTCTCTCTCTTTCTCAAAACAATCCGAGTACTCCCATGAAAGTTAAAAGCTATTTGTTTCAAAATACGAGAAGCTAATTCATTGTTTTAGACTTTAGCCTCAATCTACGTAAACCACACACACACACACACACACACAGATAGAGAGTTTTCATTACGAAGGAAACGATTATATGTTACTTTTGGAGTAAAGGAAGTTTAAAATATATTCATGGAAGACAGAACCTGGAAAGATGGCACCAAGGTTTAGTACGAGCTGATGGGAGTGAAACACCTTTCAGATCCTAGACTCATCCATTTCCATAGACCAAATATGGGATGAATAATTATGGATTAAGGATAAAAAGACCCTTTTTTAAAGAAGGTCAATCCATAGAAAAAAACTGGAATTTGTGGCGAGAGATCGAATGACACACGCAAAAGTCCTCGCGAGCAGAGATCCGGTATAGGGGACTCATTTCGTAAGTCACGATGCTTGGCGGGATCTCCGCACGCACTTTTGTTTGCGCACGCACAGTGGCCTCCTGCCCCCAACCCTCTCTTGTCCGGCGGGTGTTGTAACGCTCTCATATCTCTTAGATGTCCCTGGAATTGTTATTGAATGAGTAAATACGAGTATAAATTTCGGTTGGTCCCCCAGCGTATTTGGATAGGCCTATATGACATGGTCATATATAGTAGGTCTAAAGCTTGCTCTTTCATTTCTCGAGATATCTCTAAATTATCATTTTGAAAAGTTAATATGTTAATTTGGGTGGTTCCAGCTTAAATGACCTGATTTTGAATAGGCCTATACAGTCAGTTAAAGGGTAATTTGATATGACTTCTTGAGCGTTTGTATATATAAGTCTAGACTTGGGCTCGCTCAAGATGGCGCTGGTGTGTTATATTGACAATTTCGTGCATTTCATGTTCCTGTAACACCAGAAAAGGTTCAATCATCGTGAAATATATCTAAAAATGGAAAGGGGGGGAGGGGAAGAAGTTGAATAACCTTCGCTGAAACTGCTAGCCAGAGAGAGAGAGAGAGAGAGAGAGAGAGAGAGAGAGAGAGAGAGAGAGAGAGAGAGAGAGAGAGAGAGATAACTTCTTAGTGTCTCTTGTCCAGATTGTCCGGTTCGTTTCCTGTCATGGAAATGATGTCGTGTGGTATTCTAACGGACCTCTCTCTCCGCTCGTTCAATTTTTCTCATTAAAATATGGTTCGAATTGAAGGAAATCTCGATCTAATCCTTTTTGGTAAATACTCTTATGGGAATTAGCTTTATGGAAATTCCAGTGTGGCTGGAATTATGTATCCCAGTTTCCAAACAGGACGGTATTTTCGAACGTGACTAAGTTATCTGGACAGTCCATAGGAAATCTATAAAGTAGATTTGTGATTTACTTCTTCATTTAGCTGTGTCACTATAGGACTGCCTGTGTGCTGTGTGTCACTAGGCATACTTCTGTGTTAAGACTGGTTTACACTGACGCACTTTCGTGGTGCGGGCTGTCACGGCGTGGGATCGCAAGAAACCATTACAAACCGCACTATAAATGCACCAAAAGCGCGCAGCCTCGCTGGCGGGGGCAGGCGATGACCGTTAAAGCCGTTCGACGCCGCCCGGATTTTAAATCATTTCAAATTTTTGAGCGGCGTCTGGCGGGTTGATGAAGTCGCATGAGGCCGTATGCGGTGTAGCGCGGCCTCGCAACAAAAGAGGTAAGAATCCGCATGGTGCCGTGCCACACCGCACCACACCCCACGTGGTGCCATATGGTGCTGACGTAGTACCACCCGTGAGGGAGTGCTATGGCGTGATGTTACTGCGCCGTGTGGTCCCCGTGAGGTGCCCTTATGGCGCCTTCATACACGATTAATAAATGGCGCGTACATGTCGCGGGGCGTGCAGCGTGCGTGCTGTGTGTTACGGCGGCTCACTAGGTAGTTTTTTTTTTCTTTTTTTTTAGGTGAACCTCAATACTTTTTTTTCTTTTATTAGGAAATATTACTTTACAAGATTATATTTTACAATTTTCTACATACATTATAAGATCTATGTAAAATATAAAAATATTACAATTTATTATTTTTCTAAATATGTTTTTAAATTAGAAACATACAGATTCGTGAAAATTTTGTTAACATTAGACTGATATCCTATAATATTTACATTAAATGTATTTAAAAGTCTATTCTTAATACATTTAATAATTTGCTGGTCAGTACTTATTCTCAAATATCTTGCCATCCATATACTTGAAATAAAATCTGCTATTATTACCATTGCTGTATTTTCATCAGTTTTTGAGTTTGCTTCAAAGCCTAGTTTTAAAATCCTTAAACTGCTATTAGTTTTTAATTTACATTTTCTAAGCAATTCGAATACCCAGGACAACAAATTCTCAACCAAAGGACAGAAATATACCATATGCATATTAGTTTCTATGCATCCACAACCGCATTCCTTAACATCTTTTATTTTCATCATGGCTAGCCTATCATTTGTACTTAAAACTTCATGAACATACTTAAACAAAATTTCTTTACTTTTATTTTCTATATACTTATTATTTACATGTTCCCAAATTAGTTTCCAGTTGAATAGTGGATACAATTTTTCAATATTTGGAACATATTCACTGTTTTTCATTAAATGTTCATATACCACTTTCGTTTTTATCTGTGGATAAGCACTTCGTGATATATTTATCATACTTTCATAAAAACTAGGTGTAAAAATAATGAAATCCTGATGTTGGCATTCATTTTCTCTAAGGTAGGTTGCTCTGACTTTACAATAATAAATAATCATTTGGTAACCAAAACAACGATCTTTTAAACATTTTAGAAATGTACTAAACATGATTGACTTCGTTTTACACTGAATATCAATAATTCCACAACCACCTCTTAATTTTGACAAATACATAGACCGATTGGATGGAAGGCTGCCGCGCATTCTGGGGAGGATAAAAGGGGCAGGACAGACCACGGGGGCATCATTCGTGCCCTGACAGCCTGTCGACAATGTATAAATAAATAGAAGTTTATTTTTTTAATAATAAATGATTTTTTAGTTATTTTCTTAATATTGAATGATTTTGTACATTTTATATCATTCATAATTTTTCTTTTTGTAATAAATATGTTGAAATACTAACTTGCATTTACATTTTCCTTATTGATGCTTAATTTATATGTCATGACAATATATATGATGATATGATTGGGTGAAATGAAATTGAAAAATGAAAAAGCATGGCCATAAAGAATAGTAACATGAAGAAATATAACAGGAAATCTAACATGAAATATGAAATAAATAGAACTCGGAAAATAACTTGAACTATAAAATGAAATGTAACATGAAATAAATATGGCCATCAAATGATATAATAACATACAAGGTTTAGAACAATAATATAATATTGAGAACATGATCAAATGAACATGAACACATACAAATATAACAATGAAACAATAATTAACATTGACTGGACATAGTTATTAACAGGGGAACAATGAAAAATCAGTAACATACTAAAGACATATTGACCTCAGTTGACAATATATAATATTGATAACATGATCCAATGAACATTAACACATAAAATATAACAAGAAACAATAATTAACATTGACTGGAAATAGTTATTAACAGGGGAACAATGAAAAATCTTAACTACTAAGACTATTGACCTCAATTGACAATATATATTTGCAGTTGAAAATGTTATGGTATAAACCAAGTCCCAATTTCATTTTCTTAAATTCTATACTTTTCATGTTCATTTTCTTACATTCTATGCTTTTCATGTTCATTTTCTTACATTCTATGCTTTTCATGTTAATTTTCTTACTTTCTATGCTTTTCATGTTCATTTTCTTACATTCTATGCTTTTCATGTTAATTTTCTTACTTTCTATGCTTTTCATGTTCATTTTTCTTCTTACTTTCTATGCTTTTCATATTCATTTCTTACTTTCTATGCTTTCATGTCATTTTCTTACAGTCTGCTTTTATTCATGTTCATTTTCTTACATTCTATGCTTTTTCATGTCATTTTCTTACATTTTCTTATGCTTTTATTCTATGTTTCATCTTTTACTTTCTATGCTTTTCATTTGTTTTTCTTTTCTTACATTCTATGCGTTTCTCATGTTCATTTTTCTTACTTTTAATTTGCCTTTCAGTTGATCTTTCTTACTTATCTATGCTTCTTTCATTTTCATTTTTACATTTCTATGCTTTTTGCATTGTTCATTTTCTTACATTTTCTTTTGCTTTTTGCCATTGTTCATTTTCTTACCTTTCTATGCTTTTCATGTTCATTTTCTTACATTTTTCTATGCTTTTTTTCATGTTTCATTTTGCTACTTCTATTGCTTTTCATGTTTTCAATTCTTAGCATTCTATTTTGCTTCATTCATTTCTTACTTTCTAGCTTTTTCATGTTTCATTTTCTTACATTCCTATGCTTTTCATGTTCATTTTCTTACATTTCTATGGCTTTCATGGTGCATTTTTCTTACTTGCAATTGCCTTTTCAGTCATTTTTACTATTCTATGCTTTTCATGTTCATTTTCTTAACATTTCTATGCTTTTCATGTTCAGTTTCTTTACATTCATGTTTTTCATGTTTCGTTTGCCTGTTCATTTTTCTTACATTCTATGCTTTTCATGTTCATTTTCTTTACATTCTATGCTTTTCATGTTCATTTCTATACTTTATGCTTTTCAATGTTCATTTTCTTACATTCTATGTTTTTTCATGTTTCATTCTTACATTCTATTGCTTTTCATGTTCATTTTCTTACTTGTTCAAAATGCTTTTCATGTTTCATTTTCTTACATCTATGCTTTTCATGTTCATTTTCTTACTATCTATGCTTTTCATGTTCATTTTCTTACTTTCTATGCTTTACATGTCCATCATTTGCTTCTCATTTGTCTCATTATTATCAATTATGTTATTATTACACCGCAACAACACCGCAACCCACCCGCAACACACCGCTAAACGGAGTAACAAAGCCGCAAGAGCGCGTAGCCTGGCATAGCACCAACGACCATAACACCGCGCCAACTCCGTAACACTCCGCTAGGCACCGCAGGAACACGCCGTGAGGTGCCCATAACCCACCGCCAGGGTCTGCCCCACGCCGCCAAATAACGGTAATTTTTTCTCCCAACTGCGTCAATTTTGTAACGGTTTCTTACGGTCCCACCCCGTAACAGCCCGCAACACGAAAGTGCGTAAGTGTAAACCTACCTTTATGTGTCACTAGGCCTACCTGTGTGCTGTGTGTCACGAGGCCTACCTGTGTGTTATGTGTCTCTAGGCCTACCTTTGTGTTATGTGTCTCTAGGCCTACTTCTGTGTTGTGTTTAGATATCTCATGAATAAGTGAATGGATATTGGAGAAATTTCCAGACATACTTTTGCCTTTTTAAACAATTCATAGTCAATAGTTTTTTTTATATTGATAAAACATACTGACCACTTTCCAACTGTAATGTTCACTGCCTTAGGTCTATAAAAAAGGCAACAGAATGCGTTTACAGTTGATAGTTTGGGGGCTTAGGCCTATTCCAGTTAGGAAGCTCTTGTTAGCATCATTCATTAGACTAGTTTTGGTAGCCTGTTGGTTACCTCACTGTAGTACTTAGCAGCAGAGCTCTCTAGAGCTCCTCTTTTTTAAAAATAAGACAGATGGTACACGTTGCATCTCGTCTTTCCATCATTCTTTTGTTTTACTTTCTTCTCTCCGCATTATTATTAACACTGAAGACGAGGATAAAAACAAACGGATATTTGGTTAATTTTTAAAAAATTCTTTAATTTCATTTCAGACTTTGGTCCTGGCCATTATCACAAGGTGTCCCCAAAATCAACAATGCGCCTGAATCCTCAGCGCTCTTCGGCTGTTTTCGAAGATGTCTGAAGTCTCCAGGTCATGTCCAACGATGCAGAAACCTTGAACGAAATAAGTCGTTGAGTCTAGTCACCATTAATCTTAATAATTTCGATAAATTATTCGCGAGACAATAATTACAAAAAGATGACGTAGAGTAACATATACTTTACTTGGCTTGGTCTATGACACATTGGTCTATTGACTTGGCTCTTGAGGTTCGTTTAAATGAAGCAATTTTTAGAAAGCTACTTAAATAAAACGCAATATAAGATTAAGAATGTATAAATATTCCTTAAACAAGGAATATTAGTGAAGAGAGAAGAAGATTATATACAGAAATTATAATCGAATTGTCAGTTTGATGAGACAAAAATTAACAAAAGTCAACTGCGTCTAGTTTTTCCTAATACAATACAGTTCATAGACCAAACTGTCAAGCCGGGAAGCGATCTCACAGCCAGAGAGAGAGAGAGAGAGAGAGAGAGAGAGAGAGAGAGAGAGAGGTAAAACTACAGGTTAGGAGAAATGATGACCGCCTTACCATTACTGGCAATTCTCACCTGTTTCCCGAGAATAGATTGCAGCTCAAACCTTCCATCTTACCTGAGGAATAAGGGCTCACAGGACGATGATTCCGCAGGTAAATACTAAACCCAGGTAACTCTGGTCCCATGTCTGAAAATATATATTTGATTCTAGTTTAAAAAAATATATATGAAAATATATAAAGAAAGGTTCATGCATTTGGAGGGGAAACCCCGCTGACAGTTACCAAGATGTCACTGGATGAAATTCTTAGCCTACCTAGAACACTGGCCAGTCAGTCACTGCTACTTCTTCCTGGCTTGCAAAAGCTCTGTTGCAAGTCCAATAACTGTAGGTTTTTCACTTCAATCTTCTTCTTTATCAAGGATAATGCTTTATGCTGCTTGCAAAAGGTCTTTTGTAAGTCCAGTAACTGGCTTTTTCATCTTAACCTTTTCCCTGAATAATGCTTGCCAATAATGCTTTCTGCAGGTTGCAAAAAATCTGTTGCAAGTCTGGTAACTGTGACTTTTTCATCTTAACCTTTTCCCCGAATAATGGTTGACAACAATGCTTTTTGCTGCTTGCAAAAGATCTGTTACAAGTCCAGTAACTGTAGGTTGACCATTGTAGCCTTTTCCCTATATAATGCTTGCTAATAATGCTTTCTGCAGGTTGCAAAAGCTCTGTTGCAAGTCCAGTACCTGCAGGTTTACCATTTTAACCTTTTCCCTGAATCATGCTTGCTAATAACGCTTTCTGCTGCTTGCAAAAGCTCTGTTGCAAGTCCAGTAACTGTGGCTTTTTCATCTTAACCTTTTCCCTGAATAATGCTTGCCAATAATGCTTTCTGCAGGTTGCAAAAGATCTGCTGCAAGTCCAGTAACTGGATGTCCATTTTAACCTTTTCTCTATATAATGCTTGCTAATAATGCTTTTCTACTGCTTGCAAGAGATCTGTAGCAAGTCCAGTAACTGTAGGTCGTTCATTTTAACATTTTCCCTGAATAATGCTTGCTAATAATGCTTTCTGCAGGTTGCAAAAGATCTGTTGCAAGTCAAGTAACTATATCTTATTCATTTTAACCTTCTTGCAGAGTATCTCATTAACTCCGTCGTGAAAGGGGACTTCAAGGAAGTCCTTCGTCTGGTCCAGAGTAATAGCTCCTTCGCCAACGCGCAGGATTCAGGTAATGACGTTTGAGGACCCAGATAGCCAT
The DNA here is from genome assembly GCF_015104395.2 of Macrobrachium nipponense. Taxonomy (NCBI): domain Eukaryota; kingdom Metazoa; phylum Arthropoda; class Malacostraca; order Decapoda; family Palaemonidae; genus Macrobrachium; species Macrobrachium nipponense. The sequence goes on along the minus strand of NC_061100.1, from coordinate 93,991,824 downwards.
CTCTCGCTTGAGAGATCCTACAGATGTCCAGTTCGCTTCTTGAAGTATTCATTTTTGCTTGAGATGTCCAAAACGAACGCGACATAGTCACATAAGACTTTCGTTATGACTGCTTTTGGCTAGTTAAACTAATAGACACTCAGTTATTCTGACTTACAAAGTTGTATAGTTACGATTATTTTTAAATATTCACGAATATAGACCACAATATCTAATATCCAATTTATTATATCTTGGGTATAACCTACACCTCGAATTATAACTTATAATTGCTTCGTCCACAGCAGAGTTCGAACCCATCATATTGCCTGGCTTAGAAACAAAGACACAGCGACTTTGGCCACGCAGCTATCAAGAGAAAGCTTAGTGGTCTAAATCACTATATAGCGTTGATTCTAAAGCATAAAGCGGCTCGAATCCTGCAAGGGATCAAGCAGTTATCAGTTATAATTCCCTTCTGGGGTGCAAGATTATTCCCAAGGTATAGTGAAGTAGTCTTAAGTGCTATAGTTTTTCTTGTTATTTATCTTCTGTTTGTAAGTCCAATTTTGTTATTCCAGATGTATATTGAAGTGAATACTGAATAATAATGGTGGCTTAACCCTCATATAATATATTTATTTTCGTATATTCTACTTGTGTATATTTCATATAGTTCTTTTTCTTACTATAGCTTTTCTTGTTACTTATATTCTGTTTATAAGTTCAATTTTGTTTTTCCAGAGGTATATTGAAGTGAATACTGAATAATATTGGTGGCTTAATGCTCACATGATATATTTATTTTCGTATATTCTACTTGTGTATATTTAATATATTTTTTTTTGTTACTATAGCTTTTTTTGTTACTTATATTCTGTTTATAAGTCCAATTTTGTTATTCCAGATGTAAAGTGAAGAGAATATTGATAATAATGGAGGCTTAATCCTCACATGATGTATTTATTTTCGAATATTCTACTTGTGTATATTTTTATAAGTTTTTTGTTACTATAGCTTTTCTTGTTACTTATATTCTGTTTGTAAGTCCACTTTTGTTATTCCAGAGGTATATTGAAGAGAATATTAAATAATATGGGTGGCTTAATCTTCATCTAATACATTTATTTTCGTATATTCTACTTGTATATTTCTATATAGTTTTTATTGTTACTTAATGCTGTTTGTAAGGCATCTTCTCTCTCAATATACTTAGATTTTCTTCTCAGAAATGAAATCCTTTAAATATCTGAGACTAACTTTCCTTCTCTTCCAGAAAAAACTGCCTTGACTTATGCTGTACAGAAAGAGGACGTGAGGATGGTTCGCCTTCTCCTGCAGTATGGCGCAAATACCAACTCCTTTGTGGAGGTTCCGCTAGGTTCGTATCTCGTGCAGATTATATCTTGGAACTCAATACTAAAGTTTTAGAAGTAGAGGAAAATAGACACGATTTCCTCAGAGTAAAAGTGTGAAGAAGAACAAGAAGAAGAAGAAGAAACCTTGACAATCCTCTGTACATGTAGAAATCGATCCTTTTTACCCTGAGTGATAAATTACCTATATTTTCGTTTCATTTCAGCCGCCCCACCATCTTTCTGGGCGGTGGAGACGAACAACACCGAGATCCTGAAACTCCTGCTGGAATATTGCTCTGATCCCAGTGTGCAGCACGAGTTTGAGAGAGGTGAGGGGCGCATTGTGTTGGTCACTAGAAAGAGCTTAAACATATACATACAGTGTATGTATATGTATATATGTACATATATATATATATATATATATATATATATATATATATATATACATATATATATATATATATATATATATATATATATATATATATATATATATATATATATGATAGAGAGAGAGAGAGAGAGAGAGAGAGAGAGAGAGATTACCCTTGGAAAAAATGAATACTTCAGTTTTGCTAAAACCTATATAAAAAGAGAGAGAGAGAGAGAGAGAGAGAGAGAGAGAGAGAGAGAGAGAGAGAGAGAGAGAGATATTATTAATGTCTATTAAATGCATATTTATTCTCTATTTAAAAATATAGCGAAATTATAGATTAAAGAATCTTATTACAACTGAACTTCTGTGGCTCCATACTTCCCAAAAATTTTTCTGTGGGACCCCCCTGAGATCTTTTTGGGACCACTGGTCTGCCTGGGCTATTTCCAGTTTGGTGGAACAGCTGGAATCTTTCATTCCAAAAGATGAGATAATTCAATATTATTCAAATACAGATATAGCATTAGCCACTCTGGGCTAAATTTAGTATCAAGATGACAAAATAAGTTCACTAGTTCACTCACAGATATGTAAATTCAATAATAATCAAAGGAAGATATATCATTAGTTACTTAGATCAAAGTTTAGTATCAAGATGACAAAATAAATTGTTTAGTTTACTCACAAATAAGTTAATTCAATATTTTTTTAATACATATATATCTTTAGCTACTCAAGGCTAAATTTAGCATTAAGATGACAAAATATGTCCCCAAATTCACTCACGTGACACCATCGCTTATTTTGACGGAATGGTTCCCCATTTGCTGATGTGAGAATAGACTTTGTGCCGTATATGCAACTTCTCTAATGTCTCCTTCTTCTTCTTAATTTCAGGCGAAACTCGCAGTCTGAGGGAAGCAGCGGAATTGAAACAGAATCTCAAGATGGTCGAGCTCATTGATGGTGAGTTGGGCGTCACACATTCGCCAAATTATTATTATTATTATTATTATTATTATTATTATTAGTATTATTACTATTCTGAAGAAGATGAAGAACCCTATTCATATGGAACAAGCCCACCGGAGGGGCCAATGACTTGAAATTCGAACTTCCAAAGATTATTATTATTATTATTATTATTATTATTATTATTATTATTATTATTATTATTATTACAGACGATGAAGAATCCTATTCATACGGAACAAGCCCACCAGAGGTGCCAATGACTTGAAATTTAAACTTCCAAAGGTTATTATTATTATTATTCAGAAGATGAACCCTATTGACATAGAACAACCCCACCACAGGGACCACTGACTTGAAATTCAAGCATCCAAAGAATAATATAGTGTTTATTAGGAAGAAGAGAGGGTAAAGAGAAATACAGAAAGAAGAAAAAAGAAAAAATAATTTGATAAATTAATAAATAGATAGAAATTGATTAAAATGCAAGAATTGTATTAGGGTAGTAATGCCATGTGTCTCCGCTTGAACTTTTGAAGTTCCAACTGCACTACATCCAGTTTCAATATATGACAGAAAATGACTTTTTAAAATTCATATATGACAATTATCCATAGGTAACAACCGGAACACCTACGTTTCAAATGTATCACACGTATATAGCTTAAATGTTTTTACGTGTAAGTCCATAATCATGAATGAAAATTTAGCTTTTAGCTTTATCCTGCTTAAGTTGTGTGACCTCGTCAGCTGAGTGCTAGCTGAGGAGGGCCACTGGCTAAGTTGATGAAAACTACTTCAAAGAATATATGCAAGCTTATTTTGAAACGTAAGCACAGATTTCAAGCCAATAGTGCCAAAGTTCTTGCGACTGAATTTTATTTATCTGCAGAATACATGCAACACGGTTGTGGCAGGTGCCCTGCGGAGAGGAGGTTATTCGCCCCCCTCAACATCAACTGGTTCCTACCGGAAACCGCTAGCCGAAACATCGCCAACATCAGTTGTCCCGTCAGCTACGGGTACACTTTCGGTACCTGGAGATGTGGTACGAATTCGACGTGGGACGAAGCACCTGACCTTAGGTACATCATAATATATATATATATATATATATATATATATATATATATATACACTATATATGTATAAATAAATATATAAATATATACATATATATTATGTCAATCTTGCTGGACAAGTTTGTAACTTACAAATGTTTTTGGTTTTTCTCTCTTAGCCTTGAAAAAATTAGCAACAATAAAGAAACCCGATGTATTGAGCTGTTTTGACTATATATATATATATATATATATATATAATATAGATTCGTGTCTTTGAAATCAATTATGAGTAGGTAAATGTAACGAGCCACTTGTAAACAATGCGTAAGAAAGTTATTTGGCAAGCATATGCCAAAGCAAGCTTACGATTCAAGTTCAACTGAGAGACTGAAGAAAGATAGGCCACTGAAACATGGCAGACATTGTCGAAATGATGCAGCTTCGATTAAATATATAATATTAATATCTTTGCTCGTTTTTTCAGCCCGTGTAGGAACATAGAAAGCTTAATTAAGACGCCAGGAGAGACCAGCGTTCCTACCACTGCCGCAGAGAACCTAGCCAAGATGGCCGACAGCATCAACAGCATCACTCTCCTTCCTGGAGACTTACTGGCCATCGATGACGCCGTGAAGACGCTCCAGACTCAGCACATCAACCACGATCTGCTGCAGTTCGAGCCCGAGGCTCCTACGCTGACGAAGGTGCTGGTGGCGGCTGGGTAGAGAGATGAATATATGAAGTGAATGTTCCTCTTGGGAGGGCTGTTAGATTATCTGGTGGCTTACTATTATTATTATTATTATTATTATTATTATTATTATTGTTCTAAAGGGTCCACAATAATACAAAGTGTAAAAAGTCCGTGTATAATTTTGAAGACTTTTTACACTTTGTATTATTGTTGACCCTTTAGAACATTATATATACTCTCGTGATAGAGAGTTTTTCCCTAATTATTATTATTATTATTAATAGTAGTAATAGTAGTAGTATTCGCAAGTTTTATATTTAACATTTCTTTTTTTGCATTATTATTATTATTATTATTATTATTATTATTATTATTATTATTTTATTATTATTATTATTATTATCCATATTTAGATTTTTTACACAATTGTTATTATTATTATTACTAGCATTTCATATTTAAATGTTTTGCCGTTTTTATTCTTATTATTATTTATTAATTATTATTAATTCTTATTATTTATTATTATTATTAGTTGGGAACTTATTATTAATTATTATTATTATTATTATTATTATTATATATTATATTAGTTGGGAACATTATTATTATTAATATTATCAAAATTGGCCATCGTTTCACTGAGCAATGCAGGCTCAAGACTGTCTCAGCCTCAGACAACGCGTCCCACAGAAGAGAGAGAGAGAGAGAGAGAGAGAGAGAGAGAGAGAGAGAGAGAGAGAGAGAGAGAGAAGCATTACTGGAATGGAAAAAGGAAATTTAAATAAGTTAATATGTTTTCTCCTCTGAATCGTTTTTGTTATTTTAACTTTGCTGTTAAACTGTTGTTAAATTTAGAACGAGGCTTTGATAAAGGGACGGCAAATTAGTCATGATTAATATTAAGTAAATATTTTTTGGTAGACATCCTGTTATTCTTAACATTTTTCACCACTTTCGGTCATTTATCCTTGATGGAAAATATTCTAATTTTTCTTATATCATTTTAATTATTCACTGAACTGTTTCATAATTCACCGAGATCTAAATTATTTAATTTTTCAATTTTCAATAACTGGTCTGTTCTTTCTGTACTTCCTAATAATGAACTTCTGTCACTTCCAGGATACTCTCTGGAAGCCTGGACTTCCAGTCAATATGGCCCCTTGTGGGCTTGTTCCATATGAATAGTGATCATCTTCTGAATAATAATAATAATAATAATAATAATAATAATAATAATAATAATAATAATAATAATAATAATAAGATCTTTGAAAAGGAATCTAGAAAAACTAGAGGCTGAAGTAGCTCCAGGACTCATGCAAAAGAGTGTGATCCTAGAAACGGCGCACATAGTAAGAAAAGTAATGGACTCCTAAGGAGGCAGGATGCAACCCGGACCCCACACTATAAATACCACCCAGTCGAATTGGAGAACTGTGATAGAGCAAAAAGAAAAAAAAAATAATAATGGTGTAAAGAAATTAAATATGGGTTTAATAATAATGATAATAAAAAGGCAAAATGGAATTTTAAACATGGACTTGTTAATAATAACAGTAATAATAAAATAATTATAAAAATGGTGTAAAGAAATTAAATATAGGTTTAATAATAATAATAATAAAAAGTCTAAAAGACATTTTAAACATGGACTCGCTAATAATAATAATGGTTCAAAAAGTTTAAATATGGATTCACTACTACTGTTACTACTACTACTATTAATAATAATAATAATTATCCACTTCCCCAGAAATACCTGAAGGCACTGGTCAACGTCACGGGGAAGATGCTGGACGACCCATCCATGTGGACGGCCATGCCCTCGGAACAGGCCAAGACCGCCGTCACCGACCTTCAGGAGAACGTGGTCAAGGGCGCCCTCACGGCCGCTAAGTACCTCTCCGACAACGCCACAGACGATTATCCGAACAATAATCTGCGTGAGTCTAGATTTGTTGGGTCAATTTTTACAATTTTTTTTCATTTATTTATTTTCTTTTTCATTTTGGGTTTTTTTTCTCAGTTCGGAGGAGATTAGGGGATTTATTTGTTTCAAAGAGTATTTATGAATAAGGAGATTAATTGATTCAAATGGGATTTATTTTCTGGAAAGGGGAATTATGTATAAGAAGATTAATTGATTTAAAAGGGGCTTTTATTTAATTAGAAGGGGATTGATTTGTTCCAAAGAGAATTTTTTTTATTTCGAAGGGGATCTATTTGTTTTAAAGAAGATTTTATATTTGTTTCAAAGGGAGATTTATTTATTTTCAAGGAGATTTGTGTTGATTTCCGAGGTAATTTATTTTAATTTCGAAGGGGGTTTATTTGTTTCAAAGGGGATTTATTTGTTTCAAGGGATATTAACTTATTTTCAGAGAGATATATGTGGATTTACGAGGGAATTAAATTGATTTCAAAGAAGATTTATTTCAAGGGGATTTACTTATTTTAAGGGAGATATGTGGATTTCCGAGGGAATTTTATTAATTTAGAAGGGGATTTAGTTGTTTGAAGGGGATTCATGAATAAGGAGATTAACTGATTTCAAATGGAATTAATTGATTTCAGAGGGGATTTATTTGTTGCAAAGAGGATTTATGTATAAGGAAATTAATTGATTTCAAAGAGGATTTTATTTAATTAGAAGGTGATTTATGTATTTCAAAGGGAATTTTATTGATATCGAAGGAGCATTTATGTATAAGGAGATTAATTCATTTCAAAGGGGATTTCATTGATTTCAAAGGGATTTGTTTGTTTCAAAGGGGATTTTTGAATAAGGAGATTAATTCATTACAACGGGATTTGATTATTTCGAAGGGGATTTATTTATTTCAGATGGGATGTGTGTTTAAGGAGATTAATTAATTTCAAAAATAATTTTATTTATTTCGAAGGAAATTTATTTATGTGAAAGATGATTTATGTATAGGAAGATTAGTTGATATCAAAAGAGGATTTATTTCGAGGTGATTTATTTATTTCAAACGGAATTTATGTACAAGGAGAATCACTGATTTCAAAGGGGATTTGTTTATTTCGAGGGGATTTATTTGTTTCATTGGGGATTAATGTATATGGAGATTCATTGCTCTCAAAGGGGATTTATTAACCTTTAAGGGCGGTTGATTTCAAAAGGGGATTTATTTTTTCAAAGGAGATTGACTGATTTCAGAGGAGATTAATTTTTTCAAAGGGGATTTATTAGATAAGGGATTCATTGATTTCAAGGAATTTATTTAATAGGTGATTTTCATAAAAGATGATAATAATATAATAATAATAATAATAATAATAATAATAATAATAATAATAATAATAATAATAATAATACCAGCATCTCCATCCCACCAGACGTCAGGGTATCCCACCAGCCACCAGGATATTACACAGCGGATCAGAACCGCCACTACCAACACCTCGTGTTCCCCAAGACCCACCTCCAGCTTCCGGAACGATTCTTCCACAAGTACAATGCTGGTAACCTGCAGGGGACCACCAACAGCAAGCCAGCTACTACCACTCCTTCCACTTCTTCGGCTGCTGACAACGAAGACCCCGCCCTGATCACAGTCATATTCAGCTCCTACAGAGATCTGCACTGCATCTCAAATACCGTTCCTTGGTATGGCTGTTTGTGCGGGTTTCAGAAAGACAGTTGGGTCGCTCTTCAAGATTGTTAGTATGGTGGGCTGAGAGGGTTGGTTTTTGAGAAAAAGGATGAGTTACAGTTGTTTTTGCAGAGTTTAGAAAGGCACTTGGGTCGCTTTTCAAGATTGTTAGTATGGTGGGCTGACAGGGTTGGTTTTTGACAGAAAGGATGATGTTACACAAAGAAAAATATAATTCTAGGATTTTTAGTTTAGGCTGAAAGATAATTATAATGCCGAGATCTTGAGCGTATTGGTCTGATAGGGTTGCCTTTTGAAAAAAAAAGTGTTAGCTATTACAGAAAGAAAAACATAATCCTGGGCTCTTTTGTATGTTGGGCTGATGGGATTGCCTTCGGAAAAAATAGGCTAACTTTTATATATCCATTACATGGAGTTATTCTTATTAATAACTATAACAATATTAGTCTTTTGCCATTTTTACCACTCTATTCTGGCCAAGGCTTGATGGCGGCAACCTCCTTTTGAAGTTAGGTAAACAGCAAGTACCACAACAGACTCAAGATATTGCAAGGTTCAATCAGGAGGGATTCCCAAAATTTTCCAATAAACTAAAAAAATACCACAATAGACTCAAAATTTTGCAAGATTCAATCAGGAGAGATTCCGTTTCCAATAAACTAAAAAAAAAAAAATACCACAACAGACTCAAGATTTTGCAAGGTTCAATCAGGAGATTCCCAGTTTCCAATAAACTAAAAAAAAAAAAAAATTACCACAACAGACTCAAGATTTTGTAAGGTTTAATCAGGAGAGATTCCCAAAGTTTTCCAAAAAACAAAAAACAAAATTTATAATGTCATTTTTTTTTTGGCAGCCAACCACCTGGAGATGAGAATGACACCATCATAGAGGGCCGGTCCCAAGTGAACAGTGGGGTCATAGGAGCTAAGGTCGGTTTCGGACAGACGTGGAAAGCAGGTAAGTGCATTTCGGCCTAATTTGATTCTTCGGGAATATCTTTAGATCGTCTGTTTTCATCAACGTCTCATCCTTTTTTTAACGCTAATTTATTTTTTCTTTACCTATTCTCCATTTCTAATTTATCAATGAAACTGGGGAGTTGTGTAGATCTATTCAGCGCTCCTCTAGTAGTTAGAATCTGCCACCATTACTCGTTGAATTATGTTAATGGAAGACCGGATTTACACATATATGTTTGTGGGTATGTGTGTATACAATAATAATAATAATAATGTGAAACAAGTCCACAGGTATGTCTATGTACGTACGTTTAAAGTTAGAATTGAACAGATTCACAAAAGCTATCTGTATGTACAGTCTCATCTTGAAATGTATGTCTTGCATATACAAAACTGTGGATTTGTCTCACCAGTTTAAGATTCGTGCTACTATGAGTATTTTAAGAATAATAATAATGAAAAAAGAACCCCACAAGATTACCTAGTATAACTTGTACACTTGTAAGTATCTACATAGCATTAACACAAGAATTAACACAATTAAACAAGTTATACTCGGTAATCTAGTACGTTTCTTTTATCCATCTTCAGAAGAAAACTGAAAGGAGTTTTTGTTTGGTTCAATAACAATAATAGTATGAATTTATGTATGTATATGTATATACATACATACATATATATATTAATGGAAAAAAAACCGATGCGTAAGAGTATCTTGAGCTGGTCTGGTTATGCGGACAGAGTGGAGAACTTTACAAGCTAATGGCGCAGGTCTGTTTGTACAACTCAGCAACCTCAAAGAAACTGAACCCGCCTTTTTTATCTCCCTCCAGAGGACAACGACGTAGTGGAAGTGACTTTCAACCACATCTACGACGGAGGGACTTACCTCCTGAAGAACCCCCAGTGCGTCTGGTGGGACACTGAGGACAACAGCTGGTCCTCCCAAGGGTGCCAACTGTACGACTTCAAGCCCTCCTACACCGTCTGCCATTGCACCCACCTGACGAATTTGGCTGTCATCATGGATATCAACGGACTTATCGATAAGGAGACCGTAGGATCTCACTTCAGATTATTAAATACGTTTGAAATTCATAGCACCACCCAGTGCTTGGAATGATGGGCCTGAAAACTTATTATCATGTAGGCCTACCGTAGTTATGCGGACAGATATAAAGTGGTAATGTATAATATTAATGGCGAAAAAGAACTGATAGTTGAAGGCATTTTATTATTTAGGTAATGGAGAGAGAGAGAGAGAGAGAGAGAGAGAGAGAGAGAGAGAGAGAGAGAGAGAGAGAGAAATTCCTTTGAACTGAAAACATTATATCTTTTTTTTATCTGTTTGACACGACTGGTGACTTAGGAATTGCCTTGCTTGCTGTCCTGACTCGCTCTCTCTCTCTCTCTCTCTTCATATATATATATATATATATATATATATATATATATATATATTATATATATATATATATATATATATATATATATATCTACACACACACACACACACGCGCATATATATACATATATATATATATATAATATATTATATATATATTATATATATATATTGTATATATTTATATATATACATACATGCATTGAGCTACAGATGTCCTTAAATATCCAATTCCCTGTACCTTGGAATTAATATATTGCTTTTTTCCTCTCTCCCTTCCAGTCTCTCTCTCTCTCTCTCTCTCTCTCTCCTCTCTCTCTCTCTCTCTCTCCACATATATATATATATATATATATATATATATATATATATATATATATATATATATATATATATATATACATGCATTAAGCTACAAAAGTCCTTTAATATCCAATTCCCTGTACCTGGAAATTATTATATTTTCATACATGTTAACAGTAGGACGAGAGGACGAAATCATTATCAAATAAAAAAATTTCCCCTTCGGTTAACATACATGAAAACATATGAATTCCGAGGTAGGGCGAATTGGATATCAAAGGACATTCGTAGCTTAATGCATGTAGTAGTATATGAATCACGGTGATGTCATAAAGATTTACTTATATATACAAATATATATTGCTTTTTTTTCTCCCTCTCCCATCCAGGTCCTTTACCAGATGCTGCAGTGGATCACGGTCATAGGCTGCTCGATCTCCATCGTGAGCCTAGCCGTCTGCATCGCCTGCTTCTTCTTCCTGAAGAAGGTGAAGACCAAGAAGAGCTCCTCCATCAGGGGCAACCTGTGTCTCTGCCTCCTCTTCGCGGAGGTCGTCCTCCTGCTGGGGCTGAACGAGACGAAGAGGAAGTCTGTGTGTAAGCTGGTAGCTGCTCTGCTACATTATTTCTTCCTGGCGACTTTCACTTGGAGCGCCATTGAGGCCTTCAACTTGTACCTGGCTCTCGTCAAGGTGAGGGTTGGTTGATTGAGTGGTTTGTGGTTGCTGAGAGCTGGCGTCGCTCAAGGTGAGGATTGATTGATTGAGCGGTTTGTGTTTGCTGAAAGCTGGCGTCACTCAAAGTGAAGAGGGTTGATTGACTGAGTGGTTTTTTGGTCTCTGAAGACTGGCGGCACTCAAGGTGAGGGTGCATTGATTGAGCGGTTTATGCTTGCTATAAACTGGCGTCTCTCAGGGTGAGGATTAATTTACGGTTCCTAAAAACTATAAGGATTGTTTGAGTGGTTTACGGTTGCTATAAACTGGCGTCGCTGTTGGTGAGGATTGATTTACGGTCACTGAAAGCTATGAGGATTGATTGAGTGGGTTGTTGTTGCTGGAAACTGGCGTTACTCAAGGTGAGGACTGAATTATGGTTTCTGAATACATACAACCAGTTTTGAATAGCAGCTCTTAATTCCTGGACTGGAATTAGTAAACAAATCAATATCAGGGAATTACTATAGTAGATTCACATCAACCGTGCATTTGATGTCTAGCCTAGTCCCTTACGACGCTCCTGATTGGCTGTTGATAAGCTAATCACGGGGCTGGAAACTCTCAGTCTCTCTCGAGAGTTCACATGGGTAGGATGTATGTTCCACCTCTCTTGAAAGACGCATACCTCAGGAAAGGTGGAATATAGATCCTACCCAAGTGAAATCTCGAGAGCGACTGAGAGTTTCCAGCCCTGTGATTGGCTTATGAACAGCCAATCAGGAGCGTCGTAAGGGACTGGCCTAGACATCAAATGCACGGTTGATGTGAATCTACTATAGTACTAATGACCTGAGCTTAAATAACACACCATTTCTCCAGTTCTAAAGCAATCAATACATCCCACAGGTATTCCAAACGCAGACATCACTGCGCAAGCACTACTTGGTGGCTGGGTATTGCATACCCCTCTTGTTCGTGGGCGTGACTCTGGTCATCACGAAGGGTGAAGGGTACGGCACTGACAAAATGTAAGTCCTACGAAGTCCTGAAGGTTATTTTGAATAAGTTTTTTTGGAACGAGTGCAAAAGAAATTGCCAAGGATTAGAATTGATAGAAATAATATAAATTTTTATATACATATGTTTATGTATTTATATGTAAATAAACTCTTCTTAAAACAGGATACGTCTCAAGTATAAAAGGCCCATTAAGGCACTCTGGTTTAAAACAAAGGACTATATTTCGGTGGACTAACTTCCAGCCTTATATATATATACACACACACACATATATATATATATATATTATATATATATATATATATTATATGTTGTTTGTTATGTTGTTATAAATCTATCTAGTCTATCTATCTATCTATATCTATCTATCTATCTATCTATCTATCTATATATATATATATTATATAATATATATATATATATATATATAATAAGAAATACACAGTGATCACTTTATAATAATCACATCGAAATCAATAACCCAATCTTTGTTTTGTACTCCACTTGAAAATGCTAATTACATTTCCATTATAAAAAATAAAAGGGTCAAGAATCATACAAAAGGATACAATATAATCAAGGAAGGAGATTTTTATTGTATGAAAAGAACAGATGGCATAATTCAGAATACAAAATTAGAACTAAGAATAAACACGTAGAGGGGTCGGCTGCCTGAATTGTTAAAGTCTAAGTTCTTTCTCTTTCCTTGCTGGAACCTCAGGTGCTGGCTTGAGCCTCACAGACCCATCTGGATCTTCGCTGGAAGTCTGGCTTTCATCATACTGGTGAGTAACGTCATACTTCAGTAGAGATTTAAAGTGGTCCTTTTAAGTTCCTCATTGGACGAGTGGGTTACGTGCTCGTCTACCGATTCGTTAGTCACAAGTTCGATTCCCCACTCTGCCAACGTGGAATCAGAGGAATTTATTTCTGGTGATTAGTAATTAATTTCTCCATATAATGTGGTTCAGATCCCACAATAAGCTGTAGGCTCCGTTGCTAGGTAACCAATTGGTTCCTTGCCATGTAAAAATATCCAATCTTTCCGGCCAGCAGCCCTAGGAGAGCTGTTGATGAGCTCAGTGGTCTGGTTAAACTAAGATATACTCAACTTACATGGTCCTTCGTCTCCGGGGAAGTTAAATATTCTTGTCAAATATTTTCTCAGAAATGAGAAACAGCCCTTAGAAATGACCTGAATCTGAGACAGATATTCATGATAATTGCTTTCTCAGAAATTAGTAGCAATATTTGTAATTGAAGATAAAATCTGAGACATGTAACGTTCATACTAAATGTCTTTAAAAAATGAGAGACAATACTTAGAAAAAGGCAATAAAATCTGAGATGTAAACATTAATACCAAATCTTTCCTAAAAAATTAGAGGCAATACTACAAACTAGCAACAAAATTCCTTCCTCAGAAATGAGAGACAATACTTAGAACTGACAACAAAATTCGAGACATTGAAACATTCATACTAAATCTTTCCTCAAAAATTAGAAGCAATACTTCAAACTGGCAACGAAATTCCTTCCTCAGAAATGAGAGACAATACTTAAAACTGGCAACAGAATTCGATTCATTGAAACATTCATAAATAGTCTTTCCTCAAAAATTAGAAGCAATACTTCAAACTAGCAACGAAATTCCTTCCTCAGAAATGAGAGACAGTACTCATAACTGGCAACAAAATTCCTTCTTCAGAAATGAGAGTCAATACTTTGATTGGCAACAAAATTCGAGACACTGAAACATTCATAAAAAGTCTTTCCTCAAAAATTAGAGACAATACTTAAAACTGCCAACAGAATCTGAGACACGTAAACATTCACACGCAACCCGTCTTCAAAAATCAGAGACAATACTTAAAACTGCCAACAGAATCTGAGACAGACAATGCACAAGAAATCTACGTAAACCTCCCCTTTTGATATGATTTCATTCCTCTGTCCCACCAAACACAGATGAACCTCATATCATTCGCCATGACGATGCGCGTTGCCTGGCGGGAGAGACCAACAGTGAAAGGGAAATCTGTCTCCCAGAAGTCGAGCTCTCAGCTGACAAAACGCCTGAGCGGGTCGACAGCCATCTTCCTCCTGCTGGGTCTGACCTGGGTCACTGGGTTCTTCTACATGGCAGAAGGTAAGGTCACAGGTCTTAGGTCTTTGATGTTCCTTTCTTTCAAATGTACAGCATATTATTATTTGGAAGCTGGAGGTTCAAGTCAGTGTCCCCTGTAGTGGGTTTGTTCCATATGAATAGGGTTCTTGGTCATCTGTACAATATAATAATTGTAATAATAGAAACATATTTTGTGGAAACTTGAATTCCAAGTCAGTGGCCCCTTTGGTGGCCTTGTTCCATATGAATAGGGTTCATCATCTGAATAATAATAATAATAATAATATAATAATAATAATAATAATAATAGAAATATATTCTTTGGAAGTTTGAATTTCAAGTCAGTGGCTCCTGTGGTGGGCTTGTTCTATATGAATAGCGTTCTTGATCATCTGAATACTAATAATAATAATAATAATAATAATAATAATAATAATAATGATAATAATAATATAATAATCTAATGTAATAAGAATATATGCGCCGTGGAGGAGTGGGTTAGGTCGTCAATAGACTTAAGTCAAGTTAAGCAACATTGGCGCTGGTCAGTCGTTGGATGGGTGACCGCTCTCCTCGGCGTTGATTCCTTGGGAAAGGATCTTTACCATAATTTCCTCAGTCTACTCAGCTGTAAATGAGTACCTATCCCTGATGGGGTAGGGTCCAGCTATGGGTTAAATAGCAAAACTCAGCAATGATGGAAAGAAATGAAGGAATAAACGACAACGACGTAAATGGAACCTCTGGCAACAGAGGAGCTTCGTCCGGCAACCAGGTAATCAACCCAATTGAAGGGGAAGACGGTCAGGTACTTGGAGGTCGTCATCCAGCAACTGATCACCACAACGACAGTAATCAACAGCCTGAGATTGGAGCTACAGAGGCAAAAGGAAGAAATGGACAAGGAGAAGAGAAGAAAATAAGGAAATATGGAGATGCTACATCAGAAGCAACCCGACGGAGAGAGGATATAGAAGAAGATTGGTCAACATCTGGAATGAGAGGAATAACAACCCCCAAACAGAGCAGAGGCTGGCAGACCAAGTAAGGAACATAAAGAAAAAGAACTGGCTCTCCCCAACAGAAAGAGAAGAACTGGAAAGGGAAATGTCACACGACAACGAATTACACGAAGACGAACTGAGAGACGATGCCACAGAAGACGACAGGGAGGATGAGGTATCAAACAACGACACACGAAGAAACACCGACGAAGTAACAGAGAGGACGGAATGGGTAGAAAAGATTAGACAATGGATGGAGCCAGATACAGAGAGAACAAAGATCCCCTCCATGAAAGCCTACAACACCAAGAAATTAAGGGAGAAAACAAGTGAGGTCAATGAAATAATGGGCATAATACACACCACCAGTATCACAGAAACAAATAACTTGACATATGCAGGAGCAAGATTAGTAGCAGAACTGATGGGGATTCGAACACCAAACACCAGCCACACCAACCCAACAGAAACCAAAACAGCAACCTCCTTGGAAAAGGCGCCTGGAAAAGCAAATCATGGTGATGAGATCTGACTTGAGTAAACTGAAAGAGATGGCAGAAAAAAGGCTAAGAAGCAAGAAAACAAGGGAGGAACTCAACGAGAAATACAAAGTACAAGAGAGGGGACTAAACAACACAATAGAAGATGTAAAACAGAGGCTTAAGGCCAAAGCACATAAGATCCAACGGTACATGAACAGGAATAAGGGATACCAACAGAACAAACTATTTGGAACCAACCAGAAAAGGCTATACAGCCAACTAAGAGGGGAAGACTACCACCCAGAAATGGCTCCAGGAAGTCAAGGAAGAAGAAACAGGGAGAATAAAACAAAGATTCACAGAGATCACGACAGACACAGTCAGACACCAACTAAAGAAAATGCCAAACTGGAAAGCCCCAGGTCCCGATGAAGTCCATGGATACTTGCTCAAAAACTTCAAGGCCCTACACCCAGAATAGCAGAACAACTCCAGCATTGTATCTCAAATCACCAAGCACAAATGGATACCACAGGAAGAACATCCTTAGTACAAAAAGACAAGAGTAAGGGAATAAATATAGCCGTAACTACAGGCCTATCACCTGCCTACCAATAATGTGGAAGTTACTAACAGGTATCATCAGTGAAAGGCTATACAACTACCTAGAGAAAAACAAACACCATCCCCCACCAACAGAAGGCTGCAGAAGGAAGTGTAGGGGCACAAAAGACCAGCTCCTGATAGACAAAATGGTAATGAAGAACAGTAGAGAAGGAAAACCAACCTAATGGCATGGCATGGATAGACTATAAGAAAGCCTTCGACATGATACCACACACATGGCTAATAGAATGCCTGAAAATATATGGGGCAGAGGCTTAAGGCCAAAGCACATAAGATCCAACGGTACATGAACAGGAATAAGGGATACCAACAGAACAAACTATTTGGAACCAACCAGAAAAGGCTATACAGCCAACTAAGAGGGGAAGACAACCACCCAGAAATGGCTCCAGGAAGTCAAGGAAGAAGAAAAGAGAATAAAACAAAGATTCACAGAGATCACGACAGACACAGTTCAGACACCAAACTAAAGAAAAATGCCAAACTGGAAAGCCCCAGGTTCCCAGGATGAAGTCCCATGGGATACTTGACCCTCAAAAAACTTCAATAGGCCCTTACACCCACGAATAGCAGAACAACCCTCCAGCATTGTATATCTCAAAATCACCAAGCACCCAAATGGATGACCACAGGAAGAAACATCCTTAGTACAAAAAAGACAAGAGTTAAAGGGGAAATGTATAGCCCAAGTAACTACAAAGGCCTATCACATGCCCGCTACCAATAAGGTGGAAGTTACTAAACAGGTATCATCAGTCGAAAGGCTCTATACAACTACCTAGAGGAAACCCAAACACCCATCCCCCACCAAACAGAAAGGCTGGCCAAGAAGGAAGTGTAGGGGCACCAAAAAGACCAGCTCCTGATAGACAAAATGGTAATGAAGAAAAGTAGGAGAAGGAAAACCAACCTAAAGCATGGCATGGATAGACTATAAGAAAGCCTTCGAAAATGATACCACAAACATGGCTAATAGAATGACCTGAAAATATATGGGCAGCGGAAAACACCATCAGCTTTGGCCTCAAAAATACAATGCGCAACTGGAATACAATACTTACAAGCTCTGGGATAAGACTAGCAGAGGTTAATATCAGGAGAGGGATCTTCCAGGGCGACTCACTGTCCCCACTACT
This sequence comes from Macrobrachium nipponense, assembly GCF_015104395.2. Classification (NCBI taxonomy): domain Eukaryota; kingdom Metazoa; phylum Arthropoda; class Malacostraca; order Decapoda; family Palaemonidae; genus Macrobrachium; species Macrobrachium nipponense. Next base: position 93,974,008 of record NC_061100.1, on the reverse strand, counting down.
CTTCGTAGTAGCCATGATTCCCATGACAAAAGTACTACAGAAGATGGATGCCGGGTACCAACTCAAGAAAAGAGGCAACAGAATCAACCGTCTGATGTTCATGCTGTATGGTAAGAGCATCAAGGAAATAGGTACCCTCACCCAGACTGTAAGGATTGTATCTGGGGACATCAGGATGGAGTTTGGAATAGAAAAATGTGCCTTAGTCAACATACAAAAAGGCAAAGTAACGAGAACTGAAGGGATAAAGCTACCAGATGGGAGCAACATCAAACACATAGATGAGACAGGATACAAATACCTGGGAATAATGGAAGGAGGGGATATAAAACACCAAGAGATGAAGGACACGATCAGGAAAGAATATATGCAGAGACTCAAGGCGATACTCAAGTCAAAACTCAACGCCGGACATATGATAAAAGCCATAAACACATGGGCAGTGCCAGTAATCAGATACAACGCAGGAATAGTGGAATGGACGAAGGCAGAACTCCGCAGCATAGATCAGAAAACCAGGAAACATATGACAATACACAAAGCACTACACCCAAGAGCAAATATGGACAGACTATACATAACACGAAAGGAAGGAGGGAGAGGACTACTAAGTATAGAGGACTGCGTCAACATCGAGAACAGAGCACTGGGGCAATATCTGAAAACCAGTGAAGACGAGTGGTTAAAGAGTGCATGGGAAGAAGGACTAATAAAAGTAGATGAAGACCCAGAAATATACAGAGACAGGAGAAAGACAGACAGAACAGAGGACTGGCACAACAAACCAATGCACGGACAATACATGAGACAGACTAAAGAACTAGCCAGCGATGACACATGGCAATGGCTACAGAGGGGAGAGCTAAAGAAGGAAACTGAAGGAATGATAACAGCGGCACAAGATCAGGCCCTAAGAACCAGATATGTTCAAAGAATGATAGACGGAAATAACATCTCTCCCATATGTAGGAAGTGCAATACGAAAAATGAAACCATAAACCACATAGCAAGTGAATGCCCGGCACTTGCACAGAACCAGTACAAAAAGAGGCATGATTCAGTGGCAAAAGCCCTCCACTGGAGCCTGTGCAAGAAACACCAGCTACCTTGCAATAATAAGTGGTACGAGCACCAACCTGAGGGAGTGATAGAAAACGATCAGGCAAAGATCCTCTGGGACTATGGTATCAGAACGGATAGGGTGATACGTGCAAATAGACCAGACGTGACGTTGATTGACAAAGTCAAGAAGAAAGTATCACTCATTGATGTCGCAATACCATGGGACACCAGAGTTGAAGAGAAAGAGAGGGGAAAAAATGGATAAGTATCAAGACCTGAAAATAGAATAAGAAGGATATGGGATATGCCAGTGGAAATTGTACCCATAATCATAGGAGCACTAGGCACGATCCCAAGATCCCTGAAAAGGAATCTAGAAAAACCAGAGGCTGAAGTAGCTCCAAGACTCATGCAGAAGAGTGTGATCCTAGAAACGGCACACATAGTAAGAAGAGTGATGGACTCCTAAGGAGGCAGGATGCAACCCGGAACCCCACACTATAAATACCACCCAGTCGAATTGGAGGACTGTGATAGAGCAAAAAAAAAAAAAAAAATAATAATAATAGGGTTCATCTTCTGAATAATAATTGTAATAATAATAATAGTTTAGCTTTGGTGTATTAATCGACCCATTTGAAAGTTAGGTGACCTTTGAGTGCCATCACTGTGGGCCTTAATTTCGGGTGGCTGCTCTATATCAGTCATTCCTCAGAAGCCAATGTAGTGAAATAGCTTCATAGCTAAATTCTAGTCAAAAGTCTGTTTCAGACTTGAAAGTCATTCTTCAGTCATCCAATACAATTTTAAGACTTAAGGTTAGCCATTATTTGATAGTATATAAAATTTATTCAAGTGTATAAGAAGTGAAAAATCAAAATTCTCATTTTCCATTTTTCTCCTCAGTGAAATTATCCATTCCATTTACCTGCATGAAAGGACGAAATATCTGCCCTGCATGATTGCATTTTGAATTTTCGAACTCAGTATGGAACACCGAATCTCTTCTTTAGAACTCAAGGTTCTTTGCAGCGTCCCTTAAGGACGTAGCTACTGCCCCTTTCATTTCATTTGTACCTCCATTGATATACTCTTTCTTCCATCTTACTTTCCTTAACCTTCTCCTAACAATTGTGTCATAGTGCAACTGCGAGGTTTTCCTCCTGTTACACCTTTCAGACCTCCTATTCTCAGTTTTCCTTTCGGGGCTGAATTAGTTTGTAGGTCCCAAGTGCTTGACCTTCCATTCCTATATCTCTTCGGTCCAGGAACCCAGATGCTGGCTCTCCTCTTCACAGTCCTCAACTCCCTCCAGGGCTTCGGCATCTTCGTCTTTGGGATCCTCTTCGACGACAACATCAGGAAAGAGGCCAAAGAGGTAATTGAACACCAGGTAAATAAGAGACGGCCATTACGTGTTGCAAGAGTCTTGCTGAAATGTCTTGTTTTTCTCTTCACTGTTTACACCATCTAGGTATTCTGTTCTCTGAGGGTAGAATAAGACAAAGGGCTCTTTTTTTCACTTTTCTGTGTCGACCATCTAAGCATTCTGTTCTATGAGGGTAGAACAAGAGCTCTGTTTCTCATTTCTGTGTTGACCCATCTAAGCATTTCGTTCTCTGAGGGTAGAATAAGAGCTCTGTTTTCTTTTCTGTGTTCACCGTCTAAGCATTCTGTTCTCTGGGGGATAGAATAAGATTAAGAGCTCCTTTCTCTTGTGTATAATTCTTGGTGTATTGCTCAAGATTCACTGAAAATCCCTAAGATCTACAAAGAATACTGTCCCAGTAGTTCTCGTAAAGCTGAAGGATTCTCATTGTATCTCTTGCAATATATCAAGAATTAAATTCAAGAAGAGGTTCTGATTTTATCTTCATCTTTAAAGAACGTGAGTGTTCTTCATGATTCTCATTCTATTCTTTGATAACATCATTAACATGAGAATAACCTCTCTTTGCGTTTTCCACTTAAATAAGCTATCACAGAATAATTATAATAGTAACAATAATAATAAAATTTATCAAAGTGAAGTGAACTAATATAACTTCATTAGAGGCATGGCACTCTCTTTCCTGCTCCTTTCCTTTATCTCTTTCTTATTTCATTTGGTTATATGAAACATATCTGAATATCTTACAGTGAAACATTTGAAGAAATTTCAACTGCTTTCGAACCCTCATCATCAAGTCTTACAAAAGTTTCTTTTACTTGACGTACAGTTGGAAACAAAAGTCTCGTCATCCTTCAAGGGGAGCTTCAACCCACAGAGGCGGGGGAGCTACAACTTCAATACGGAATCCGAGGAGATATCGAGAATGGACACCGTAGTGAAAGCCGGGGGAGGGGAGGAGGAAGACAAGGTCAGCACAGATCAAGACGGGGACCTGGAAGACAAGACGAAACTCTAGGGCAGTCGATGCTGGAAGATTGTCAGCGTGATGGTGGCTCTTCCTATCCCAGCAACTCACACCCAAGAAATATGAGATATCTCGACGCTTCAGATAAAATTATAATTCTATCTCGCTTGTTTGTGAAGCATCTACCTTCGTCTGCTATTCTGTGATACGAATGTTACTCGCCTCTCGTCAGTCACAAATATCTATCAAGTCCACGTATGTTACAGCGCACAACCCTAGATTCATACTCAGTCAGTTCAGTAACTGTAAATCCAAATGTACCCAGTTTTTAATTTACTGACAAGTTATTCTTTAGATTTTAATTGGCCATTCTGGTAGCAGTTATACCCATAGCATTTCCAGTGCACTTCACCCTGATTTTAAACAGAAGTGTTACTGTATCCACAACAATTCATGTTGCTAGCAAATGTCAGAAGACTGACTTTTCCTGATCTGTAAACAAGGGGTGTACTTAAAGACTGACTTTTTCCAATCTACAAACAAGTTGCGGGTTTCATTCATATCAGTAAGACCTATTGCTTCCAGAACTTAGAGCAGGGTCTTCAATGATTAGGCCAGTGGCGTAGTTGCCTGCGATACCAGAAGCCACCCTCCAATCCTCATCAAGCCCGGAATGGAGAGGAGAGTGGCGCTTTGGGATGTTTAACACCTCTTCGTTTGATGATCAGTCAGTGGTTCTGAGGTCTGGTAGACAGTGGAGAAGATGTAATCCTTACTGAAGATTGTAAGAACCTTGTGAATATGAGGAATGTAACAGTGATTGTGGGGTTGGTGGCCACTGGAGAAAATATATTAATTACTGGAACTTGACCACTGGAAACAAAGTAATCTTACTGGACCATAACAACCCTAGGGGTATGGTAAACTAAAAAGTGGTAGGCACCGAAGCCTGGTAGCCACTGGAGAAAATGTAATCCTTACTGAAACTTGTAAAGACCCTAGGAGTATTATAAAAGTAAAAATTGTAAACAATGAGTTCCTGGAGCCACTGGAGAAAGGGCATCATGCTTCCCAGACTCATAGAGCCAAGGGTGTTGATATAAGTACCAAACTCATGTTACCAATTAGAGCTAATGATGCTTGTTGTAGTAGGAGCTGACTTTTCCCTTTTGTATTTGGGGTAGTCACTATTCTTTGTATTTATTAGAATTTGAGAGCATAGTTTGTTATGAAAAGTGTTTTAGCTAGGAATGAAGATAATGTCCCTGTGATGTATCTTAGTTTTGGAGGTTACACAGAGTAGATTGGCTACTCCAAGGAGCACACAAACATGGATAATATATATATATATATATATATATATATATATATATATGTGTGTGTGTGTGTGTGTGTGTGTGTACACACACACACACACATATATATATATATATATCTATATATATATAGATATATATATATATATAAAGAATCACTGGTGTTGTTGTTAGTTATCTGATACATCTGCAAGAAGGCCGCTAATTAGTTATTGTAGAAATTTACATTATATACATACAGACAGTTTGAAGGAATATTCACACTTAATAGGGGGCTGACACCTTTGCTGTTAGGTTACCTTCATTAAGATCTGTGCATTTTGCATATTTCTTTTTGAAACACGTTTATACATTATACATTCTTGAGCTGATAATAATTTTTTTACAGATGATTTCTCTTTTCAAAATGGAAGCAATTACATTTCTTTCCAGCATATAAGAATAACCCATCTTTTTATTACCTGGCCAATTGAGGGCAGAATTTTTTTCAAATTGGTTCCCTGTACATGTCTGATATATTTTTTATTGCTGTTCTGTTCTGTTTTTCAATAATTTACCGGCTATACATGAGATTTGACATACATATCCTTTAGTATTGTCAGGAGAGTTCTTAATGAGAACTTTTTTCAGTTGTATTTTTGTTCTTAAGTATGTTTCTCAGTAGTGAATATCATATGAAGTTTTTTTATTGTTCTTGATGCAATGTCTGATAATCAGAATCCTTCAATATCGTGCCTGTATTCCTAATTACAGCTTTTCTACCAGAAATATATTTATGCCTGCAGGTATGTAAGGTTTGGAAAACCTGGATGTGAAAACTAATTTCTTTACTTTATTGCTTTGCACAAGAGATTAGTGCATATGTAAAAACTGGAGCTAGTAAATAAAACAATATTGCCTATTGAAAAATAACTGAGCTGTATGTTGTGAATTTTTTTAATTGCTCTCCTGCATGTTTGATCTTGATGTTTATAATTCCTGAATATTCTCCTACTTCAGAAACTTTCTGAAGGACTTGTCTATTATCCCAAGTTCAGAAACGTTTTGAATGACCTGTCTATCATCCCAAGTTCAGGAACTTTCTGAGGGACTTGTTTCTCATCCCCAGTTCAGAAACCCTCTGAAGGACCTGTCTATCATCCCCAGTTCAGAAGTCTATTATCCCTTGTTCAGAAACTTTTTGAAGGACCTGTCTACTATCCCCAGTATAGAATCCTATTTTGAAGGACCCCTTTTCTCTCCATTATTTTGACCAAGCCTGGCTGAATCAGATTTAAGTCAATGACCTTAGGCTGTGACTCCATCTAACTACCTATATCAGAGCGAAATGCCAAGTGTCAAACTGCGTCATTGAGGTTAAGAACAAATCTATTCGGTTTTATCAAGCTATTTATTTTGTCCTCATTTCTTGATTGTTCACAGGGAGGCGAATACATTGTGGGGGTAGGGGGTTAGGGGAGGGAAGGGGGAGTGGCGATCCACCACCCAGAAATGAAAAGAAAGACGATATCCATTGTCGTAAATGTATACACAAACGAAATAAAAAAATCAGTAAACAGTAATTGAGAGTCAAGAGGAAGACATGTTTATTCTTTTTTTCATAAGATTATAAGGCAGAGAGATTGGTCTCTCGTTCTGCGTGAGCATAAGTACACACAAGTACACAAACACACACACAAAGACTCACACACACATACACACACACACACATCCAGTCCAGTGAGTTCGAGACGAGCCTTCAGTCTGTGATATCAAAACACAGGGGAACAAAGCATCTTCAACCTGCTGTTACCTCTGGAACCTTTAAATACCATTGGTGCAACTGACAACATAGGTTATCTACCAGAGATGTTTCACATCAGGGGCATCAGATATTCTTGTTATACTTTTAAGTTACCATGGTAAAGGAAACGATGAAGACATTCCAGTTTATGAAGCTAACTGGAACACATTTCCTGACGCCAACCAAGAAAGCTGGAGCACTGATACAAAATTGTTGTAAAACAGCCAAAACAGTCATTGTTGCACAAGTACTGACTGAAACTCAGAGCCACCTATCTAGAATAGTCACTGACTGTTCCACGTGTTTTGATATTACCGAAGGAAAGCGTCCTCTCGCTTTTGCAGATTTTACAAGTGATGTACTATTATCTTACTGAAACTCGGGCGAGATACACCGAGTCTGACAAAGGCCTTCATTGCGCTAAGGGTTAAAAGAAGGTTAAACAGCCTATAAGGTGCAATTTCTAGCATATCAAGGCATTTGGCATAAGAGGATCTTCCACACCTTCGAGTTCCAAGACTGAAAAAGTATTTGAATTTATAGAAACGCCCCCCCGGTGAGATGACAGAATGACAACCTATAAAACTGACAGATGATAATAATATGAGTTTGAAAACTTAGTTTTCCAGCAAAGTGCAAGGAACAGCTCGCGAGGGGAGCTCCTGGGAACTGGCGTAATTCCAGCTACCTCTTCCAGGATTTTCATTGCTTTAAACATCTCTTCCAGGATTTTCATTGCTTCAGCCATCTTTTCCAGGATTGGCTATCTCCAGCTACCTCTTCCAGGACATATGCTGTTTCAGTTACCCATTCCAGGATTTGGATTGCTCCAGTCACCCATTCCAGGATTTTCATTGCTTCAGCCACCACTTCCGGGACTAGATTGCTCCAGCTACCTCTTCCAGGATTTTTGTTGCTTCAGCTACTCTTTCCAGGACTTGTGTGGCTTCAGCTACCACTTCCAAGATTTGTGTTGCTCCAGCCATCCCTTCAGGGATTTTGGTAGTTCCAACCACCTCTTCCAGGGCTTTTTGTATCCGGCGTCCATTCCATGAATTAGGTAGCTCCAGCTACCTCTTCCAGGGTTTGTGTAGCTACAGCCAAGAATTGCAGGAATTGCCAATCAGCAGCAGCAACCTCTTCCAGGTTCTGTATACCCCAGCCAATCATTCCAGGTATTCCAGTCAGAAGCAGCTCCTTCTTCCAGGTTCTGTCTAGCTTCAGTCAACCATTCCAGGAATTGCCAGTCAGAAGCAGCAACCTCTTCCAGGTTTTTGTAGCTTCAGCCAAGAATTCCAGGAATTACCAGTCAGTAGCAGCCACCTCTTCCAGGCTTTACATAGCATACTTTCCAGGCCGTAGTGCTAGGAGGCTACCATTAGGCTTACTACAAATTACATAGGCAGCTTTGTCAGTTTTAGAGGTGCATTCTCTCATTTCCAGGAGTGGTTCATTTTCTTAATCTCCCTTGAATACAGACAATATTACCTAACAGTTCTACAGATTACAGTGCGGATAATGCTTCTCTAGATACAGAGTAAAAATGAATAAAAATCCAGTAAACACCTCGGCTGCATATGGCAGTTTAACAAAAACATTCAATACTCCATCCTCCTCTTCCAGCGATGAGAGGAATACGACATGTTTACTCTAAGGAAGCCCGTCTAAAGAATGCTCTCTGAGTCGCATGAATTTCACAATCATTTCCCATCCCGCTCTTCCAAATGAATCCCGAGCTCGAATATAATACTTTAAACCGCCTATTTTAACATCCTAAAGCAACCCCAACAGTATCAGTCCTTCCTGACAAACGTCAAACACCCATAATGGTTTCACTCTCTACTATAGGTCTAGCCCTTGGTCTAAGCCTCTAGTCTCATAACAATCAGAAAGTGAAACGAACTCGTTATAGCTCTCTAACGTACCAAATGCAGCCGAGGGATTAAAAAAGCTTCTCTCTAGAATTTGGACGTTAATAAAATAGCAATAGCAACCGGTTTATATAATATACGTATATACACGAGAATTATTGTTTTGTTGTGATAAACTGTTCTACTCATCGTTCGCCCAAATGCTCTCCTCACTCAAAGATATCATCTATATATAAGTATTTATCCAAGTCTAAGCTTCAGTCTGCTAAAATCGCGCACTGCCAACGCGTTTAGATGACGCTATGCGAAATCTGGATAACAAAACGCGCGTCATTTTTCACTTTCCCCAACGCAAATCGACAATGAACTTCTCTCAGTGTTATTTATTTTTGTGCAGAAACCTTCAGCACCACCAATCATACCGATAAGGGGAGTTTGTGAAACGCTGCCGAATTCCACGAAGACGGTCATAACAAACACGGTCCAGGTATATATATATATATATATATATATATATATATATATATATATATATATATATATATATATATATACACACACACACACACACACACATATATATATATATATATATATATATATATATATATATATATATATATATATGTGTGTGTGTGTGTGTGTGTACCTAGACCATGATAACAAATAGTACGATATCTGGAAACTTTTGAGGTCTTGGCGCCAAAAAAATGCGCGCCAAGCATCCGATATTGGGGCCAGACGCATATCGCACATAATTTCAATTTACACCTTTCAAGGCAACCAATAGCTACTTGGTGCTTACATTTAAAGACAAGACACCAAGTAAACATACCAAAAAACGTCTTCGTGTGACTGCTATCACGAATTGAACCCTGATTGGACATTGATAAGATTTTTAATAAGGCCACTCGTATTGAGACGTGCAAAAATATTTCGAATCCAACGCAGCAGCGATGAATCAACGGAATACAAATTAATGAGCACCAGTACTACGGAGGAAACAGTGACATGATCCTTCTTATTCTATTTTAACAATAGACTGATGGTGTTCATTATCACATCGAAAAGAAATGACGAAGTCAAATACAGTAATTGCTTATATTATACACCACTGATTTTAAAATCAAAGGCACCAACGCACTGATAATAAGCTCTAGGCGCATTCAGAAAATAAGACTTTTAGATCAAGAGTTATTCTAAAATTAGCTTTGGATTCTTAGCTTCTCAAATTTCACCGGAAACACAAATCTGTATAAATAAAAATTTATGGGCAAGATTGGGAAGCTAGTCACCGTACCGGAAAGAAATGATATCGGTCTATATGCTCTCACGAATTTCTTTAAAAAAGCCGTATTGCCTTATTTGCCTGTTGAATCCCCAGCGTTCATTAAACCACAACAAAAATAAGCTCGTCGAACCATCTGAGCGCCTTTTAACATCATCCTTCCGAATTTTCTATTCGAAAACCAGCAACATCTATTGGTATGCATCCACTTCCAGTATTCTCTTTATACACTCCACAAATCCAGCAGAACAATTTCCAGTTTCCAAAGTCATTTCATGTTCCAGAAATCACGTTCCAAAAGTATCTGACGGAACCAGCAAGCTAACGCAACTCCAAGTGAACCTGCTCAAATGTATCCTAAAAGAATTTTTTCGTTGGCTTAAGGTAGCACGAACGAAATAATGGCGATACGACAAAAAAGATGACGCCCATTTGTGATCTCAATTCCCAAGTCTAGAATGTCAAATTAGAGTTCTGAAAAATAGTATCATCATCCCTTATTCCTTAATAATCCCAAAGTTCGTGGTTAGCGGAGGCGTGGAAGTTCCGACAACCAGAACTTCAAAATCTACAGCTATAGTGAAGTTCTTAAGCTCAGGAAAAAAAAAAATTCTTAACTTGTCAAGAGACATTGAGCAGTCGACGGAACTCATTTTCAGGGAGACTTGCGCACGAGAGCTGCTGTATGCCATGAAATATTGCCTTAATGCCTTAATTAAACAATATTTTCCCGGTTACTTGGAGCGTTACAGCTTCGTATTCCTAAATCACAAAGGTCCTACCGACTGGAATTATGTTATTACCTAAGCTCCACACACGACATTCTGTAGCTGCTGTGGTCGGGTGGAATTTCGGTCTAATGTTTTAGACATGCTTTCGTGGACGACTACTTGGAGCCTACCTATAAGTCTACGAACGAAGCACCTTAAACCCTATATGTGACTTCTTTAGTGGTTATAATGGTTTACTCCTACACCTTAACGAGTAGCTAACTGTCGCTTTCAGCGACCATCTCTCTTCTAATGCACCAGGAGACCATCTTTAGTACTATTACCTGCCTATCGTTTTACAGTTGGAGCTAAGTGACACACACAGAGAGCCTACTACTTAACCAAAGGCTTACATAATTAATAATAATAATGGTAAAAGTGAAAATAAACGTATTAGATAACTTTAAAAAGGGAATTTCATCCCATACAGAACCGAATCTCGCATCATTTCACACTCTCAGAGGAGACTTGTAGACTTATCCTGTTTTCTAATGGTTGCGTGGTTGACGAACCTCTAGACCTATATGAGGAAATTTAATATTGGCTTTAAACGTTTGGACGCAGCTGTGAAATCAACTTGACTTATACAACGAAGACGTACAGTTTACCCGTAAAAACTGACTTAATTCAATATACACGAAATGATATATGTGTGAAGTGAAGAATTGTTGGATTTTAAGAGTCTATCTGGTTTAGCATCGTAATAGTGGACGTCAAATCATTAATGAGGTAACTGGTACTATTATACGTCTTTATATCCATTTATATCGCCAGGCTTTGTCTGAACGTCGCTCGTGTGCATTTGCTAAGTGCTGGTCTCTCTCTCTCTCTCTCTCTCTCTCTCTCTCTCTCTCTCTCGCTCTCTCTCTCTCTCTCTCTCTCTCTCTCTCTCACGACATTTTCAACCTCACAGGACGATAAGATATATCCTGGTCAGCTCCCAAACATCGAGACATCTAGATTGTGACTAAAATTTCATGAATGTTCTGGATGTAAATTTATTTATTTTCTTCGGGAAAAAAATGAGCCACTTTCATTTTGAAAAATATAAGTACCTATATATCATAGTATATAGAGTTCACCCTGAGAAGACTTAACAGCAAGATTTTGACAGAAGCTTCTTATATCTCAGTTCAGTTCAGACTCCATTAGAAAGAAAATTCATATATATAAGCTCGCAGTTATGTACAGTGACCTTACAAGTTATTTACTTATAATATATGTAAGTTTTTTCCAGTTCACAAGGCAAGCTTTTTTGTAAGTAGCTTACGCCAAAGCTGCTCTCGTGTTTGTGGCGTAATTTGAATTATAGCTTAGTTTTAGTTATGTTATAGTTGCAAAAATCTTGCAAAGAATTTTGAGTTACAGTTGTGTTACAGTTGTTTAATATTAATGTTGCAATACATCATGAACAATTTTGTGCAAGGTTTGTAGGCTATGTATTCTATATAAAACCGATTTGAAGGGCAGTATAAATATACATATGTATACACGGCAGAGGCGAATGGACAGATAGAATACTCAAAAGACTTGTATACAAGCACAATAACACAATCGTGAGTAACAAATAACAGTTGTCGTTACTTGGAAACCGTAAAAAAATAAGTAAAAAGATGTCACATTTGATATCTATACAAATATACAAATACCATTCCATTTCAGATCTAAACACAAATGAAGATAATACCGAATTTTTTAAATTATTGTTTTTCGAGAAACCTAAGATATTCAGGTGAGTTCAGCCTAATCTGAAAATGTGAAAAGATGGCTGAAAATATTCACACACACATATATTTTTTCCAACAAATAATTTTGACTGAATTATGGAGGTCAGAGAGAGATGCTAGGTCATCAGAGGTCATAACTGTCTCTCCTTTCTAATAACTCCTGACCATAATGATGATATAATGAAATCGTTCACTGTAGATGTGCATTTATTACGTGATATATATATATATAGATATATATATATATATATATATATATATACATATATATATATATATGTATATATATATATATAGATATAATATATATATAGATATAGTTATATATCTACATACATACATATATATATATATATATATATATATATATATATATATATATATATGCATCACAAATATACACCCATACGTACATGTACATAACGACTTTACTTTTACATAAACCTATCAATCTGCAGTCACAGAAATGGGAATTCTAATAATAATAGTAATTGATAATAATAATAATAATAATAATAATAATACTTAAGCACCATTCTCTACATGAGACGACTCTCGCATTATTGTAAAACACTAACAGTCAAGCTTCCACAATGCAGGACATTCGAGCGAGAATATACAGTGAACATAGGCTTAGGAATGCTTACGTAAATATATATATATATATATATATATATATATATATATTATATATATATATATATATATATATATACATACATACATATATATATAATAGCACACTTTCAAGCAACGAAAACACGGTCCTAAACTAGTAAAAGAAGCCTCAGGAAACGAGGAACAAGTTTACACTCTCGTCTTGGAGACGAAATCAAGAAGAAGAAGAACACCGTGTAAGTAAAACAAACGCCGACGCTATCTATCGGCGGCCGGACGAACTAACCGGAATGCGAGAGAGACTGAAATATTGAAAATATTGAAAAGCTATAGTTGTTTATTTAACTATATTTTTTTGTAGTTTAAAGTTTTTTCATTATTATTTACTTTTTTACTCTTCTATCACAGGATAAATCTGTCATGTGGTGCTATGTTGGCCTGTAAGTTAAGACGGTTCTATAGCTAAATATATGTGTATTTATATACGTATATATATATATATATATATATATATATATATATATATATATATATATATATATATATATATATGTACTCTAGGTAGATACTGACGCGTATCCAATACACTTGCGTATATAGTATATATGTATATATTTATACTTTATACAATTGCCTATACATGTTTGTATTTATGCGTGTATATGTGCATACGATATAGTATATATATATATATAATTATATACATTATATATATATATATATATATATATAATATATACAATATATACATATATATATATATATATATATATATATATATTATATATATATATATATATATATATATATATGTAAGTGAATACCGCAGGAAAATCATAAGCAGAGAGTGTGGTATATCAAGCACTTTTGCCTTTATTTAGGTAATTTAGAAGCAAAAAACCCTCTACCTATCATTTCCCTGTGATATCGCTTCTATAACCAAGTCACGTGATCTACTGTGATTTTTTAAAAGCACATATACATATATGTATATGTATACTCGTATGTAAGTATACACGCATACATATCAATAGAGGACACTGGTTGAAGCATATACACAAAACCCCTATCTAAAGATTATTATTACTCATCTTTCACAGATCATCATATTTGCAGATAAGTTCACATACATATTTTATTCTTTTTAGGAAAAATATATATAGTCTTTGCTTTTAAAAAGAGGCGGATTGCATTATTTTTTTTTCGTATCGACAATTTGCCATAAAGTTTCCCAAAAAATCGCAATATTCCAAAATATAAATATTATTCTTTATTCTCGAAAGGAAAATATAATTCCGGAATGTGGTTACAGTGGAATTTTAATTTTTTTTTTAAATTTCTTAAATTTCGTCGTTTTCTGACGCATTAATAGTTTATTGCAAAGGCCACAGAGGGCGCAGAGAGTCTCAGAAAAACGGGGGGAGGGGTGATACTGCAATTATGACGATGTGGCAACTCTTGGACCGGGAATAAAAGGCAACGCTATAACAGATCTGAGGAATCCACAGTAACTCTTAACAGATTTTGTGAAATTTCATAGGCCTAATTACGGAACATTCGTCATTAGGCCTACACAAAGAGATTACAGATATTAAATCTAAACAATCTAAAAAAAATTAAAGTCATATAATGTTCAATGACCATTAGAGATCATTATTATTACAGATTTTAAGACTAACAAAACCTGAAGAAATTCAGCTCCCAAAATAGAAGTTGAATTATGTAATGGTCACAAAGCACCATATATATATATATATATTATATATATATTATATATATATATATATATTATATATATAGTGTCCATAAAGTTCCAGTACCATTCTCAGCAATAAATACTTTTAATGGTACTGGGACTTTATGGACACCCTGTATATATATATATATATATATATATATATAATATATATATATATATATATTATATATATATTATATATATATATATATATATATATATATATATATATATATATATATATATATATATATAAACTCCATGACCTGAAAGAATATTAAAGTATATTTTCTCCTGTTGCCTTTCTTTTCTTATACAAATGCTTTCACGATTCACACAAACAAGTCACGTAGTGGATTTGTGGCAAGTTTAATTAGATCTCAAGTGGAAAATGACGCTAATTTTTGTATTAAACTCTGGCAATCATTATTATCACTATGTGAAATAAGTAGCATTTTCAGGCAAGGTGAGATTCCAACTGGATGTCATTTAATTTCTTTTAATATAAATTATATATCTGTCGTTGATCTTCCTTTTGTATTTACAAACAATAAATATTAGGATCACTGTAGCAGAAATGTATGAAAATTAAAAAAATATAACAACATTATACGAATCTTTCGAAACAGTAGTACTAGTAACAAAAATGACCACACGGGACTGAAATTTTGTTTTATTTCTTTATTTATTCTTTAGTGTTGGCTAAAAATGACTGAGCAATGTTAATTCCAATCTGTTTTCAACTCTCCTTATTACGTGTAATCAGTAACAAAAATCCCTCAAGGAAAATCATAGCAAATCTATGGAACATATCAAAGGAACACAGAACTCCAATACTATAGGTTTTGTCGTTTTTCAAATCAGCCTAAAGTGTGGTTTTGGTGCAGTGATTCTCACTGAGGTTTTGTACCCAAAGGTTTGTCATTCTCACTTGGAGTAGCTTGAATTTTGAAGTGGTTTTAAGATCACGAATGAATTTAAATCTAATGTGATATTAGACCTGATTACGGAAAAGAGTTAAAGTGGATGGCTGGTTGACAGCTTCTGTGGCACGAATTACTTTAATTTCTCAGCTTTCAGTGCTGGAATTTTAAAGTGTAGCCTGTTTTGATTATTATTATTTTTTTTGGGGAAACTTAAGACTAATTTTAAGTGATTTCGGGTGAATCGAGTTGCCTGGAAAGTAAATTACTTAGCGACAAAGTCACTTTGGTGACAAGAACTCCTCCGTCAATCCACGAATCCACTATAGACTTAATTTCTTTGCCAACCTTCGATACGATTCAGGAGATAACAAGCGGCAGAAACGATCAATCACAAGCAAGAACAATAGAAGTCAATACTCCAATTTTCTCTAAATTGCTGTGGATTACTTCAAAAGAACACGGGGAAAAAAAAGAAAGAAGTTATCCTACATCTATCATGATCACGTTCCCGAGACAGCGAAAACATCCTCTTAATCGATACCGACGAAAGCCACAACAGAAACGAGTATTGCTATTTTTTTTCAATTTGAAATACCAAAAGTCGTTTTTCTAAAGAGACTCTTATACTCTTATTCCTCCCGTACGTGCGCAAAAACGCGCACACGTGGCTGTGTAAAAAAAAGTGCGTATGGCACGTATACACACACAACACAGGCAGCAGAAGCGCGTGAGTGCGCACATACTCTGATAAAAGTGTTGAGAAATTTTTTTTACATTTTTTTTTATTTTCGTCTTCACTGAAGCCTTAACTCTAATGATCACACTTCATTTGTCACAGTCGGAATGTCTTTAGGTCCACGGGGACAACTTTCTGTCGGCCGAAACGAAAAAGAGAGAAAACTCTTAAAAAGAGAGAAAGAATTAAGCTCTAAAGAATGTTTGCCTTTTGGTAAACTCCTGTAGAGCATTGTCGTAGGAAACTCGTTCATATATAAACGCTTATTTCCCTTTTGTGCGGGACGAAACTTGAACAAATAAAACAAAAAAAATTTATAATGACAATATCCTTCGTATCAGGAACCTAATTAACGTTCGACCTGAACTGAATTTGTATAGGCTTAACTTAAATAACAGAGAATAGGTCTAGCTCTCGACGCTAGCTAGAACTTTTTGATTCAAGCAGGTGACGAAGCCAAAGTGTTTTTTTTTTTTTATGTTTTTGTTTTTCATGTCCCGTTCGAGTCTATATAATTATTGAAAGAATTCTGGACCGGGAACTCGCAGATATCTGCGTGTTTGGTTTTGAAATATATATATACCCTTTTTGGGGAACCTCTGTGGTGTGAATGTGAGCACAGAGCCCTTTTTTTGTCTTTTTTTTTCACATATATTCCTTCATTTTGAGCCTTCCCGGGAATGGTAGCTTCCCAGGGAAGATGAAATCATCCTTAACTGTGTTCCGGGCCTCTGATTGGTCTAGGCTCAGTAGGTCTAGGAATCCAGCCGTTTCTTCTTCTTCTTCTTCTTCTCTAGACTTTCATGCGAGATGGAACCTTCATCTGGAGGCCGTCGTCTTCTTCGTCCTCCCACTCGTCGTCTCTCAGATAAGGAGACTCGCGACCCATCTCGTACTGCTCCTCGTCTGCAAAGACAAGGAATGTTTAGTGATTTAGCACCAGCAACTGTCATGATTATACATTTCTGGTTTAACGAGCCTGATCTTTAACAATTGTTTGAATCGGTCAAAATGTATCCTGATTTAGGACTGAAATATATAATCGTTTTAACTTATTAATAAGTCTAATGTTGATCTGTTCTGCATTCTGATGTAGAGGCCTACTTCACGAGTCATAATTCAGCTAGATCATTACACTCATTCAAAATGGATCCCGGTTCAAAAGAATTGGTGTAAAACGTAGTTAATTGGTTAAGTTATACGTTAATTAGACCTGTCTTGAATGGGTGGCCGGTGAAAATGTCACAGGGAAAGAAGGTCACAATTTTGGCTATGAAACAAAGTCACAGGAAAAGAATGTTACATAATTTACAGTCTTTTGTTTATTATTAATTCGGTAATCCCCAACAGGGCTCGTACTAAACACGCCGCAAAGTTGGATACACTGAGTTTTAAAAGCCTAGGGGATCAATATAGGTAGGATTAATGTGACTTTTTCTTGTGACTTTTCCTGCGACTTTTTTACCTGTGACTTTTTCCTTTTTACCTAGATTCATTGAATATACCATAGGCCTACATCAAGAGCTAGACTTCTCATCGATCTGAACGCTTAACACCAAGAGCTAGACTTCTCATCGATCTGAACGCTTAACCCAAGAGACAACATTCTATCTTCCAAATGAATCAAGAACTAGTTTCATGTCAGATGAATTAGATAAAATAATTTAGATAAGATAAAAAAAAAAGAGGAGGTGGTTTCCCCAGACAAGGAACCAACCGTTGGCGAGCGGAGTCTTGGAGTCGATGGCATTGAGAGTCGGGTCGTGGTGTCTCTTCCTGTCAGGTGGACCCCAGTCGGGGCTTGTTCGACACAGCTGCTGAATTCGCTGTAGGAGAGAGAGAAACATATAGAAATATAATTCTAGTATACATAGAAATATACATAGAAATATACAGAATTGTCGATAATTTGGGAGAGTTCCTACAATTGACAAGTGTTTCGGTACTAGGTATCGAACGCAGGTCTATGGTTTTTCTTCTCTCTCTCTCATATTCAAAAAAGACACTTTAAAGGTCTTTTTATAATAAATACATATACATTATATGTAATTTATGTGCAGAATCAATAAAATTATATATATATATATATATATATATATATATATATATATATAATACATATACATATATATTTAGCTCAACATACTTGAATTTACTATGATCTATGGTTTAGGTGCAAGTGAGGGACGGTATTGGCGAATTTCAAAAAGTCACAAGATATATATATATATATATATATATATATATATATATATATGTTATATATATATATACATATATATATATGTGTATATATATATATATATATATATATATATATATATATATATATATCTCTCTTCTCTCTCTCTCTCTCTCTCTCTCTCTCTCCTCTCTCTCTCTCTCTCTCTCTCTCTCTTCATATATATATATAATATATATATATATATATATATTATATATTTATATATATGTATATATATATATATATATATATATTATATATATAGAGAGAGAGAGAAGGAAGTGGAGAGAGATAGAGAGAGAGAGAGGAGAGAGAGAGAGAGCACTGAAGCCTTGATCAGTTCGACAACCAGAATTTGATGCTCAGTTTAAAAAAATATTCAATAAAAGAAAAATCAGTGAACATGATAATATGCTCATAAAAAAAGTCTAATTTAGATATCCAGTTGCAAATATTATTTAAAGTCTCAACTTTTATCAAGAAAAACATCCGGAAAAGAGCTGAGGTTTCACTCACAGCTTTCAAAGGACCGCTCTTATGCAGGATGAGCCAAATGGCGCGAATCGGAACGGCCATGATGCACGAAAAGGAGATGAACCATCCAAGAATGTCCGCCCAAACTGGATACTTGTAATCACCGTAGGTCGATGGCCTGTAGTCGACGAAAGTGAAGATCAGGATAATCTGTGGAAAAGAATAATGAAAGAGTTGTAAAGTCATCACTATAAAGATCTAAGACTAGGCCTATTGATTCTGTGAGTTTATATTACTTCGAGATGGGAGGATAATAAGATGACAGTTTTTATACATATGATTCTATATGATAGCAAGTGGGATACTTTACTGGTTGTTTTTTTCCTAATTACATGAAAACATTAAAATTCCCTCCAGCAACGTGCTTTATAGGCCTAGGCCAAGTGGCAGTACGTTTTAATCTTTTTAGGCCTATGATTCTATATAATGACAAATGGGATACTTTATTGGTTGGTTTTTTCGTAATTACATAAAAATATTAAATTTCTCTTCATCAACGTGCTTTATAGGCCTAGAACAAGTGACGGTAAGTCTTAATTAATAATGGTCTTTTTAGGCCTATGATTCTATATAATGACAAGTGGGATACTTTACTGGTTGCTTTTTTCGTAATTACATAAAAATATTAAATTTATCTTCATTAACGTGCTTTACAGGCCTAGAGCAAGTGACGGTAAGTCTTAATAATGTTTTTTGTAGGCCTATGATTCTATATAATGACAAGTGGGATACTTTACTGGTTGCTTTTTTCGTAATTACATAAAAATATTAAATTTCTCCTCATCAACGTGCTTTATAGGCCTAGAGCAAGTGACGGTAAGTCTTAATAATGGTCTTTTTAGGCCTATGATTCTGTAGTGACATGCAGGACACTTTTCTAGTTGTTGTTTTCTCAATTACAAAATAAATGGATTAAACTTCCGGTTTGTCTAGATCTTCTACAATTATCTTCTTTTGAAACATACTTTATAGGCCTTGTGCGAGTGACAGTAGTCTCAATAATGCCTTAGGCTTAGACCAATCAGAGACAGGTGAGTCTTAGACCTACAGGCCTATGAAGAGCCTGACTATTAAGAAAATGAAAAAGGCTGTGCCGGCAGTCTTACAATAATATGCCTTAGACCGACCAGAGTCAAGAGATCATACAGTTATAGGCCTAGGAAGAGCCTGAGTACAAAAAGTTAAAAGATGGTTGAGTTTCTACTAGAGCTAACATCTTCGGTAGACCAACAGATTGTAGAACCATAGACCTATGAAGAGTCTGGCAATATAATATAAAAATAAAAGAGGTTTGAGACTCTAGACTCAACAGCAGTTCCTGGAAACAAAAGAACGAACTTCGTAGGCCTACTCACGAACACACTGGCCGGGGTGATGTACTTCCAGACATACTTCCAGTAATAGTAAGGAGGCGGATGGTGACCTAACATGGACTTGATGTCATCCATGAAGTTATCGACCCCGTAGACCCAAGTCACGGCGATGAGCTGTGGAGATAAGTAGAGGAGATAAATGGAGGAGATAAGAAGGGGAGATAAATGGAGGAGATAAGTAGAGGAGATAAGTACAGGAGACCTTACAGACCTTACAGACCTTACAGTTCGTTCGGGTTGCCCCAGGTCCCTCAGTGTGAGGCGCCTCTAAGGTCTACCAGAGAGTTGCTAGTACATCTTCCGGTATATTTTGCATCTTCCAATCTTGGATGGTCTGGGATGCAGTTTAGATATTTGTCGAGCTTATTCTTAAACACATCTACGCTCACTCCTGATATATTCCTCAGATGAGCTGGCAACGCATTGAATAGACGCTGCATTATCGATGCTGGTGCGTAGTGGATTAATGTCCTGTGCCTTGCTTTCCTTATTTTCCTGGTATAGTTTTGGGCACTATTAATCTACCTCTGCTTGCTCTTTCTGATATTTTTAGTTCCATGATATTTTCTGTTATTCCTTCTATCTGTTTCCATGCCTGAATTATCATGTAGCGTTCTCTTCTCCGTTTCTAGACAATATTTTAAATTTTAAGATTGTAGTCTTTCACCAGTAGTCTAGGTCCTTAACTTCTTCTATTCTAGCTGTAAAGGACCTTTGTACACTCTCTATTTGTGCAATAATATCCTTTTGATAGTGTGGGTACCATATCATATTGCAATATTCAAGTGGACTACGAACATATGTTTTATAAAGCATAATCATGTGTCCAGCTTTTCTTGTTTTGAAGTGCCGTAACAACATTCCCATTTTTGCTTTACATTTTGCCAACAGAATTGCTATTTGATCATTGCATAACATGTTCCTATTCATCATCACACCAAGGTCTTTAACTGCTTCCTTATTTGTGATTGTCTCATTATTAGGTCCCCTATATGCATATAGCTTTCCTTCTCTGTCTCCATAATTTATTGATTCAAATTTATCAGAGTTAAATACCATCCTATTTACCTCTGCCCAATCATATACTTTGTTAAGGTCTCTTTGTAGAGCGTTCCTATCTTCATCACAAGTAATTTCTCTACTTATTCTTGTGTCATCAGCGAAACTACTCACTACCGAATCCTTAACATTACTGTCTATGTCTTCAATCATAATAACAAACAATATTGCAGCTAGCACCGTACCTTGTGGCACACCGGATATTACCTTGGTTTCATCCGATTTCTCATCGTTTTGCAATAACTATCTGTTTTCTGTTGTGTAAAAATTCTTTTAACCATCTTCCTACTTTATCTACGATATTGTGTTTTCTAATTTTCTTTGCTAATATATTATGGTCTACTTGTCAAAAGCTTTTGCAAAGTCTAGATAAACCACATCTGTTTCATTCCGCTTTTCATATTTTTGAATATGTTCTCACGGTGGACTAACAGTTGGGTTTGTGTACTTTTTCCGGGTACGAAACTGTGTTGTCTATATTAAACAAATTATTTTTATTAAATGTTCATAATATTTTTCTTCATTACCCTTTCATACACTTTCATAATATGTGATGTTAGACTCACAGGCCTATAATTACTTGCCTCTAGTCTTGATCCACTTTTGAAAGTAGGGGTGATATATGCTAATTTGGGCTCATCATAAATCTTGCCTGTATCTACACTTTGTCTTAATAATATTGCAAGTGGCTTTGCGATAGAATGAACTACTTTCTTTAACAAAATAGCAGGGACTCCATCCGGCCCTGCAGCAGCTCCATTTTTAATTTCATTAATTGCCTGCACAATATCAGCTTCATTAATTTCTATGTCAGCTAAATATTCACTATTTTCGTCCTTACTTCTATATCATTATCTTCATTATTCTATTCTAGGGTGAATTCTCTCTTTATATCGTTCTGCCAGTATGTTGCAAAATTTCCTTTTTTTTCATTTCGTGTTAATCTCCCTTCAATTCTCAGAGGGCCTATTTCTATTCTTCTTTTATTCATCTTCTTCGCATATGAGTATAATAGTTTGGGGTTTTGCTTGATATTTAATAGGGTTTTTTCTTCCAAGTCCCGTTTTTCCTTTTCTTTTGATTGTATAATCTTTTGTTCTGCATTTTCTATCTTACTTTTTAGTTCTATACTTTCGCATGCTTTTTTTCTTTTGCAAAGACCTTTTTTTCCACTTTCTGATTTTCTGGAACAAGATCCTTCTGTCCTCTTGGTATGCATGAATGATGTTTACTTTTCTTCTTCGGTATATATTATCCACTTATTTTTCTCCAATATTTTATATAATATCTCCGTATTTACCCTTATGTCATCACTTACGAAAATGTTATCCCAATCTTTGTTTAATTCTTCATTAATTTCTGACCATTTTATATTTTTACTGTAGAAGTTGTATTTTCCATATCCTTCCCACTTTTTCATTTCTTGCTTATCTCTATTTTCACCTGCTTTGGAATGAACTGTTAATTCTATGACATTATGGTCTGAAATACTCGCAATTATTAAACTATTATTTCTTTAACATAATTCATCTCGTTCACAAATACTAGGTCTAAAGTATTTTCCTTTCTTCTTGTTGGCAGGTGATTTATTTGTTGAATGTTGTATTCTAGTAGCATATCTAATAGCTTTTCAAATTGCCTCTTATCTTCTGCACTACTATTACTCTCTTTTTTATATGTATAAGTACAACCACAATCTCCTATTCGTTCTTTCCATTCTACGAAAGGAAAGTTGAAGTCACCAGATAGGAGAATAGTCCAGTCCTTGTGATTTCTACATATATCATCCAATTTTTCAATTATTAAGTCAAACTCTTTAGTATTAGGAGGTCTATATATTACTATGTTCATCAATTTTTCAGATTCAAATTCTACGCTATTAGTTCACATTCTGAGTTACTATATTTTCTCATATATTTTTCCTTGTTTTTTGTCTTTCCCATATATTGCGGTTCCCCCTTGATTCTTATTTTTTCTATCTGATCTATAAGTTTGGAACCCTTTTATTTGATCATCATTCCCAGTCTCTTTGGGAATACCATTTTGGTTTCACTTATAGGGTTCATTATATCTATTTTCTTTTCATTTTGGTTAGTTCTTCTAAGTACTCTATTTTTCTTTTTGAGTTACTCGTAACTAAACCCTGCGCATTCTCACTATGATGGTTTGCGTGTTTTCTCCTTCATTTAATATTGGTAGTAATAAGGATTTCCCATGTCTCTTTCCTTGTTCTGGTATGTTGTTCTTTTTTTCATTTCCAGAAATTCTGACATTAAAAAATCCAACTTTTCCATAATATTTTGATCTTCCTTCATCATAATTATTCATTTTGTGTCTGAATCTGCAATTTTTCTCGTTTCTGCAATATCCTCTTGCATAATAAATACAGTTATTATCTCTTGAGTAGAATTTCGGAGCTGATGCTTTGAAATTTTTGGCTGACACCTCTGCATATCTCATTGGTGGTTTGCTTTTCTCTTTTACCTGATATTCTTGATTTCTCTCTTTATTTGTTTCTTTCTTATTTTGGATCTTATTACTTGGTTGGTTATTTATTTGATTATGATTCATGGCTACAGGGTGCATATATTTGCATTTTTTGTCGAACTTACATCCTTTTCCTTCTTTTAGGTTTTACATATTTTTGGATGCAGATCTCTGCAATCATCCCCCAATAGCCATCTAGTATGCACATTTACCATATATTTCATAGTTTTGACATACCTTAGGATGTTTGTAGTAACATCTTTCTCCAAATCTGCAATTCCCTCTTTTCAAAAGGTTGCAGATTTTGTCTTTCTTGTCTATTTTTTCCTCTTTCCCGTCATTGTGTAGATCTGGGTAGAGCCTCTTCGGATTTGCTTTTCTGTTGTCATATCGTAATTTATTTCTTCGTAGGGTATGCTGCTTTATTGCCTCATATGTAGTATCAATGAGTATCTCTGCATCCATACTTTTATCTTGTTCTTTGTTTTCCTTATTTTTTTCTGTCATTTCATTTTTGTTTACTTCTCTTCCGTTTTCCTTTTCTTCTTTTTCTTCTTCTTCTTCCTCTTCCTCTTCTTCTTCATCCTCAACTATTTGTACATTCAATCTTGATTTAATAACATTGTCTATCCATGATAGACATGTTGAACAAAAAATTCTTGTATCTTTTCTCAAATCTTGCATTACCTCAGCACACTGTGGATGGGTCGGAATGTTGCATGCAGCACATTTTCTGATTAGGTTTTGTGGATTGACTATGCTATACCAAACCTTACACAGTTTGCATGCTTTTGGCATTCTTTTTCCTAATGCATCAATTAGGATATTCACAAGATTTACCTTATTCATTTTCTTTGTCGGAATATGTTGGTTTATGTATATTTTCTTTATGAGTCTCTTGACCACTTGGATTTTATTTGGAACTTCTTCAATTATTTTCAAGATGTTTTCATTAGATTTGTTCCAGTTTGAAGGATTATATCCTTCTAATATATCTATGAATGCTTTTGTATCTTTTTGGTTAGGACTGTTGCTGATTTCATAGATGAGAAATGCCAGTTCCCTTCCTGCTACCTCATCGTATTGCAAATCCGCCAAGCAAGCTAAATTACGCCACCTCTTCCCGCAGTTGGAACTTACTGCCATCTTGTTCTGATTTACCGTATTACACTTGATAAACTAACTTAGAAGACGCTTTATCCTACTATTTTCACACTAATCTTATCACCGATAGTTCACGAACACTTCTAGATATTTCTCAAATTCTAGTCGTATGTTAAACTTGTGATATCTGTTGATTAATCTGACTTCACGCGGGTACGTCTCACCAAGCAAGATGGCTACTACGAGAGAGGGTAATTAGTTGTAGTGCTTAGTTGCTGGATTCAGGTGCAGAGCTGAGTGTTAGGTTAGCATTTTGTTGCGATTATAGGCCTATATATATATATATATATATATATATATATATAATATATACATATACATATCACCACATCAAGGAGTTCCCCAAGGAAGCCACTGGGGACTAGAGTGTTTTTTTTTCTTTTTCACAGACATAAAACTGATTTGAAACTTGCATCAGGAAAAGAGTTTTAGACCAGTAGAAGAGAGGGAATATGCTCTGTCTCACTCTGTCCCTTTCTGTCTCTCTCTGTATGTATATATGTACAGAGAGAGAGAGAGAGAGAGAGAGAGAGAGAGAGAGAGAGAGAGAGAGAGAGAGAGAGAGCAGAAACCAGACACTTTTCAAATGCTCACCTCCACAGATATTAAAGCCTAGATGCCGCATCGGCCGCTAGCTGAATAAGCTGGCGCACGTCATCAGGCCCGCCATCTTGGCGCGGTAATTCAAACAATGCAGCAGGCTGCAGTATATGACGTTTTTTCGCCACTATTCGCTTAATATTGCACGGATTTTCTTGTCTGATGGCTCGTTACAAAGCTTACATAATTCCCTACAAGGATCTAATAAAATAAAGTTGTTCCTTATTGTTTGAAAGTTAACTTACAATGACTTTGTTTTAGCAGGTAGGGGGAAGGGGGCTAGTTGTACACAAATGTTAATATTTACCCATAACTATTGCTGTAAACAATAATTTGAAATGCTGTGATAAGACAGCCTACGAAAAAAAATAGTTAAAACAATATTGTTTAAGGGCCATTAAGTCAATAGGGTAAATCGTGTATGTTGGACACTAATTTGATGTTTCTAGATTTCTTTCACTGCATTATAGCTATGTAATATTAAAGTGTTAATCTGGTCCTTGTAATAAGAACTAAATGGCCAAGCAAGACACATAATGAGTTTTTGTTGATGTTTTGATATAGCCTGCTAATTTCATATCAATGCATATAGATTATCATTACAATGTAGTATCATTAAACTGTTGGAAACAGCAATGAAAAAAAACTTGTTTAAACTGCTGGGAATATTTATAAATAAATGCACAGATGTACAATAAATGTTATATATACATTCAATGTAAGAACAAATATCATGAAAATAAATCATTGTGCAATACATTTTGAGAGTTGTTATTTCAAAGTATAGGCTTAATGACCCATAAGGCCACCCATAGCTTTAAATTTATACATGCGACCAAACCAATGAACAGTTAGCTGAAAAAAAATTAGACTGGCCGTATGATTGTGGCCTAGGGTATACAGGGTTGCTCGTCAGGATTGGCTCATTTTGGCAATTTTGGTCTATAGGTGGGTCCCCTTCTGGAAGGGTAGAAGTATAGAGATGGCCCAGGCCCTTATCCCAAATAAGGTATAATAATTTGGGTCCTTGACAACACAGGTCTAGAGATGAGCTATATTGAACTGTTAATGCTTGCCATAATGATATATCCTAGTCTGAGCAAATTAAAGGTAGTTTTGTGAAAAATTTAAGTTCTATATAATTATTTCACCATATAAAATTAGGTCTAGAGATAGGTCACTTTTGCCACTAGACGAGGTCTCTTGATACCCCCTAAATTTTCCAAAGCCAGGTCTAGAGGTCAGAATTCACTGAGGAGCATCCCGTTCCAAGAAATTGGAAGAACCAACCCACCCCCCCCCCCCCCCCCCCCCCCCCCCCCCCCCCCCCCCACCCCCCCCCCCCCCCCCCCCCCCCAGGCTCAAAGGAGCAGGCAGAGATGCAAAGGCTAGATAACACAGAAATCCTAGTTATTCTAGGGCCTACTTTAGTTTATTTTAGGCTCAACCCTACAGTTTTATGACTTAAACTTGTAGGCCTGTGCCAAAAATTATATTGGGGGATTTTTTAACAGAGCACTTCGAGAGACAAAGATTTTACTTAAGTTGCACAGATCCATAGCTGTAAGCCTACTTTAGTAATCTGTCTTATCACAGCATTTCAAATTATTGTTTATAGCAATAGTTATGGGTAAATATTAACATTTGTGTACAACTAGCCCCCCTTCCCCCTACCTGCTAAAACAAAGTCATTGCAAGTTAACTTTCAAACAATAAGGAACAACTTTATTTTATTAGATCCTTGTAGGGAATTATGTAAGCTTTGTAACGAGCCATCAGACAAGAAAATCCGTGCAATATTAAGCGAATAGTGGCGAAAAAACGTCATATACTGCAGCCTGCTGCATTGTTTGAATTACTGCGCCAAGATGGCAGGCTTGATGACGTATGTCCGGCCGGCCGATGCGGCATCTAGGCTTTTATATCTATGCTCACCTCTACACAGCCAATCATGAGGGCGGAGTAAGTGCCCGAATAATTATCCAGGAGTTGGAGGATGTACATTCCATGCCCAGAGCACATACTAATGCCCAGGGCGCAGCCCAGGGCACAGACTGCCATGCAAGTTTTCCTGAAAAAAAAAAAGAATATTTAGTAATTGTTTATAATATATCAATTTTTAAATTAGAAAAATAAACTAAGTTTTTCTGGTTATAAAGGGAGAATATTTCTGGTTTCTTGTGTCTTTTTGAATAAGATCATTTACTTGTAAAGTATCCTTACTTGTGAAGTTCCTTAACTTGTAAAGAGTTCTCACTTGTAAAGTCTGCTTGTTAAGTCTCCTTACATGTAAAGTCTGTTTACTTGTATAGTCTGCCTACTTCTGGTGTCCCCTTACTTAATGTCTACTTATGTGTGAGGTCTTCTTACTTGTAAAGTCTCCTTAATTGTAGTCTCCCTACTTGTATTGTCTACTTAATTATAAAGTCTCTTTGTAGATTCTCCTTACTTATAAGATATCTTTGTAAAACTTGTAAGATCTCCTTACTTATAAAATCTTCTTGCTTGTACAACTTGTAAAATCTCCTTACTTATAAAATCTCCTTACTTGTAAGACTTGAAAAATCTCCTTACTTATAAAATCTCCTTACTTATAAAATCTCCTTACTCATAAAATCTCCTTACTTACAAAATCTTCTTACTCATAAAATTTCCTTATAAAATCTCCCTGTAAAACCTGTAAAATCTCCTTACTTATAAATCTCCTTACTCATAAAATCTCCTTACTTATAAAATCCCCTTACTTATAAAATCTCCTTGTAAAACTTGTAAAATCTCCATACTTGTAAAATCTTTTAAAACCTGTGAAATCTCCTTACTTATAAAATCTTACTCATAAAATCTCCTTACTTATAAAATCTCCTTGTAAAAC
The DNA here is from genome assembly GCF_015104395.2 of Macrobrachium nipponense. NCBI lineage: Eukaryota > Metazoa > Arthropoda > Malacostraca > Decapoda > Palaemonidae > Macrobrachium > Macrobrachium nipponense. Next base: position 93,945,503 of record NC_061100.1, on the reverse strand, counting down.
TTGTAAAATCTCCTTACTCATAAAATCTCCTTACTTGTAAAATCTTGTAAAACCTGTAAAATCTCCTTACTTATAAAATCTCCTTTCCCATAAAATCCCCTTAATCTTGTAAAACCTGTAAAATCTCCTTACTTATAAAATCTCCTTACTCATAAAATCTCCTTACTTATAAAATCTCCTTGTAAAACTTGTAAAATCTCCTTACTGATAAAATCTCCTTACTTGCACAATCTCCCTACCCTTAAATCTTGTCAAAAGTCTCCTTACTTATAAACAACAACAAATGCCCTTACTTGTAGTGTCTCCTGATGCCCAGGACATCAATGACACAGGTGATGACAGTCTGCACGATGGTGAACTGTGACCCAAGACCTAAGGTCAAAAGCATCACGAAGAAGAGGCAGGACCACACGGGCGAGAAGGGCAGACGTGCCACGGCCTCTGGGTATGCGATGAAGGCCAGGCCAGCTCCTGGAAAGAAGTCACACATATATTTTAATATATATGTATAGTGATTTCTCATCCTTGTAATTTTTTCAGCCTGAAGATGAGGTTTTAAACCTCGAAAGCTCGTAATATTAAGAATGTTCTTCCTAGTCTTGGCACTATTATTCATCATCAAGCTATATATATATATATATATATCTATATATATATATATATATATATATAGATATAAATATATATATATATATATATATATATATATTTCTATCTATCTATATATATATATATATATATATATATATATATATATATATATATATGTATGTATGATCATGTCATTCTATAGTGCTCATACATTTCATATATTCACGTACCTATCCATAACCGAAATTCATCAAGGAATGAATGAATAACTTAATAAGTTAGGTAAAAATTCACTGACAGTAACAAATAATCACACGGTTAAGTAATTGTGTGAGGAATCATATGAGTAAGCAAGTAATCAAATGACTTACTTTAAATCTGGGACTATCCTGTCATTTCTAGACCTATCCTAAACTGCCCCGTTGCCTAAGACTTACCCTGGGCGGCCACTTCCGAAACTGGCACCCCTAACTCATGGGCCATGAAGCCCACGATGCCAAAGATCACAAATCCAGAGAAGAAACTCGTCGAACAGTTAGCCACTGCTATGAAGATGGCGTCTCTGGGAAAGGAAGGGAATAAAATAAAGATGGTGATGAAGCTAATATATATATATATATATATATATATATATAATATATATATATATATATATATATATATATATATATATATATATCCAATGTAGCACGAAGGTCCACGTACTCGAGAATATCCTTAAACCCACGGCAGAAAGGTGAGTGAATACCTAGGGATTTGGAACAAGGACTTTCGTGGTTTATTCTACATTTTCAAGCTCATACTGAATATAATAGAAGCTGACAGACCTTTATATACAAAAACAGAAAGGGGAGGGGGGGGCGGGGTTTCCGTTTGTTAATCTGGGTGGCGTGTTCTCTAAGCAAAAGAGACAAGGAGAGAGGATCAAGGGACAACAATCCAGGATGGAGATTTAAATTCCTTGTTGACGTGGCTTCAATAAAAATGGATTCCAACAGATACCTATATATATATATATATATATATATATATATATATATATATATATATATATATATATTTGTTTATATATATAGTTTATTCTCAGATACAAGCACACATAAGCCCACATATCCACATCTAAACACCTTAAACAAAAACACATCTAAAAATAAGTAGAATGATCTCTCCTCAATTTAACTCTCTAAGGAAAGATATACCATTCACTAACCTTAAACAGTTATTGTTGAACTTGTTGTAAGAGGCCAGAGTTATAAGCCCACCCCAACAGGGCCCCAAGGAGAAGAAGATTTGCATGGCAGCATCAGCCCAGACCTGGGGAGAGAGAAAGATGTTCTAAGCTTTTTATGAAGTGGTCAAGAGAGCTGCGATATTACCCAAATGTTCCGGAGCTCTTGTGATGCCTGTCAGTCCATCAGAAGTGGTCAAAGGGTCAGCGATATTGCAAAAATATGCCATAAACCTAGTGATGCATGTCAGTCAGTCACATCAAGCACTAGTCTATTGGAATTCTCTTAGTTCTATAGTTTTCCCTGGGTCTTACTGTCTTCCAGTCATTGCAAGATAGGGTGTACGACAAAGCAATTCAGTTCATAACTTTGGTAATCGAGTCTTTTATGAGTAGCAACAGAAAATTTGATTTATGAAAATTATGGTGCAAAGCCTAGCTTTGTTGCGCTTTTAACCATTCTCAGGGTTTGGGAGAATGAAAAAGAGGGAGTTGGAGTAACTAGGTAGCAACAAAGAGGGAAGGACATTAGAATGGAGGTAAAGTAAAGCGCTACAAATCAGGCGCAGCTAAGGGCTTAAGGGACGCAGCTACAAACTTTTTTCAGGGCCTCCAGTTCACCAAATCAGGCACACTGATAGGATTATATTCCTTTGGAGGCAATGATCCAGCTCACCAATTCAGGTGCACTGACAGTACTACACTTCTATTGGGGCAACAATCCAGTTCACCAATTCAGGTGCACTGAGAGCACTATACTCCTATGGAGTCAACAATCCAGTTCACCAATTCAGGTGCACAGAGAGCACTATACTCCTATGGAGTCAACAATCCAGTTCACCAATTCAGGTGCACTGATATTTCTATAATTCTGTAGAGGCAACAATCCAGTTCACCACTTCAGGTGTCCTAAGAGCGCTATACCTCTACGGAGCATCAGTAACAATGATTAATGTACTCTTGGCTTACCCTGGCACTGAGCAACTTGCTCCAAACTGGCATGATGTAAAAGGAGATTCCGTTGAGGCAGCCCGGAAGAGTGATCGCCCTGACGAAGAGTATGATTAGCACCATGTAGGGAAATAGCGCGGTGAAGTACACAGCCTGTGGAAGAAGAATATGAAGAATAAGAAGAAGAAGAAGCAATGAAAGAAAGGCAGTAATAATGATAATCAATGATAATTCGCCCTCACTTCAACTTTGATTTATACTGGTTCCCTAAACCTAACCTAATCTAAGCTAACTTCTCCTTCTGCCTTGTAAGATACACCAGGCATTTCTGAAACTTGTTGGTAATTGAAATCTTTTTTGCTATATATTTATCCTTTCAACTATTATACAGAAGATTTTTTTATAAGAGATGATTAAACATATGACAGCTGAAGCTAACCTTCATAAGCCTGAGCTAATTGCACGTTGCATCTTCAAAAGTTGTATGTATATACATTCTTGTATAGGCCTATAGATATATGAATCGTGTTACTTATACAAGAATGACTTCTTAATATCCAATTCTCAAACTTTAAGACAAAAATATCATAATTTCACATCAAATTCACAATCTTGGGAGTAACTTACACAATAACTTGCACAATAACTTATACACATTATCTAATGCACCTAAATTGTACGACAGAGTGAATAGGCCCACCTACCTTGCCCATACTGGAGACGCCCTTGAAGAGGCCGAGGAAGACAATGACCCAAGATAAGATGAGACAGAGACACAGGTGCCACTGCAGGCTGTGACCTTCTTCGTCATGGAAGCCTTCTGAAATGTCCAGCATGAAGTTGCTGGAAAAGAGATATCACACGGTTAATCGAATGTAATGTTGAAATTCCTGGAAAGGGATGAATAAACAAGAAGAATATAGTTGCTGGAATGGAAAGCTAAAATTCCTGGAAAAGGGAGGTAAACAGGAAGTCTAAAGTTACTGGAATGGAAACCTGGCATTCCTGGAAAAGGAAGGTAAACAGGAAGTATAAAAGTCATGGGAACCGAAAGCTGTAGTTACTGGAAAGAGGGGAAAGGATATTATTGTCAATTTTAATCGACAACTGGAAAAATTGGCCAAATGAAAAAGATGTGGTTAAAAACCTTGTAATGCACTATTATAACAACAATGACTGACATCTTCTGAATATGATAATGATAATAGTGGAGGACCTACTGGAAAAACTCGTCAGCTGGCATCTTCATGCTCTTGGCTGTCACATTCAAGTTCTGCCACTCCTCAGGAGTCACCTCTGTCTGCAGGTAACACGTCCCATTGGGAGCCATCAGCCCTTCGTGGGCCGTGCAGTTCTTGGTGTCGAACCTGAAAGAGTAAATAACAACTTCAAAATTCAATTCTTACTCCCTACACAGAGGTATGTGGTTGTATTTCACTTTGTGTGTAAGTTGGGAGGTTCAAAAGTCAATTTTTTACTCCCTATTCTGAGGAAAGTGGTTGTATTTCAATTCGTGTGTAAGTTTGCAGGTTCAAAAGTCACATTTTTTACTCCGTGTTCAGAGATATGTGGCTGTACTTTACTTTGTATTTAGGTCAGGAAGTTCACAAACGCAATCATTGAGTCATATATTAGTCTAGGTTTGTGTGCCAATCGAATACGACAATAAGAAGGACTACAAAGGATGTCAAAAGTGACTTTTTTTACCACCTGCACTGAGGTATATCTACATGGCAGATGAATACGTAGCCGAAATCTGATACGTGTGATTGTGGATGTAAGTCAGGAGGTTCAGGAACATATTCATGTAGTCATTATATCGGTCTGTTTTTGTGTCAATTAAATAGATATTTAGAAAAGCTACATAAACATTCAGCTATGCTACATAGGTACGTCATAAAAGTTTGAATTCATATGCCCACGCTAGTCAAAACTCTGATGATAGAAACGTTGAGCTCTTAGTTAAACTGATACTGAAACCTGAAATAGGCTGATTATAGGTCTACTGACAGGCGTGGACCTCAACAAAGCAAATCAGAGGAGGACTGACCTTCGACATGCAGCAGTGTTGTACCAGTGGTCGCAGGATTTCCACGGCACGTCGGCGGTGAACGAGGAGAAGAGGTAGAAGAAGGCCCAGGCGATGATGACGTTGTAGTAGAGGCAGATGAAGAAGGCGATGATGAACATGCCGATCCCTACCCCTTGGAACAGAGGCACCACTTTCCAGATGGTGATGGGTCCTTCCTGGCCGTACTGGCCTAAACTCAGCTCGAAGAAGAACAGGGGGACTCCGGTGATGAACAGCATCACGACGTAGGGGATCAGGAAGGCGCCTGCGGGAGGTAAGGATTAGTTATTGTCGCGTCCATGGTGTGAGACTTTCCTGATGAGATCTCTAGTCTGGCCAATAGCCATTCAGTCAGTGATCTGAGGCGTTTCTAATGAAATCAACAGCCAAATAGCTATTCAGTCAGTGTTCTGAGACATTTCTGATGAAAGCAACAGCCAAACAGCCATTCAGTCAGTTTCTGATGAAATCTCTAGTCTGGCCAATAGCTATTCAGTCAGTGATCTGAGGCATTTCTGATGGAATCAATAGCCATTCAGTCAGTGATCTGAGATGTTTTTGATGAAATCTCTGGCTAAACAGCTATTCGGTTAGTGTTCTGAGACGTTTCTAATGAAACCAACAGCCAAACAGCTATTCAGTCAGTGATCTGAGATATTTCTAATTGATATGATAGCCACTTAAAGTCCTAATAGCTATCTAAGACACTTGTGATGAGAACGAGATCAACAGTTAGCTGATACACTAATGATGAATTCAACAGCCAAATAGGTAGCTGAGACTACTAAATTTAAATGACCAGAAGTGTACCACCTCACCTCCTCCATTACGATAGCAGAGGTAAGGGAACCTCCAGATGTTGCCCAGGCCCACGGCGAAGGAGAGGCAGGACAAGATGAACTCGATCTTGCTGCCCCAGACGCCCCTCTCGTCTTCCCCACCGGTGATGGAGATGCTCCTGTCATCGTCTGCTCTGTTGACGGTTATTCGGATCTCGGCCACGTCCGTCTCAAGGCCTCCCTTCTGCGATCGAGGAGAGAAGTGAAGTTCATGAGATCAAGTAGACATTTTTGTACTTAAAACATGGACATGGAATGCTACCTTCTGGTAATAGGGCAAGATGGAGAAATGGATAATATTTTGTCCCTTCTGTGATCGAGGAGAGAAGTCAAGTTCATGATATCTAGTAGAGCCTCTTGTACTTTTAAACATGGACATGGAATACTACCTTTCTAGTACTAGGGCATTTTAAACATAAGAGATGAAATCTAGGGCAAGATGGAGACATGGATAATATTTTGACCATTTTGGACTTTTTATAGGTAATGTCCAGTTCCTTCCGCTATATCATCTTCTCTATAATCCTCTCTCTCTCTCTCTCTCTCTCTCTCTCTCTCTCTCTCTCTCTCTCTCTCTCTCTCTCTCTCTCTCTCTATAGTAAGCAGACTGTGCCAATATATTCTAGACCGAATCTGGCCACAGAAAACTGATGAAATGAATCACAAAAATATATAGAGAGAGAAAACTAATAATAATAATAATAATAATAATAATAATAATAATAATAATAATAATAATAATAATAATAATAATAATAATAATAATAATTTACTTTTCTCGGTTCCTGACCTAAATCGAGGCAGATTCTGGACCGTGACCCAAATAATCTGTAACTTGGGAACGAGTCACCCAACGACCCCTCTCCTAATCAATAAGTTGTTCTCTCTCTCTGTCTGTCTTTATATGTTTCTTTCTTTAAATATAGTATTCTCTCTCTCTCTCTCTCTCTCTCTTTATAAGTCTCTTTCTTTGAACATAGTATTCTCTCTTCCTCTTTTTATAAATTTATGCATATCTTACATTCTCTCTCTCTCTCTCTCTCTCTCTCTCTCTCTCTCTCTCTCTCTCTCTTTATAAGTTTGTTTATTTTTACATCGTATCGCCTATCTCTCTCTCTTCATGTTTCTTTCTTTAAACAAAGTATTCTCTCTCTCTCTCATTATATGTTTATTTAAGTACATACTGTATTCTCTCTCTCTCTCTCTTTCTCTGAGAATGAACATTAAAACCTGCTCCAAGAGATAAGTGAGCACACGATGTCTCCTCTTAGGATGGACTAATAAGTCTTTGAGACATCCTAATCCTTGTAACTCTCTCTCTCTCTCTCCCTCTCTCATTTACCCATTAGGTCGGCTCGTAGTTACAGGTACTGTACGCATGTATAAGTGAATTCAAATCTCTATACTTTTACGGGTTTACAGATATTTTACAGAGGTACCCTGGATGTAAATGTACTTCTAAAAGAATATTTTCACGTATTTATTTATATTTTATACATTTCCGGAAGTTATGGGATGCATGTATACACACACACACACACACACACACACACACACAAATATATATATTATATATATAATTAATAAGGATATATATATCTTATATATGTTATACTTAACTCATTACACACACACACAAACACATATATACAGCGTGTCCATAATGTCCCAGTACCATTACATGTATTTATTGACCAGAATGGTACTGGGACTTTATGGACACACTGTATATATATATATATATATATATATATATATATATATATATATATATATATATATATATATATATATATATATATATATATGCGTGTGTATGTGTGTGTTAGCTTGCGTCTGTGCTTCTCTGAAAACATACACGAGAGTGAGAGTTCTTTCCATTAGCTACAGAAAATCTATAGATCCAGGCCCTCACCGCGCCCCATTTAGATTGGGGCTCACGCAATGGAGAACTTTTACACTTACAAAACGGAGTGAATAGGATTATTAGTGTTTCCTTAGTCAGCTGATTTTGATTTTTTATTTTTTTATTTTTTTTTTGGCCTCAGTTATTTAATCACGTTATGTATATATTAATGACTGAAAGGGCGAAGTTATCTTTCTTGTAGGAACGAGTGTTAATTTTCGTGCTATTTTCTCTGCTCTAGTTTGTATGTCAGTCTACAAATATCCCTTTTTAAGATTTTCTCTGGAATTTCTGCATTAGTTCTCTAATAAAAATTCCTTGCATTTTAATGCGCTTTTTATCTATTTATTAATTCGTTCATTTATTTTTCCTCTTTTTAATAAGTGAGATTTCCTCTTTCTGTATTTCCACTGACCTCTTATTTCCTAAGGAATAACATAATATTCTTTGGAAGTTTGAATTTCACGTCAGTGGCCCTTTTGGTGTGCTTGTTCCATACAAATAGGGTTCATCTTCTGAATATAGTAATAATAAAATAATAATAATAATAATAATAATAATAATAATAATAATAATATAATAATAATAATAATGGATGGTGAGCTAACTGTTTCTTTCATTAAAAATCTGTTGCTTATTCTGTCTAACCAACTGAAATTCAAACACAGATCTTTGGACGTAAGGAAAACTAGGTTTTTTTTTTTTCACTTGGGTTAACTGAGGGAAAAACTGGCTGTTTTCACACTCAGAGAAACCTGAAAACCAGGAAAGATAGCCAGTTCTTTCACCCTTAATGTCTTCTGAGACTCAAGGAATACCTGTACGTACGAAATCGTACACTCCAGCCAACAGCTTTTGTGGATTTTGAGTGAAAATGCTCTTTAAAAGTCAGTCTACTTCTGTACTGACTGACTGGCCATTTCTCAAGAACAGCTGCTGGCAGCAACCTGTTAACAAAATGGCTTTACTAAACTTCCTGAATCCGGTATGTACGTACGTATGTATGCCTTCCATTATTGCACGATCAATATTCATCACGCAAGCAATTTGCAGTTCTAGGTGACACTGTAACCCGCCTACCGACCTCGCTCTCTCTCTAGCTCTACTTCCTCGTGTTCCTCGTTATAGAGGTATAGATCATGAATGACTTGTGGCATATATTAGTACAGTGGTTCATTATGCTTGTTGTTTTAAACTCTTCTTCTATACCTTATCGAGATTTTGCTTGTAACTCTACAATCAAGCATCAGGTTTAAAACTAGACTCACTTCCCCGTGGGTTTTATCTTTGCCACAATTGAAATGAGCCAGAGTTAGTCTAGGGCAGTTGTGGAATCTTCTGACGTCTCCTGAATTTAAGGTGTATCGGTTTTTATATGATATTCCGTCGTATCTATTTATTGATCACATTTTCCTATAACTTCTCTCCCTCTGTGCAGGCCGATTTCTCTTTACAGTAAAACCTCTTGTTTTTATGGGAGATATTTCTTGAATCTAGGTCTGTGCAGGTCGATATATATATTTGTTCTGCACTTTCATATAATCTCTATGGCTTTTTACCTAGGCATATATTCGTCTTTTCCTGTGCTAATTATTGTTGTTACTTCAGAGGACACTTACGGTACAGAATCTACGCCTATGCAGGTTAATAAGTATTACCGCTGCATTTTATGTAAATATGTATATATATATATATATATATATATATATATATATATATATATATATATATATATAAATGTATATATATTCGTTTTTTACTTTACTTAATGATTCTTGTTACTTCAAAATGGCAGTTACGTTTTCCATTCAGCTTTTCAGTCCGTTAAACTATATACATTTTCTTTCGTATACCTACAGGTTCGTCCATTGACTCTACTCAAAGAAAACGGAAAAAACTTCCTGATGTTCGTCGCATGAGCAAGCAGCTTGTAATCTGAGCTTTCGCTTCCTAGTTATTTACCAATTATTTCTGTTATATTCCCTTTATCACACGTGAGCATTAAATTCTATAAAAGTTGGCTTTCCATACTTTCTCCGCGTAGCTGTCTTACAGTTTGTATTGCAATAACAACAGAAATAATTCGAAATAAAGATGAGTTCTTCAGCTCGATTCTGAGAGCCGTGTGTATCTCGATAACATCACATAGCCATTCATATTTAAAAGCCACTTCGCTGCGTTCGATTCCCCTGAAGAATAATTTAGTCTCGTCTTTCAGTTACATGAAACGCATGGAATTATACCCAGCAGATATCATGATATCATAATACTATCTTACAAAGCCGATCAGTCTTTAGTACGAACGAGCGTTTGATTTGATTAACTGATTTTGCAATTACTAAAGCCGGCGTTGCGACGTTTAGTAGGTAATACGAACGAACGTCGACTGTAAGTGAAAGCAGTTACGAAGGAGAGATTTATTCCTGTCCTGGAATCAAGGACTTTGTAATTATAAGTCTCTATTTGCTGAAGGTTTGCAAAAATTTCAGATAGAGAGAGAGAGAGTTCCTAGATCTCTATTATTATTAAAATGACGTATTCGATGGCTCCAGGCCTATAAACACGTCCTTTGGTTTGTCTACTACAGCCTGAAGCCATAGAGAGAAGCTTCCCCGATCTAGACCTATTAGAGGGAGTCCGTCAGTGTATTACGTAACTTTATAATTCTAGTATATCGTATATTTACTTCGAATCATCTCAAAATGACTTATTTGATTGCTCTAGGCCTATCGGTACATCCGTTGGCGTGTTTGCAGCCTGAAGACATACTGAACAAGACCTATTTAAGATTGTCCGTCTGCGTCCTACATAGTTTTAAGAATCTACTTCATACTTTTTACACTTCGATTGTCCTCAGTGTGACATAATCTACAAAGACATTCATATGAATGTTCAAACACCTGACGTACGCTGATGTAACCTGCATAAAACTTCAAGGCCAGTTCTACCATATCGACTTTCCGTTCGGTCTGTCTCCCCCGGCACATTCGGTTACCATGACAACAGCATTCGCTACACACTCTCTCTCTGTCTCTCTCTCTCTCTCTGTCTCTCTCTCTCTCACACACACAGTCTCGCCCGTGTTAGCAGCAAATGCAACGAAACCCTTTAAAGGTCGTGATGCCCGTATTCAGTAATGGAGATGCCGCTAGTCTTGCTTACCGTGGGATAGCAGCTTGCTCGCCATTACGGCCTTAAGTTTTAGAACTCGTGGGCATCCCGTAGGGTCGAGTCGCCCATGTTTTGCGATGCGAATTACCCCCTTGCTGTTGTGTCATCATGAGAGAGAGGAGAGAGAGAGAGAGAGGGAGAGAGAGAGAGAGAGAGAGAGAGAGAGAGAGAACGGGGGAGGGGAGGGAAGGTCTAGGCTAGCGTCAGCTGCTTGCCGGCTCTGAGCTTTCTCTCTCTCTCTCTCTCTCTCTGCGACAGGGAAGGAAAAAGTTATCTGCTATTCCCGTCTCTATTCCTGGCTCTTTATTTTCAAACTGCAGCTATTTATAGGGCACCCATGATTATATCGATTTATACTTGCTAATGGTGCAATAATGGTGACCCAGAGAATAAAGGCGATGTCTTATTTAAAAAATTCAGTATGGTTGTACTTATAAAAATGTTTATATATCAATTAATTCTATAATATTTAATGTATATACTGTTGCACACAGTTATACAGTGTATAATATATATATATATATATATATATATATATATATATGTATATATATGTATACATATATATATATATATATATATATATATATGTATGTATATATATATATATATATATATATATATATATATATATATTTACACAAATCCTACTGGAATGAAGTTGAAAAAATCAATAATTCCTAAAAGTTTTCTACATGAACAAATTATTGTACCATCTGGACAGATTGTACCCAGTGGAACAATCATGAACATATACCCACTAGCCAATTTGTACCCAGTGATAATAACCTAACCAGCGAATTTAATGGATAAGGCATATTTAGCATGCCTAATGAAAAACTTGTACCATATGGTACAAATTGTACACGTTTAGTACCTTGGGTACATTTGGTATGTTTTGTTCAGTGTGGTACATTTTTTTGGTACAGTTTATCAACTGGGCGGTTACTGTTCATGGGGGTATACATTTGTTCATGGTACACTGGTGCAGTTTGTCCAACGAATCAATTTGGTACATTTACATCATTGCACATTGTGGTACCATTAGTTCAAGCACATATTTGTTCATTTGGTATTATTTTATCAAATAGGAATATTTTGTTCAGTGGACAAAATTTCACTTTTGGGTACATTTTTGTTCATTCAGTACCTTAGGCAACATTTGTTCATTATGAACATTCCGTATATCTGGGTATATTTTATGTATTGGATAAACGTCTTCTATTTGGTACCATTTCTTCACAGAGTGCTTTTGTATTCTGAACAATTTTGGACAATTAAAGTTTAATGATTTTTGATCCCGCAGTAATCTTTAAAACTTGTTAATAAGCTCTCTGTCTGTCTGTCTGTCTGTCTCTGTCTCTGTCTCTCTCTCTCAATGCAGTCTTAACTCTGTGTTTTTGTCTTCAAAGTCGTGTACAGGTCAACTGTCAACTCTCTCTCTCTCTCTCACAAATGCAGCTTTAAGCTTCTTATGCTTTGATGTTCTTAGTTCTCTCTCTCTCTCTCTCTCTCTCTCTCTCTCTCTCTCTCTCTCTCTCCAAATGAAGCCTTAAACCTCTTATGCTCAGATCTTCAAAGCAGTGTCCTGCCAAGTCTCTCTCTCTCTCTCTCTCTCTCTCTCTCTCTCTCTCTCTCTCTCTCTCTTTCAAATGGTCATTATCGAAAAAGGTTGCTTGTAAAGGAAGCATTTATAACGGACTGGTATTGAATTGGGCAATGAATTTACGAAGGGGGCGGGGGGGGGGGGGAAGTTGTTTATGGATGGGGCAGGGAGACTGGTGGCTAAACAACAAAATTATAGATTCTACCATGCAACCTATAGACTTCTAAATTCAAAGTCCCACAAGAAAGGATTTCTTGTGGGACAATTTGCAGAAAGTTTTGTTCCATATTGAATCACGAATACAAAGTAATAGATTGGTGGGGACACCCTTTAAATGCTATGGTGCAGAATATGTTGGTGGAAACATTTTTTTAAATGCTATGGTGCAGAATATGTTGGTGGGGACATTTTTTCAATGTTATGGTGCAGAATATGTTGGTGGAGACATTTTTCAAAAGCTATAGTGCAGAATATGTTGGTGAGAACATATTTTCCCAACACTATGATGCATAATATGTTGGTGATAACATTTCTCAAACACTATTGCGCATATAATGTTAATGAGAAATTTTTCCAAACACTATTGTGCATATTATGTTAACGAGAACATTTTTCAAAATCTTTGTAACATAATATTTCAATGAATATATTTCAGATGTTATGGGGCACAATATATTGGTGGGAACTTATTTTCCAAAACGATATGTTGCATAATATGTTAACGAGAACATATTTCCAAATGGTATGTTGCTCTAGTTTCTGAATTACCCCAATAAGCAGGCGAGGGGTACAAAAGACAGTCAAACTTGCTGAAAAGTCCCATGGACATCTCTCTGTAAGCCGATTGTCGAAGTCCATAATTCTGTACCAGGAATGCTGAACCAGGAAGCAGAGAACTTCACGAAGATAATTCTGACATTATACCTTTAGGCTATAATCTCTACACAACTGGCGCCTAAGTGGCGTGGTTGGTATGGTGCTGGCGTCCTACCTCGGTGGTCGCGGGTTCGATTCTCGGCCATTCCATTGAGGAGTGAGAGATGTGTATTTCTGATGATGGAAATTCACTCTCGACGTGGTTCGTCAGTCACGTAAAGCCGTTGGTCCCGTTGCTGAATAACCACTGGTTCCTTGCAACGTAAAAACACCATACTAACAAACAAACAAAACAATCTACACAACTGGCAGGACATGGTCAAGAATGACCTGAAATGTCCTTCTCTGGGAAGCTTGGTGACCTGAGCTCTGAGAAATCTATAGCAGGATAGAAGTTGAATATTTCCATACAATGGATTTGTTCGTCATGTTTGTCAATGGTGTCATTTTCGTAGATATTTATTTTTTCTGTTCCTTTGACCCCTAGTCTCTCTCTCTCTCTCTCTCTCTCTCTTTCTCTCTAATAGACTCTTATTGTCTGTCTGTATGTCTGTCTCTCTCTCTCATACACACCTACAAATATATATGTATATACGTATATATATATATATATATATATATATATATATATATATATATATATATAGATATGGTATATATATATAAATGCACACACAAGGTGTCCATAAAGTCCCAGTACCATTCTGAACAACAAATACTTGTAATGGTACTGGGACTTTATGGACACCCTTATATATTATATATATATATATATTATATATATATATATATATAATATATATATATATCTAATACATACATCATACCTACATACTATATATATATATATATATATATACATATACATACATACCTACATACATACATATATATATATATATATATATATATACACATATATAGAAGAGAGAGAGAGAGAGAGAGTACGTTATTAGTCTTTAGCTATGCCTTCAAAGCTAGCTCACTCAACAAAGCGTCTCGCAGGCCTTATTGTAGACCCTTGCCTCTCATTCAAAATTGATATTTCACCGAATCGATTGGTTATCAGGCCTCGATGTGACTCATTGGTGCTTGTAGTGTAGTGGGATCTTAAGTATATATGCAACACGTTTCATAAATGCTCCAGGCCCTGAAACCTAAGGAGGTTGAACCCTCTCAAATGTCAAATATCTTAAGCTTTACTTTAGAAGTTTACAAACCCTTCTCGAATTGAACGCTATCCCTTATGATATGATAAAACCTCTCCTTTCTGGGGTACCCTAGTCCAACACCACCACCCTCCCCACTACCCTGTTCCAGAAATTCCAACGAGCCCTTTCCTGCCTTTGACATTTCCCTCCTGAATTCCCGGGAATATCTATTGGGAATCGTTATTTTTTCTTGATGCTGTTTGGGGAACATTACAGGGTGCCAATACGCCATTTTGGAAAAAAAGGTCAGTTCCGAGATGAACCTTCATCTTGACTTTTGGGTTTTGTAATGGAAGGTATCGTCAACGTTAACCTGCTGATGAGGGCGTCATTAACCCTCCCTGCTGTCACGCCAGTTTTTTATATAGAAGAATCAAAGGGTAATGCAACTTTCCCTCTGTCTCTCTGTCTCTCTTTTCCTCAGTTATCTGTCTGTCTCTGTCTCTCTCGCTCTCTCTCTCTCTCGGAAATTCCATCTCATTCTCATCTCCCCCAAGAAATTCCATTACTCTTCTTCGGCTCGTCCAATCGTCTGGTTTTATTTCCAAGTCATCTCTCTCTCTTTTCGTTCGCGGAAGATGATGAGAGAGAGAGAGAGAGAGAGAGAGAGAGAGAGAGAGAGAGAGAGAGAGAGAGGAGAATATTACACGTTTGACGAAGAAGATATTGATCTTCATTCCTGGTCTTGGCGACTTGTTCTCCCGCCTCGAATCTAACCTCTCTCTCTCTCTCTCTCTCTCTCTCTCTCTGTGCAATCTGACTTGCTAATGAACAACGGGTCTGCATTGCATCTGGACTGCAACGTGACATCCAGTGATCGCGTTTGAACTATAAATGTCTATCGAGACCTTTCTCTGGAAGTTCAATTATGTGGCAATATGTGGCATCTCAGATCTGCACAGTTCTTTAAATCAATATGTAATGGAGATTTCGTGTGTGTATACGTATACATAGCTGATCTCTCTCTGTATTTTCCATGGCCATTTGTTACTCCTTTCGAATGAACACCATAATATTCTTTGAAAGCATATTTCAAGTCGATGGCCCCTTTTGTGGGTTTGTTATTATTGGCAACGTTCATCTTCTGAATAATAATAATAATAATAATAATAATAATAATAATAATAATAAAATAATAATAATAATAATAATAATTTAAAAAGAAAGCCTACAAAATTACTGTGGTTAACGTGTTTACTTATAAGTATTTACACAGTAATTTTGTGGGTGTCTTTCAATTTCAGAAGTAAACCAAAAGAAGTTTTTGTTTGGTTAATAATAATAATAATAATAATAATAATAATAATAATAATAATAATAATAATAATAAGGGCCACTGTGGTGGGCCTGTTCCAGATGAATAGGGTTCATCTTCTGAATAATAATAATAATAATAATAATAATAATAATAATAATAATAATAATAATAATAATAATAATAAACGCGCATTGACCACCGAAATATATATTGATTTACTAAAATAGAACAACTATAAGGCTTCCGACGTCTAATTTCCGCTTTTCGATCGACTACCCTGTCTGGGGCCTCTCTCTCTCTCTCTCTCTCTCGCTCTCTCTCTCGCTCTCTTCTCCTCCTCCTCCTCCTCCTCTTCTTCTTCTTCTGCTCATGTCCTCTCAACGTGTTTACCCTCACTTCCCGTTTATCCACCTGAGCTTCTATCTCCACCTCTGAACCTCCCCCTTCTCGTAAGAGGTTCCCTGGTTGTTGGAGGTGAGGGGAAAAGAGTGGGGCCGGATTCTCCCCTCCCCTGCTGCTGTTCCCCTCCCCCTCATATTCTCTCAGGGACATGATCAATAGCCTTCCCCGGCCGTCCTGTTAGGAGGCAGGAAGGTAAGGATAATATTCGCTCGCATGCATTCATTCATACATTCCCAGGATACATTACTGCGTGGGGGATGTATAGATACACTTGTATATCATCACGTATTAAACGTACATTAATACACACACGCATACGCATGGAGATATGCTCACACACAGAAGGTAAACGTTCATATGTTAAGTGGGGAGATATGGATACATACGTCTGAAAACACGTATTAAATGTACACTAACACAAACACACATACATGGAGATATGCACAAGCACACCTGTACATACACGAGCACACACACATACACAGGAGAAATACACAGACACTCACAAACGAAATGCCCTTAAAAGCACATGCATACATTGTATGTGTGTATAACAGACACTCATGGAAGTTATTATTATTATTATTATTATTATTATTATTATTATTCAGAAGATAAACACCAACACACATACACATGTGTACTCACATACACTTCGACGCTCAAATGTAGGAAATTAAACTACACACAGGAACGGGTAAAGAAGGATGAAGGGTGGTGAGAGAGAGAGAGAGAGAGAGAGAGATCTATTGCAAGTTTCAAGGTCCTTCCTAACCTGTGCCAACTATCGATCTTCCTCTAGCCAGCTACCCTCTCTCTCTCTCTCTCTCTCTTTCTCTCTGTCACACACACAGTCACACACACACACATGCTCGTAAGTCAAAGAAAATCAATTGTGATTTCTCTCTCTCTCTCTCTCTCATAGAAACACAGCCACGCACGCAAATTAATTTTACAAATGTCGTCTGATTTAGTATGTCATTAAATCAACTGGGATTTCTCTCTCTCTCTCTCTCCTTGATTTGTATCCTTCCACTGCAGTTCTTCCAGAGCAATGCTTTTCATTTCACGCCTCATTTCCCACCCTTTCAAACCAAGTGATGTTTCTCATTTTACCGTACCTCCGGTCCTATTTATAGAATGGTCTCGGTGTCCATTGTTCCATGAGGTATTGTTTCTCCGGATTCGTGGAGCAACTTTTACCTAGGAAGCCTTCTTGGCAATGTGTTTGACGGCATTAAAATGGTTAACACGAGCGTACAACTTGCATTGTATCATTTAAAGCATATTGTTATTATTATTATTATTATTATTATTATTATTATTATTATTTTATTTCTGTTACAATCATCCAATTCCACTAGGTGGTGTTGGGGGATTCCGGGATGCATCCTGCCTCCTTAGGAGTCCATCACTTTTCTCACTATGTGCGCTGTTTCCAGGAGCACACTCTTCCGCGTGAGTCCTGGAGCTATACTTCGGGCATCTGGTTTTTCCAGGTTCCTTTCCAGGGGTCTCTGGATTCGTGCCCAGTGTTCCTATGATGATGGGTACAATTTCCACTGGCATATCCCATATCCTTCTTTTTTCTAATTTCGGGTCTTGATACTTTATTATTATTATTATTATTTTCTTTTTTTTTTTGGTCTATCACATCCTGCCTCCTTAGTAGTCCATCACTTTTCTTACTATGTGCGCCGTTTCTAGGATCACACTCTTCTGCATGAGTCCTGTAACTACTTCATCCTCTAGTTTTTACAGATTCCTTTTCAGGGATCTTGGGATCGTGCCTAGTGTTCCTATGATTATCGGTACAATTTCCACTGGCATATCCCATATCCTTCTTATTTCTATTTTCAGGTCTTGATACTTATAATTTTTTCCCTTTCTTTCTCTTCAACTCTGGTGTCCTATGGTATTGCGACATCAATGAGTGACTTTCTTCTTGATTTTGTCAATCAACGTCACGTCTGGTCTATTTGCACGTATCACCCTATCTGTTCTGATACCATAGTCCCAGAGGATCTTTGCCTGGTCGTTTTTTATCACTCCTTCAGGTTGGTGCTCGTACCACTTATTACTGCAAGGTAGCTGGTGTTTCTTGCACAGGCTCCAGTGGACGGCTTTTGCCACTGAATCATGCCTCTTCTTGTACTGGTTCTGTGCAAGTGCAGGACATTCGCTTGGTATGTGGTTTATGGTTTCATTTCTCGTATTGCACTTCCTACATATGGGAGAGATGTTATTTCCGTCTATCGTTCTTTGAACATATCTGGTTCTTAGGGCCTGATCTTGTGCCGCTGTTATCATTCCTTCAGTTTCCTTCTTTAGCTCTCCCCTCTGTAGCCATTGCCATGTGTCATCGCTGGCTAGTTCTTTAGTCTGTCTTATGTATTGTTCGTGTATTGGTTTGTTGTGCCATTCCTCTGTTCTGTTTGTCATTCTCCCGTCTCTTTATATTTCTGGGTCTTCGTCTACTTTTATCAGTCCTTCTTCCCATGCACTCTTGAGCCACTCGTCTTCACTGGTTTTCAGATATTGCCCCAGTGCTCTGTTCTCGATGTTGACGCAGCCCTCTATACTTAGTAGTCCTCTCCCTCCTTCCTTTCGTGTTATGTATAGTCTGTCCGTATTTGCTCTTGGGTGTAGTGCCTTGTGTATTGTCATATGTTTCCTAGTTTTCTGGTCTATTATTATTATTATTATTATGATTATTATTATTATTATTATTATTATTCAGAGAATGAAACCAATTCATACGGAACAAACCCACCAAAGGGGCCACTAACTTGAAATTCAAGCTTCCAAAGAATATTAATAAGGTGACCATTAGGAAGAAGTAAGAGGAAGCAAAGGGAATTAGAAAAAAAAAGATCTCTCACTTATTAGAAAAGAAAAATAAATATAAATCCAATTATTGAATAAATACAAATGTATCAAAATGCAAGAAGAATAGTATGAGGGGTTGTAATGCACTGCATCTACGCTTGAACTTTTTAAGTTCAGACGGGTAAGTGGATTATAGTACTCTTGATCTATACCAAGTTAAGACCACTACTTATCCGTGAATGAAAAAGAAGGAGATAGCCTATAACTCTACGGTATTTAATACCCACGTTTCACTTAGTTTTTCTAAAAGTGAGTTTCCGGGATTTTGTTATGAGGGAAGGTGATGGGGGATGGGGGTGGGGAGTGATATTACGAAACTAGCGGAAGGGATAAGACAGTTTAGTTTGGAGAGAGAGAGAGAGAGAGAGAGAGAGAGAGAGGCCATATGTATGAACGAGGGACATTAGAATGGTTTTGATGGGATGGGATAACCGGTTCAGAGAGAGAGAGAGAGAGAGAGAGAGAGAGAGAGAGAGAGAGAGAGAGAGAGGCCGTATAATAAAGGCGACGAATCAGATTGGTTAGGATGTGATACAAAATAATTGGTTCTGAAGGAGAGAGAGAGAGAGAGAGAGAGAGAGAGAGAGAGAGAGAGAGAGAGAGAGAGAGAGAAGTCAAACATCATAACAGTATAAAATAGCCTTCCTCAAAAATTAAAAAAATATATTTATATAGAAACAGATCATGAACATGAGACAACTGTGCATAAGATTATACATTTAGAGAATAACTCCCAAAATCAGATTACGAAAGCGGATAAGAGAAGAGAATGTATATATATAATCTTCACTTGTCGTCGGGAATGTACAGCAATTTTCTGATTACGTAAGAATCCCCAGTCAAGCTTCGATGTTGGCAGATGTATGACGAGACTCGATTTTTTAAAAACCGCGACGAAGAATCGGTATATCTTGTGGTGAGGAATTTATTGGAAGACTACACTCACGTTTATGTATAAGTGGATGTAGAGAGTTTTATATATATATATATATATATATATATATATATATATATATATATATATATATATACATAGAGAGAGAGAGTGAGAGAGAGAGAGAGAGAAGAGAGAGAGAGAGAGACAGGTTTGTTTTACATTACTCACGGCTTTATTCATACATTCATTAATGCATGCGTGTATGTGTCTCTTTATGTAGGTCAATGAGAGAGAGAGAGAGACCAAAGCCTAGACAGAGCTCGTGTGCGCGCCCGCGCGAGAGAGACAGACAGAAACTGATGCCAAAATCATTCCCGATTCCAGGATTTGGAGAGAGAGAGAGAGAGAGAGAGAGAGAGAGAGAGAGAGAGAGAGAGAGAGAGAGAAGCCGTATAAAGCAAGAATACTAGAAGGGTTAGGACGGAATAGCTGACTCTTTCTCAGAGAGAGAGAGAGAGAGAGAGAGAGAGAGAGAGAGAGAGAGAGAGAGAGAGAGAGAGAGACGCGTGGCGACCTACTTCACTTCCAGGAGGAGACCTCATTCGTCTCTGTTTGACGATTCCAGATCGGAACCAGATCAAACCAGCTCGTGTAGAAGCTCAGATTGCTTCGTAGCATCGTTGCAAGATTGCAATTGCCAACATGTCTACTACGGTTCAATGAATGCTCCTTTTACGCGTCTTGCAACATAACAACATAACTGTTTGTTGCTGGTGTGGCGACGTCCCATTGGGAATTAATGCCTTTGATTTTCTGAAAGAAAATGCAGGAAATATTTCAGATTTCCTGGATAAGCTGAAGCCACAAACGTTTCCTCTTTTGTATCGTCTCAGTGACGCACAAACTCACTTCCTTTTTCACTACATAACATTTTTTTGGGATGGATTTAATATAAAATTTAGGCCAAAACCCCAGTACTTGGACCTATGAGGTTATTCAGCCCTGGATGTGTAAATTGAGAGTAAAAAGGTTTGAAAGGCGTAACAGGAGGAAAACCTTGCAATTGTTAGCATATGGTGGAAAGTAAGTTGGTAAGAAGCGAATACGAACGGAGATACAGTAAAATGAATGAAAGAGGTTGCATATAAGGGCCGAAGAGACGCTGCAAAGATCCTTAAGTGGCGCCTACGGTGCACCACATGAGAAGCACTGACAGCGCTACGACCCTCTACGGAAGTTGCAAAAAGACTAAACTCCTTCGTTTTACGAGAATTCAACCATATTAATTCATTTGCAAGCACACGCTCTCTCCCTCTCTCTCAAGCTTGCGTGACGCGACGCGGGAACGGACAAGGGAGCCAATTCACATTTGCCAATAACGTGGAGGAATATCGGACAGCTGGCAAGATGCTAACATATCGCAAAAAGGAATAATAAAGAAAAAAAAAAGGAACCGTGGCACGTGTCCAACTTAAACGATACCGCGGTAAAAGGTTATATCGCTCAGCGGGAACCGACTCTTCCACTTACCAGCGTCTAGGGCAAAGAACTTTACTCGTGTGTGTGTGTGTGTGTGTGTGTGAGGAAAACTCGCCGAATGTATATATTTCGCTATGTAGGTCTCTGCAAGAATATTTTCCGTTATGTAGGTCTGGTTAAGGAAATGTGTATTTCAGTATGTAGGTCCCGAGAAGAATATTTTTCGTTATGCAAGTAGGTTTCAGGAAATGTATATATATATATAGCTGGCGTCATGTACGTCTCGTTAAGGAAGAGTGTATTTCAGTATGTAGGTCCCGAGAAGAATATTTTTCGTTATGCAAGTAGGTTTCGGGAAATGTATATATATATATAGCTGGCGTCATGTACGTCTCGTTAAGGAAGAGCATATTTAAGTATGTAGGTCCCGGGAAAAATATCTTTCGTTATGTGGGTCTCGGGGAAATATATAATTCGCTATGAAGGTCTCGGGAAATGCTTATATATATATATATATATATATATATATATATATATATAGTACATATATACTATATGATATCTATATATATATAGTATATATTATATATACTATATATATATACTGGATGCGTCATGTAGGTCTGGTTAAGGAAGTGTATACTTCAGTATGTAGGTCTCGGGCAGGAAATATCTTTCGTTATGTGGCTCTCTGGAAATATAACTTTCGTTATGCAGGTCTCGAGAAATATATCTTTCCTTATGTAGATCTCTGGAAATATATCTTTCGTTATGTAGGTCTCGGGAAATATACCTTTTGTTATGTAGCTCTCGGGAAGGATATATATACATCATTCGTTATGCAGGTCTCATTAAGGAAATATATCTGTCGTTTATGTCTCGGGAAGTATATCTGTCATTATGTAGATCTCGGTAAGTAGTATATCTATCGTTATGTAGGTCTCTGGAAATATCTCTGTCGTTATGTAGGCCTGGGGAAATATATCTCTCGTCATGCAGGTCTCGGGAAATATATCTCTCGTCATGCAGGCCTCGGGAAATATACCTTTCGTCATGAAGTCCTCGGGAAACACATCTGCTGTTATGAGAGCCATGGGGAACACATCGTTCGCTATGCAGACCTCGGGTAATATATCTTTTGCTATGCAGACCTCGGGTAATATATCTTTCGTTATGTAGGTCTCGGGAAACGTATCTTTTGGTATGCAGTCCTTGGGAAATATATCTTTAGTTAGGCAATCATCGGGAAATATAATTGTCATTATGCAGGTGTGTTTGTGTGTTTACATGCACACAGTAAGCACAAGAGAACAGGATGGTACCATGAATGTCTCTCGGGAATAGTCAGGATAAATGAATATTAATAGAGTTGACTCTTTGTCAATACCGGATTTTACATCAACAGATGTTCACTTTCCCAAGGATTTTTCTGGAAACGTATTATTAGAAACGAGAGCCACATGCTGTGTTATAAACATGGTGCAATAAAGGAATGTTGAAAACATCAAAGCGCTTAACTGAAAAAGCAATTGGAATCAATTCCCAGGGACACAGAATGACGTCAGCTGTAAAAGTATTGTTGATGGGAGATGGTCACTCTGCAGTGCATTCAGAAGTATTCATATTTGATCGTTAAGTCTCTGTATCTATTTTCGAATTTGCTGTTTCGTTTCAGTATTCTGTAAAAGGAAAATGTCTGTCCGTCCCCACTTCATTCTGTCCACACTTTTTTCTGTCAGCCCTCACATCCTAAAAACTACTGACGCTAGAGGGCTGCAAATTGGTACGTTGATTATTCACCCTCCAGTCATCAAACATACCAAATTGCAGCCCTCTAGCCTCAAAAGTTTTCTTTTTATTTAAGGTTAAATTTAGCCATGATCATGCTTCTGGTGGGCTTGTTCCAGATGAATAAGGTTTATCTTCTGAATAAAAATAATAATAATAATAATAATAATAATAATAATAATAATAAATCCTCATTCTCTATTGTATGACCCCTTATTATTATTATTATTATTATTATTATTATTATTATTATTATTATTATTATTATTATTATTATTATTATTATTTCATATGACCCCAAATCTATTTTATCTTCACTAATTTACATTTGTGATTAAATACTTTGCGTACCGAAAAAAAAACTTATTTTAAGGAATAAATTCTATATGAATACAATAAAAGCAAAGTAAAACATTATGTGATGCATTGAAAAAATAAAAACCTGATAAAGGTCTTAATTGCGTCTGTGCAGGTGAAAGATTACTATACAATGAAGGTTAGAGACATAGTGTTTGTTGACGCAGAATTTTTATATATATATATATATATATATATATATATATATATATATATATATATATATATATATATATATGTATGTATATAATATATATATATATATATATATATATATATATATATATATATACATATATATATATATATATATATATATATATATATATATATATATATATACATACGCAAATATATATATGTATATATATATATATATATATATATATATATATATATATATATATATATATATATATATATTATATAAGCAATATATATATATATATATATATATATATATATATATATATATATATATATATATATAATATATATATATATATATATATATATATATTATATATAAGCAATTATAATAACCACAAAGGCCTATTAACTTCTCAATTTCTTCATACATTTTGGATACGCTCGTCCCTACAAAGCCTTAGATCCAAGTGCAAGAATGTGAAGTAATTCAGACGACCCTGGCAGGACTCGATACGGCATCCAGAGTATCAGAACGAGGTCGCGTTACCGACCTGGCCACGAGAAGGGTTTGTGGTTACTACGATTACATAAGTGTTTTAGTGAAAAGTGAGTGGTGGATACTACTTTATATATATATATATATATATATATATATATATATATATATATATATATATATAAAAGCCCATTAAAACCCTCTGGTTTAAAACTCACTACTTGATAAGGGTGGAAGTTAGTCCCACCGAAATATAGTCCTTAGTTTTGATCCAGAGTGTTTTTGATGATCCTTTTATACTTGAGACGTATCCTGTTTTAACAGAAGAATTTGTTTACATATGTATATATATTTATATGTATACATACATATACTATATATATATTCTAATTACTAACACACTACGACTAAATTGAACAGAAAAAGCGGTGCTGAACCAACAGAGACAGAAAAACGTGAGGTGCAAAAAGATGGTCGGGTCTCGACAAAAGACCAAAAAACAATAGAAAAACGCAAAAAATAAAAAAGACAAAAGAATAAAGAAAATAAATAAATTGTGCGCAAATACAATCCTCGGTGGTTTGGCTCCAAGGTGGAAAATCCGGAGAGGAAAATGATTCAAACAAATTTGTCCTCCTGGAATACCATTTTTTTTTTTCCGGGTGATTTCATACCTTCTCTTCTTTGGCCTCCGGGACGCTGGAGGGCGGTGGCTGTACTACTGGTTCTTCCTTCGGGAGGAGAAAGCGAGAGAAAGCTGCTCTATCATATTGCTTATTATTTGACTCAGGTGCGAGAAAGGACATTATGTGCGGTTCCCTTAGAGGAGTATGTATGTACGTATGAATGTATGTAAGTATGTATCTATGTTCCTTCGTGTTACATTGGGTATGTATGTATGTATATTTATATAGGTTATATATATAGTGTTACCTTCTATGTATGGCTTTTAAATACACCAATTCCATGCAGAATTACAAACCATTTCCACGGACTTAAAATTACCAATGACAATATATATTAAAAGTACCTTTTACAACATACAAGTAAGTCTACATCATGCATGAAGAATTACAATGCATCCAGACCATTCCCCAGTACTTAAAATTAACAATGACAAGATATATTACAAGTTCCTTTTACAACATACAAGTAAGTCTACATCATGCACTCATTATTATAACATTACTGACTAGGTTACTGAGGTATAGGTTATAAAGGAAATTGGTTGGGAAGTTAACCATGCTTTCCAAACCACAATGGACGATACATTACGAAATCAAGATAAAACTATATTCTAGTAATGCGTAGAGGAGCCTGGAACTGATTCTCTCTCTCTCTCTCTCTCTCTTCTCTCTCTCTCTCTCTCTCTCTCTCTCTCTCTCTCTCTGTTTCATGAACATATGTTCATATATATATTTTTGTCATTTTACCATGCTGATAATAACATATATTGGACAAAACGTCATAGAGCTGAAGATATGTCAAGTGAGGTATGATTCATGAGAAAGGACGAAATCATGGGCATGTGCCCATCGTCACGGGGTAAGACGAATAGTAAAATCGTTTAAAATAACGTCAAAACTTCAAATAAAACTTTAAAATGAACATGAGTAACTGAAAGAGCGATAGATTAATGATAAAGACATAAATAATAAGACAATTATTCTCAGTGAGATATGTGGTAAAATGACTATAAAATTTAATAACTAATTATTAATGTAAAGTGACATAAAATTGAAGATTTTTTTATCAAATAAAATGACAACTGAGAAACTGATGAAAACTAACATGGACCATAATATATATATATATATATATATATATATATATATATATATATATATATATATATATATCATTATAGTCTTTGCGATCGTGGAAGCTTTGAGCCCAGTGTTCATGAGAAACACAGAGAGACAAGACCCTTGGTGACCAGTCAGATACCATTAAGGAGTCTTATCCCTCCAGGATCTTAAACCATTCTTCTTTACTGACCTTCTCCTCAGAAAGTTTTATCTCTGTGTCCCTAGATAATCTTCGAGAAATAGCATTGCTAATGTTTGAATGTATTTCATCTAGCTGTTGGGGAGATTTGCCCCCTATGATATAATTGTTGTACTAAATTAGAAGTAGCAACTAACCAAAAACAGTTACCATCTACAGAAACTCTTTCCAAACGCCATGTTGCTGGTGGCTGTAATAATCTTGTGAAACTTTTCAGAGGTGTAACGATACTAGAAAGTTAAGTCCAACCTGCCAGGGATATGTCTAAATGGTCTGACATATCAAATGCCTAGTTCTGTCATAGGCTTACCCACTTTTCTTCCAAACACCTACCAATGGTTGCCTTGTTCTCCTTGGGCACTCAGTTTGCACCTGCTTGCACAGGCCTAGAGGAATCAACCACAGATGTGATTGTCAGTTGCTTGCCAGAGTTTACTCATGTACCTCCAACTTCATTTTCCTGGAACACACATACTGGGCAACAATACGGAAGTCAAAATCCAAGACTGCACCCTAAGGCACCTCCAATCATGTCCAGATAGTTGATGCTACAGATGTCCAGATCTAGGACTACACTTACAAAGTGACCTGCAAAGAAGTCAAGATAGATGGTGCTAGAGAAGTCCAGATATAGGGCTACACTTCCCAATGACCTGGAAATAAGTCCAGATAGGTGGTGCTACAGAAGTCCAGAGCTAAAACCAAAATTCACAAGTGACCTGCAAAGAAGTCCAGAACTGACCAAAATTACAGACCAGAAGACTGCACTCCTTCCTTCTGAACTATACTCCCCACAGAACGTTGAGAGGACCTACTCTTAGACAACAGACACCAGAGATCTGGCCCACAAAAGCCAAGTTAAGTACAATTAGACACAGAACAGGTCTGCGTAAAAGGATAGTTAGAGAAAGTTAATTCAGTAAGATGGAAGGAACATGCTGTGCAATCAATGTAAAGGTACTAATAATAGAGTTTTGTCACTGGGGAGTGGTTGAGAAATTCTTATCAGTGTGGAATAGATCCACCGGTGCTAAAGTTTTTGTCACTGATGTAAAATCCCACTTGTCTCTGAATCAGTGTAGAAATAACCCACAGACCTTACTGTGAAATATTTCTGCTTCTGTCAACGATGTACAATTACACAGCTGTTTTGAAGTAGTGGAAAGTAAGCGAGTGTTGTGTAAAGTGTCACCAAAGTGAAGTATTATTCCAGTCTGGTCACAAACTGTGTATGTATAAGTAAATATCTTTAAGTAATTCTCTAAGTGAAAGATTGTGCCTGATAACAGGTGACTGTTGCATGCCTGACTGATATAAATTCTCTGGCCTCGGTGGAAGTGAGACTAGGAATAGATTTCCAAAAATAAGTCAATATGGCCTTGTTAGTTACTGTATGCATTTGATTGTTTCAGTATAAGTTCGTGCTTTCAAAAAGTAATGTTATGTAACGTCACTCAAGTTCTTTCCTTTGATGTTAATTTGCTCCTTGGATCTTGTGTCACGCACTGATAGCTCGCACAGTTTGAATGAGAGAGAGAGAGAGAATTCTAGTCTCATTTAAGAGTCTGTTTGATTTCGTGGGGAAAGTTATAATGTGAATAACATTGAGACAGGAGCAAGTTTTACCTTGTAATTACTGCCATCATCTATGTACTGTTGCATACAATTTTGTCTCATGTTTTTATTATTTATTTCCAATATCTTTTGCTACGTTTTATTGCTTTAATTGGTATTAATGTCCTTATTCCTGTAAAGATTATGTTAATTCAGCGTTAACTTCCATGAACAGAGAGACATGAACTAAGCACTTTTCTGACTCTCCATGAGCAGTGACCTGAACTAAGCTCAATTCTAACTCTACAAGAAAGTTGAGACCTCATCTAAGCGCTTTTCTGACTTCTACACGAACAATGAGACCTAAACTAAACACTGTTCTAATTCTCCATGAACAGTAGGACCTACACTAAGCACTGTTCTGACTCTGCATGAACAGCAAGACCTAAACTAAGCTCTGTTCTGACTTCATGAACAGTGAGACCTGAACTAAGCACTGTTCTAACTCTGCATGAACAGTGTGACCTACACTAAGCACAGTTCTAACTGCATGAACAATGAGACCTACACAAGGCTCAATTCTAACTCTACATGAAAGTTGAGACCTCATCTAAGCACTTTTCTGATTCTACATGAAATTGAAACCTACACTAAGCACTGTTCTAACTTTGCATGAACAGTGAGACCTACACTAAGCACTGCCCTGGGTCCCCAGGAACAATGATACCTGAACTAAGCACTGTTATAAGATTCATAAAGGCTTTCATCGATTGATCTGCTGACACAGCAAGAGCTCCTCCTCGGCAGCGGAGGTTTATAGACCGATGTTCCTAGAGTAGCCTAGATCAATGATGGCCTTTATCCTAGTCGCTCTCGCTTTCGTCCTCGGGAACTCTTTTTAAGTAAAGCCGGTTCTAGAGCTCAACCTCTTCTTCCCCACCTTCGTTGGGAGGGGGTTTTGGTGGAGGAAGGGAGTGGGAGAGGGTG
Organism: Macrobrachium nipponense; assembly: GCF_015104395.2. Classification (NCBI taxonomy): domain Eukaryota; kingdom Metazoa; phylum Arthropoda; class Malacostraca; order Decapoda; family Palaemonidae; genus Macrobrachium; species Macrobrachium nipponense. Next base: position 93,916,809 of record NC_061100.1, on the reverse strand, counting down.
GGGATAGAGAAGAGGTAGAGGGTCCTGGCTGGGCCGCAAGAACCTACCATGATGCATGCCAGCGCTGAACCTGGTTTGAGTCTACAAGAACTGTTTGACATCAAACCATTTTACAGAAGCACTTAACAGCCCAAAAGGACCCGTTAAATTCGACAATGAGTCTAAATTAAACCCACTCCAATCCTCTAGACAACCTTCATAGGTGAGTTTAAAGAGTGAATCATCATCGACTGCACCCGGAATCAACCGGATTGATTGGGATGATGTTCTAGGTCCCATGGGAACACAGCGGAATATTCCCTTCGGTTTTCGGGGGTTGAAATCGATAATCTCCGACATTTACCGAGTCGGAGAAATGGCGAGTCACCAAAAGAAAGCAGAATGCATAAAGAGGAGGAATGGCTTTGTTTTTAGCCATTCCTTGAGGGAAATGATGCAGATTTTTGTTAGAAAATATGATGTAGATTTTGTTGCGAAATATGATATAGTTTTTGTTAGGAAATATTTCACATTTTGCTGAGAAGTTAAATATTATTTTATTCAATAAATGTAACAGTTTTTGTTCAGAAATAAGACGTTGTTTTTGTAAAGAAATGAATCGATTTTGTTAAGAAATATAACACGTATTTTTGTGAAATATGATGCATTTTTTGTTAAGAAATGTGGTAGAAGTTCTGTGAAGAAATATGACAGTTTTTCTTAAAAGAAAATAATATAGTTTTTTGTTAAGAAATATGATACAAGTTTTGTGAAGAAGTATGACAGATTTTCTTAAGATATACTATACAGTTTTTTAGAAGAAAATTATATATATTTTTAAGAAATATGATACAGCTTCTGTTAAGAAATATTATATAATGGATTTTGTTAGGAAATATAAGTTTGTAAAGATATATGTCCAAAAACTGATGCTATTATTTACGTCAGAGAAGAGTGAATTATGCAAGCGAGATGGTAGTGACTCCTTTGACCTTCGACGCTAGACCGATGTCTCAGTTTTGTCACAAAAATCTCTGGACTTGAGTCACCTCATGGACATACTTTAGATAGACAGACTTATAGATGGCTTTTCCGTAGGATTTGGATGATTCTACAGCGATCGTGGCACTCTTAGACGTGGCAGAGAAGTCCCTATCTGTATTATATGTTTTAGCAGAGCTATAATCACCTGACTCTCATTTTTTTACGTTTAGCTACTCTGCTGGCTACTGAGCACTCCCGCTTGTCAATATTCTTTTGTTTTCGTTATATCCAGACGGACTTTGTTTTAAAATAAGTAATTTTCCTCGGCAGACAAAAACATAGGCTAGCTGTTTAAATAATTAGAGTAAAAAAACCGCTCACACAGCTAGCTTGCTACATATTAGCACTAGACCTATAGTTCAGATTCACCAGTATAACATTTCACAGTCAACAGCCAGTGACTATTTTTGTTATTATTAGTGAGAAGGAAAGTCCTATGAAATAAGTTAAAAAGCCAAAAAACTACAATGAAATACTTCCACTGATCAGGATACCCTTAAGAAAAATGCGAAAATAAGAAACTTATAGCACTAAATAGTTGCCATAAACGACAATATAATTATACAAACGAGCTGGAAAACATAACAAAGCATCTTGTAAACATCTAACAATGAATCAATAAAAGAAAAACAATGATAAATCGCGTTTGTTGAATCATCAAAGATATATAACTCAAAATTGAGTTATGGGAAGATATTGGAACATAGGTCTAGATTTTGGACCAAAGTCTCTATAAAAAATCTGGCATTTTTAGAGTTACCAAGTGAAAACTGGCTCCTAGTGTTCACACAGACCTTAGAAAAGATTGATAGAAAAGTATATGCAGAGCCAAGAAAGTTTACCAAGTAAAGGTTGGCTCCTAGTGCTCACACCGGCCTTAGAAAAGTATATTCAGAACAAAGAAAGTTTATTAAATGAAAGCTGGCTCCTAGTGTTCACACACACCTCAGAAAAAAATTGACAGAAAAGTATAGCAAAGAAAGTTTATCAAGTGAAAGTTGGGTCCTGGTGTAAACACAGACATCAGAAAAAATTGACAGAAAAATATGTTCAGAGCAAAGAACGTTTACCAAGTGAAGGTTGGCCCTTAGTGCAAACACAGGCATCAGGAAAAAAAATGACTGGAAAGGTATTCAGAGGGAAGATAGCAATATTTGTTCATTACGAAAGTGAAAAGGCCATAAGTGTACTTATGAGTTTCATGACCTCCATTTGACCAAGACAACACTCTTTGTAGTTTGGGAGTACACAAGAAGATGAAGAGGAAGAAGAAAAAGAAGCTGTAAGGACAGAAGTCCTGGAAATATTATAAACTGCTTTGATGATACAGAACTTTGTCAGTAATTAATAACATGTTTCAAATGGTTGCAAATATTAATCTTATTTCAGATATTAGAAGAAGATTAATGAAGATATTTGAAAAAATAATATATCAAGGATAAAAACCTAATAAAGTACTGAAATAACAGAAAGCAAAGGATGTCAGTGAGCAAGTGAAAGTAAAGTGGAAGTATTGAGGATTTTAGTCATCAAAAATTATAGTGAGAAAAGTAGAGAAAATATAAAAATTGACAGTATAAAAAGATAATATGATGGGGGAATTAAGAAGACTGAACGTATAAAGTAATTCTTGTAGGTTTCAATTATCTATGCTACTGTAAATATGTGGGCAATTACCACAGCAGACAACGCAGTACCAACTACATGGCTGTGAGAACCCACAGGTTCTCTGAAAGAAGTACTTATCGCAAGGTGCTACGACTCTAGCTTGGAAAGCACAGGTACCCTGCGTGCTTCTCAGTCTGTGCACGGTCCCTCAACGAGGAAATCAGTGCATCATCCACTGAAATGGTTCTTGGGGAGCCTATTTGCATGCCAAGATGATGCCTCCATGCCGACAAAAGTCTGGAAAGTCTGACTGTATGTCCATGCATGCAAGGACTTCAGACAATCATTCATTCTGAATCACGAGAGCAAACGCCTCCTTATATTTCATCTTCTTCTTCTTCTTCTTCTTCTTCTTCTTCTTCTTCTTCTTCATTGCTGTTTAAAAATCTCAAGAACAGAACAGACAGAAAACTCTGCTAAATTTCCAAGACCTGATCAGCAGCAGAGAATCCCCAGTTGTGAAAACTCAACACAAAGAAACACAGGCTTTAGTAAAGAAACGTAGTAAGGATCTTAAAAGCATTAACACAACCAACCAAAGTTCGCACACCGAGACGAATCCGCTGTGGAATAACCCAGATAATATGAAAGCCAATTGCCGTGACGGCTTAAGGTAGCAGTGAGCCTTGGAGTGTCATCAGTGTAATAAGGAAACTGAGCATCTACTTGAGTGACGTCGAAAAGAAATTACCAGATCCTTGAATTCACATTCATCTTAGGATGAATCTATAGATTGTCGAGGTCATTTCTAGGTCACTTGTAGGTCATTTATATCACAGAGGCAGAAGAAGCAATAATTCCTATACAAATTTGTACCATTGAATGTCAATGATGGAACGTATATTCACGTGACTGGCCCCTTTTGTGGGCTTGTTCCATATGAATATGGTTTATCTTCTGAATAATAATAATAATAATAATAATAATAATAAAATAATAATAATAATAATAATAAAAATAATAATAAATAATATATAATAATAATAATAATAATAATAATAATGGGGACACTAGGCACGATCCCAAGAACCCTGAAATGAAATCTGGAAAAACTAGAGACAGAAGTAGCTCCAGATCTCGTGCAGAAATGTGTGTGCTCCTGGAAACAGCGCACATACATAGTAAGAAAAGTGATGGACTCCTAAGGAGGCAGGATGCAACCAGGAACTCCCCCACACTATAAATACCACCCAGTCAAATTGGAGGACTGTGATAGAAAAAATAAAAAATAATAATATTTAAATTCTGAAATATAGTACAGGTTCATAATTCAGCTCATATCTACTTTTCAGTTATAATAATAATAATAATAATAATAATAAAGAGTGCATGGGAAGAAGGACTAATAAAAGTAGACGAAGACCCAGAAATATACAGAGACAGGAGAAAGACAGAAAGAACAGAGGACTGGCACAACAAACCAATGCACGGACAATACATGAGACAGACTAAAGAACTAGCCAGCGATGACAATTGGCAATGGCTACAGAGGGGAGAGCTAAAGAAGGAAACTGAAGGAATGATAACAGCGGCACAAGATCAGGCCCTAAGAACCAGATATGTTCAAAGTATGATAGACGGAAATAACATCTCTCCCATATGTAGGAAGTGCAATACGAAAAATGAAACCATAAACCACATAGCAAGTGAATGCCCGGCACTTGCACAGAACCAGTACAAAAAGAGGCATGATTCAGTGGCAAAAGCCCTCCACTGGAGCCTGTGCAAGAAACACCAGCTACCTTGCAATAATAAGTGGTACGAGCACCAACCTGAAGGAGTGATAGAAAACGATCAGGCAAAGATCCTCTGGGACTATGGTATCAGAACGGATAGGGTGATACGTGCAAACAGACCAGACGTGACGTTGATTGACAAAGTCAAGAAGAAAGTATCACTCATTGATGTCGCAATACCATGGGACACCAGAGTTGAAGAGAAAGAGAGGGAAAAAATGGATAAGTATCAAGATCTGAAAATAGAAATAAGAAGGATATGGGATATGCCAGTGGAAATCGTACCCATAATCATAGGAGCACTAGGCACGATCCCAAGATCCCTGAAAAGGAATCTGGAAAAACTAGAGGCTGAAGTAGCTCCGGGCCTCATGCAGAAGAGTGTGATCCTAGAAACGGCACACATAGTAAGAAAAGTGATGGACTCCTAAGGAGGCAGGATGCAACCCGGAACCCCACACTATAAATACCACCCAGTCGAATTGGAGGACTGTGATAGAGCAAAAAAAAAAAAAAAGAAAAGAATAAAATAATAATAATAATAATAATAATAATAATAACAATAATAATAATAATTCCCATGACAAAAGTACTACAGAAGATGGATGCCGGGTACCAACTCAAGAAAAGAGGCAACAGAATCAACCATCTGATGTTCATGGACGACATCAAGCTGAATGGTAAGAGCATCAAGGAAATAGATACCCAAATCCAGACTGTAAGGATTGTATCTGGGGACATCAGGATGGAGTTTGGAATAGAAAAATGCGCCTTAGTCAACATACAAAAAGGCAAAGTAACGAGAACTGAAGGGATAAAGCTACCAGATGGGAGCAACATCAAACACATAGATGAGACAGGATATAAATACCTGGGAATAATGGAAGGAGGGGATATAAAACACCAAGAGATGAAGGACACGATCAGGAAAGAATATATGCAGAGACTCAAGGCGATACTCAAGTCAAAACTCAACGCCGGAAATATGATAAAAGCCATAAACACATGGGCAGTGCCAGTAATCAGATACAGCGCAGGAATAGTCGAATGGACGAAGGCAGAACTCCGCAGCATAGATCAGAAAACCAGGAAAAATATGACAATACACAAAGCACTACACCCAAGAGCAAATACGGACAGACTATACATAACACGAAAGGAAGGAGGGAGAAGACTACTAAGTATAGAGGACTGTGTCAACATCGAGAACAGAGCACTGGGGCAATATCTGAAAACCAGTGAAGACGAGTGGCTAAAGAGTGCATGGGAAGAAGGACTAATAAAAGTAGACGAAGACCCAGAAATATACAGAGACAGGAGAGTGACAGACAGAGCAGAGGAATGGCACAACAAACCAATGCACGGACAATACATGAGACAGACTAAAGAACTAGCCAGCGATGACAATTGGCAATGGCTACAGAGGGGAGAGCTAAAGAAGGAAACTGAAGGAATGATAACAGCGGCACAAGATCAGGCCCTAAGAACCAGATATGTTCAAAGAACGATAGACGGAAATAACATCTCTCCCATATGTAGGAAGTGCAATACGAAAAATGAAACCATAAACCACATAGCAAGTGAATGCCCGGCACTTGCACAGAACCAGTACAAAAAGAGGCATGATTCAGTGGCAAAAGCCGTCCACTGGAGCCTGTGCAAGAAATATCAGCTACCTTGCAGACGCACGAGCACCAACCTGAGGGAATGATAGAAAACGATCAGGCAAAGATCCTCTGGGACTATGGTATCAGAACGGATAGGGTGATACGTGCAAATAGACCAGACGTGACGTTGATTGACAAAGTCAAGAAGAAAGTATCACTCATTGATGTCGCAATACCATGGGACACCAGAGTTGAAGGGAAAGAGAGGGAAAAAATGGATAAGTATCAAGATCTGAAAATAGAAATAAGAAGAATATGGGATATGCCTAGTGCTCATAGGAGCACTAGGCACGATCCCAAGATCCCTGAAAAGAATCTAGAAAAACTAGAGGCTGAAGTAGCTCCAGGACTCATGCAGAAAAGTGTGATTTTTTGAAACGGCGCACATAGTAAGAAAAGTGATGGACTCCTAAGGAGGCAGGATGCAACCCGGAACCCCACACTATAAATACCACCCAGTCGAATTGGAGGACTGTGATAGAGCAAAAAAAAAAAAAAAAAAAAAAAAAAATTATTATTAGCCCACCAGTAAGAGAAGGTAAAGGGAAATGCAGAAAGAAGAGATCTCATTCATTAAAAAAAGTAATAAATTAATAAATAGAAAAAATGTAGAAGGAAAAAAAGAAGTTGAAGAAGATTATACAAAAACAGACAACATTCGTCGAGGAACTGATGTATAAAGCTCTTTGCGAAGCTATCAGACGGAGAGAGAGATAATCTAGAGCAAGCAGAAAGGCAATAAAGCTCGCTCTCTCTCTCTCTCTCTCTCTCTCTCTCTATTGCAAAGAGGTTCATGAATTATGTGGAAGTTAGGCTAAGCCATTTGTCTCCGAAATGCGGAATTTACTTCCTTCCTCTGTGTTTTCTGAGTCTTTGAATTAGGATGTATTACGAGTCTAGCAGCGAAGTTTTTTTTTCAGTATAAGCAGGATACTAGACACAGACGTATTTTCAGCAATAAACATAAACAGTGTGTTTTTTCAGCATAAAAAGAAGACGAAAACAGCGCGTGTTTTTGGACATAAACAGGAAACAATCAGAGCGGATTCGTTTAACGTAAACATAAATGAACACAGGTCATATTTTTTTCCCATAAACATAAAAAAATAGCGCGTTTTTTTAAACAAAATAATTAAACGAATATAGGGCATTTTTTTTTTTTTATAAACTGAAACAGAATACGGTGTGTTTTCTGCATAAATATGGACGAACGCAGAGCGTGTTTTTGGACACAATCACAAGACGGACACAAGTGTGATTTAGCATATACATGGACGAACTCAGCTCGTGTCTTTAGACAAACATGAACGAACACATCTCGTGTCTTTAGAAAAACATAAACGAACACAGCTCGTGTCTTTAGAAAAACATAAACGAATAAACCTAGTGTCTTTAGACAAACATAAACGAATAAATCTAGTGTCTTTAGTTCAACAAAAAGAATAAACCTAGTGCTTTAGACACATAACGAATAAATCTAGTGTCTTTAGAAAACATAAACGAATAAATCTAGTGTCTTTAGACAAAAATAAACGAATAAATCTAGTGTCTTTAGACAAACATAAACGAATAAATCTAGTGTCTTTAGTTCACGTAAACGAATAAACCTAGTGTCTCTAGACAAACATAAACGAATAAATCTAGCGTCTTTAGACAAACATAAACGAATAAACCTAGTGTCTTTAGACAAACAAAAACGAATAAATTTAGTGTCTTTAGACAAACATAAATGAATAAACCTAGTGTCTTTAGACAAACATAAGTGAATAAACCTAGTGTCTTTAGACAAACATAAACGAATAAACCTAGTGTCTTTAGAAAAACATAAAGAAATAATCAGCGTCTAGTTTAACATAAATGATAAACCTAGTGTCTTTAGACAAACATAAACGAATAAATCAGTCTTTAGTTCAACATAAAGAAAATATCTTTAGTTGTCATATCTCACGTAAAACAAATAAACTAAAGTGTCTCTAGAACAAACATAAAGAATAAACCTAGTGTCTTTGTTAGACATACATAAACGAATAAATCTCAGTGTCTTTAGACCAAACATAAAGAATAAACCCTAGTGTCTCTTTAGACAAACATAAACGAATAAAATAGTGTCTTTAGACAAACATAAATAAACGAATAAACCTAGTGTCTTTAGTTTCCACGGTCCCCACCGAATAAACTAGTGTCTCTTAGACAAACATAAACGAATAAACTAGCGTCTTTAGAAAAAACATAAAACGAATAAATCTAGGTCTTTAGTTCAACACAAAAAACGAATAAATGTCTTTTAAGACAAACATAAATGAATAAACCTAGTCTCTAGACAAACATAAAGTGAATAAAACTCTAGGTCTTTAGAACAAACATAAACGAATAAAACCTAGTGTCTTTAGAAAAACATAAAACGAATAAAACTAGCGTTTTAGCAAACATAAACGAACTAAACCTAGTTCTTTAGACAAACATAAACGAATAAATCTAGTGTCTTTAGTTCAACCATAAATGAATAAACTAGTGTCTAGACAAACGAATAAAACGAAATAAACTAGTGTAATCTTTAGACAACATAAACGACTAAAACTAGTGCTTTAGACAAACAAAAATGAAAAAATAATAAACTAGTGGCTTTAGACAAACATAAAACGAATAAATCTAGTCTTTTAGTTCAAAACATAATGAATAAAACCTAGTGTCTTTAGACAGAACATAAACGAAAAATCTAGTGTCTTTAGATTCAACTAAAGAATAAATCTAGTGTCTTTAGTTCAACATAAATGAATAAACCTAGTGTCTTTAGACAAACATAAACGAATAAATCTAGTGTCTTTAGTTCAACATAAATGAATAAATCTAGTGTCTTTAGATAACGTAAACAAATAAACCTAGTGTCTCTAGACAAACATAAACGAATAAACCTAGCTCTTTAGACAAAACATAAACCGAATAAACTAGTTTCTTTAGACAAAACAAAGTAAAACGAATAAATCTAGTGTCTTTAGAAAAACAACATAAAATGAATAAACTCCTAGTGTCTTTAGTAGAAAACAAAATAAAAAGAATAAACTAGTGTCTTTAGACAAACTAAACGAATAAAATCTAGTGGCTTTAGAAACAAACATAACGAATAAAACTAGTGTCTTTAGCAAACATAAACGAATAAATCTAGTGTCTTTAGACAAACATAAAGAAAAATAAACTAGTGTCTTTAGAAAAAACATTAAACGAATAAATAATAGTGTCTTTAGTTCAACATAAACGAATAAAACCTAGGTCTTTAGACAAACAAATAAACGAATAAACTAGTGTCTTTAGTCCAAACTAAAAGAATAAACCTAGTGTCTTTAGACATCATAAAACGAATAAATCTAGTGTCTTTAGACAAAAAACATAAATGAATAAACCTAGTGTCTTTAGACAAACATAAACGAATAAATCTAGCGTCTTTAGACAAACATAAATGAATAAACCTAGTGTCTTTAGACAAACATAAACGAATAAATCTAGTGTCTTTAGACAAACATAAACGAATAAACCTAGTGTCTTTAGAAAAACATAAACGAATAAATCTAGTGTCTTTAGTTCAACATAAACGAATAAACCTAGTGTCTAGAAAAACATGAACGAATAAATCTAGTGTCTTTAGTTCAACATAAAATGAAAAACCTAGTGTCTTTTAGAGAAACAAATAAAGTGAATAACCCTTCAGGGTGGCTTAGAACAACAGAAACGAAAATAAAATAAAACCTAGTGTCTTTAGACAAAAAACATAAACGAATAAATCTAGTGTCTTTAGTTCAACATAAAGAATAAACCTAGGTGTCTTTAACAAACTAAACGAATAAATCATGTCTTTAGTTCAACATAAATGATAACTCTAATCTAGTGCTTTATTCACGTAAACAAATAACCTAGTGTCTCTAGACAACATAAACGAATAACCCTAACATCTTTAGACAAACAAAACGAATAACCTAGTGTCTTTTAGACAAACATAAACGAATAAATCTAGTGTCTTAGTTCACCATAAATAGAATCCACCTAGTGTCTTTAGAGCAGCCATAAACGAATAAATCTAGTGTCTTTAGATCAACATAAACGAATAAATCTAGTGTCTTTAGTTCAACATAAATGAATAAACCTAGTGTCTTTAAACAAACATAAACGAATAAATCTAGTGTCTTTCGTTTCAACATAACCGCATAAACCTAGTGTCTACGAAAAACTGAACGGATAAAAAAATCTAGTGTCTTTTAGTTCAACGTAAATGAATAAACTATTGTCTTTAGACAAACAAATGAATAACCTAGTGTCTTTAACAACTAACGAATAAACCTAGTGTATTTAGAAAAGACATAACTGCATAATCTATTTCCTTTAGTTCAACATAAATGAAGAAACCTATGTCTCTAGACAAACATAACGAATAAAATCTAGCTCTTTAGACAAACATAACGAATAACCTAGTGTCTTTAGACAAACATACACGAATCAAATTCTAGTGTCTTTAGACAAACATAATGACTAAACTGTGTCTTTAGAAAAACATAAACGAATAAATCTAGTGTCTTTAGTTCAACATAAACGAATAAACCTAGTGTCTAGAAAAACATGAACGAATAAATCTAGTGTCTTTAGGTTCAACAGAAATGATAACCTACGTGTCTTTAGACATACATAAACCAATAAATCTAGTGTCCTTTAGACAAACATAAAGAATAACCTAGTGGTCTTTAGACAAACATAAACGAATAATCTAGTTCCTTTAAGACAAACATAACGATAAATCTAGTGTCTTAGTTCCACGTAAACGAATAAACCTAGTGTCCTCTATACAAACATAAACGAATAAATCTAGCGTCTTTATACAAACATAAACGACTAAACCCTAGTGTCCTCTTAGCAACAAAAACGGAAATAAATTTTAGTGTCTTTAGGACAAACTAAATGAAATAAACCTAGTGTCTTTAGACTAAACATAAGGTGAAATCAACTAGTGTCTTTATAACAAAATAAACGAATAAACCTGTGTCTTAGACAAAACATAAACAATAAATCTAGCGTCTTTAGTTCAACATGAAATAAAAACCTAGTGTCTTTAGACGAACATAAACGAATAAATCTAGTGTCTTTAGTTCAACATAAATGAATAAATCTAGTGTCTTTCGTTTCACTGTAAACAAATAAACATATGTGTCCTCTAGACAAACATAAACGCATAAACCTAACATCTTTAGCACATAAACGAATAAACCTAGTGTCTTTAGACAAACATAAACGAATAAATCTAGTGTCTTTAGTTCAACATAAATGAATAAACCTAGTGTCTTTAGACAGACATAAACGAATAAATCTAGTGTCTTTTCAGCCTCCTTTACAAAAAAAAAAAAAAATAAACGAATAAATCTAGTGTCTTTAGTTAAACAAAAATAAAACGAATAAACTGAAAAACCATGTGTCTTTAGTTCAAACTAAAAAGAATAAACTTTAGGTCTTTTAGACAAAAATAAATGAATAAACCTAGTGTCTTAGACAAACATAAACGAATAAACCTAGTGTCTTTAGAAAAACATAAATGAACGAAATAATCTAGTGTCTTTAGTTCAACTATAAAACGAAATAAACCCTAGTGTCTTTGACGTGACAAAATGTCAAATGAATAAACCTAGTGTCTTTAAGAAAAACAAACATAAAAGAACGAATAAACTAGTGTCTTTAGAAAAACATGAAATGAATAAATCTAGTGTCTTTAGTCAACAAAATTGCCATAGAAAAAACCTAGTAAAGTCTCTAGACAAACATAAACCGAAAAAATAAATCTAGCTAAAATCTTTAGACAAACATAAACGATAGACCTAGTGTCTTTTAGACAAACATAAACATAAACGAGAATAAATCTAGTGTCTTTTTAGACAAACATAATGAATAGAACCCTAGTGTCCCTTTTTTTATTAAAAACAGACTAAACGAATAAATCTATGTCTAGTCACAAAAACATAAACGAATAAACTGTGTCTTTAGTTCCACAATAAATGAAATGAACCTAGTGTCTTTAAACAAACATAACGAATAAATCTAGTGTCTTTAGTTCAACATAAAATGAATAAACTAGTGTCTAGCAGAACAAACCAAATAAAAATGACAATAAAACCGTAAACCTAGTGTCTTTTAGAAACAAAATTAAATCCGAATAAACTAGTGTTTTAATTTACCATAAAAGAAATGACCTAGTGTCTTTAGACAAACATAAACGAATAAAACTAGTGTCGTTTAGAAAAATCAAAGAAATCGAATAAAATCTAGTGTCTTAGTTCAACATAAATGAATAAACTATGTCTTTAGTTCAAACATAAACGGAATGAAATAAACTAGAACGTCTCTTTAGAGCAAACATAAACGAATAAACCTAGTGTCTTTAGACAAACATAAATAAACTAATAAAATCTAAAGTGTCTTTTAGACAAACATAAAATGAAGTAAACCATAAATGTCTTTATAGAAACACGAAAAAATAAAAACGAGGAAATAAATCTAGTGTCCCTTTAGTTCAACATAAAACGATAAATCCTAGTGTTTATAAGACCTAGGTGTCTTTAAGCATACGAATAAATCTAGTGTCTTTAAAGTGAAACATAAACGAATAAACTAGTGTCTTTAGACGGACGATAAAATAAGAAAAATCCTAGTGTCTTTTAGACCAAACATAAATGAATAAACCTATGTCTTTAGACAAACATAAAACGAATAAGAAAAGCAAATAAAAAAAAAAAACAAATAAAACGTGTCTTAGTTCAACATAAATGAATAAATCTAGGTGTCTTTAGACAACATAAATAATTAAAACCCTAGTGTCTTTAGACAAAAACATACGAATAAACCTAGTGTCCTTTAGACAAAACATAAAACGAATAAATCTATGTCTTTAGCCAAAATAAAATGAATAAACCTAGTGTCTTTAGAAAAACATAAACGAATAAATCTAGTGTCTTTAGTTCAACATAAATGAATAAACCTAGTGTCTTTAGACAAACATAAACGAATAAATCTAGTGTCTTTAGACAAACATAAACGAATAAACCTAGTGTCTTTAGAAAAACATAAACGAATAAATCTAGTGTCTTTAGTTCAACATAAATGAATAAACCTAGTGTCTTTAGACAAACATAAACGAATAAATCTAGTGTCTTTAGATCAACATAAACGAATAAACCTAGTGTCTTTAGTTCAACATAAATGAATAAACCTGTGTCTTTTAAACAATAAACGAATAAATCTTTGTCTTTAGACAAACATAACGATAAATCTAGTGTCTTTTAGACAAACTAAATGAATAAACCTAGTGTCTTTAGACAAACATAAACGAATAAATCTAGTGTCTTTAGATCAACATAAACGAATAAATCTAGTGTCTTTAGTTCAACATAAATGAATAAACCTAGTGTCTTTAGACAAACATAAACGAATAAATCTAGTGTCTTTAGTTCAACATAAACGAATAAATCTAGTGTCTTTAGACAAACAAAAACGAATAAACCTAGTGTCTTTAGAAAAACATAAACGAATATATCTAGTGTCTTTAGTTCAACATAAATGAATAAACCTAGTGTCTTTAGACAAACATAAACGAATAAACCTAGTGTCTTTAGACAAACAAAAACGAATAAACCTAGTGTCTTTAGACAAACATAAACGAATAAATCTAGTGTCTTTAGATCAACATAAACGAACCCATAGTGTGCTTTCATCATAAAGAAAAACTTAGAATAACACGTTGCGTGTTTTTTTTTGATAAATATAAAACGCACAAAGACATTACATATCAGCCAGCTATTACTCAATCCATGCTCCAGAATTCGTCCAGCTATCGTCTCCCATTGGTCAGCATCTGATGACCCAAGTCCAGAAGGCTGATCAATATATTATTTTAAACCATCAGCGATCGATCGGGTCGTGTGTGACGTCACAGTTACACACATTCACGCACAAAAGTGGCTCGATCACCTGACTCACTCTCACTCACTCGGGGGTCCTATTGATTTAGTCAATAAAGAAATGTAAGGTTGTTTGTAAACATAAGTACTAGTTCTCAGAAGATGTAAACGGAAGTTCAAATGATATATATGCGAAGCTTGTACAGTAGGATATACTGAGAGAGAGAGAGAGAGAGAGAGAGAGAGAGAGAGAGAGAGAGAGAGAGCGAGAGCTATTCAACCTAAGCTTGCGAGTATATACGGCAATGTTTACTTGGGGAGAGGCAGAGAGAGATAGTTATTCATACTAGGCTTACGAGTATACAGAAATGTTTACGAGGATATATATATATATATATATATATATATATATATATATATATATATATATATATATATATATAGAGAGAGAGAGAGAGAGAGAGAGACGAGAGAGAGAGAGATAGTTATTCATACTAGGCTTACGAGTATACAGAAATTGTTTACGAGAGAGAGAGAGAGAGAGAGAGAGAGATAGTTATTCATACTATGGCTAACGAGTATACAGTATGTTTACTAGGAGAGAGAGAGAGAGACGAGAGATTGAGAGAGAGAGAGAGAGAACGAGAGACAAGAGAGAGAGAGATAGTTATTCATACTAGGCTTACGAGTATACAGAAATGTTTACGAGAGAGAGAGAGAGAGAGAGAGAGAGAGAGAGAGAGAGAGTTATTCATACTAGGCTTACGAGTATACAGTAATGTTTACTAGGAGAGAGAGAGAGAGAGAGAGAGAGAGAGATAGTTATTCATACTAGGCTTACGAGTATACAGAAATGTTTACGAGAGAGAGAGAGAGAGAGAGAGAGAGAGAGATAGTTATTCATACTAGGCTTACGAGTATACAGAAATGTTTACGAGGATAGAGAGAGAGAGAGAGAGAGAGAGAGAGAGATAGTTATTCATACTAGGCTTACGAGTATACAGTAATGTTTACTAGGAGAGAGAGAGAGAGAGAGAGAGAGAGAGAGAGAGAGAGAGAGAGAGAGAGAGAGATAGTTATTCATACTAAGCTTACGAGTATACAGTAATGTTCAGGAGAGAGAGAGAGAGAGAGAGAAAGAGAGAGATAGAGAGAGAGAGAGAGAGAGAGAGAGAGAGAGAGAGAGAGAGAGAACTATTCATCTTAAGCTTACTAGCATACAGTAGTAGTTTACTAGAAGAGAGAGAGAGAGAGAGAGAGAGAGAGAGATTCATCATAAGCTTATACAGTAGCAATTCCTAGTAAATAGATACATTTAAAGAGAGAGAGAGAGAGAGAGAGAGAGAGAGAGAGAGAGAGAGAGAGAGAGAGAGAGGCTAGGCAGCTAAAGCCTAATCTTTCTCCGGAAATACAGACATTACAAGTTGCCCATTACGTAATCGTGTTATTGTAATTATATAACTCATAGATCGTAATTATATAACGATAGACACGTTATGTATGATACACATCCGTTGGTCTATTAATCTCTGAAGTGAATCAGTTTACGTACGTATGTGTGTTTTTGTGTGTGTAAGTGCACCCACAAGCGACTGTCGTGTGTGATGACGTAAGAATAAGTACCACGTGTTTCTTTGTTTAACCTCATCCATAGACTATTCAAAAGGAAAACTACATCTTGGTTATATGATTACTTTTGAATAACTCGGATTCTCTCTCTCTCTCCTTTTGTTGTCACTGCTCTTTCGAACAAGAACCACGAACTTGGGATCAATACCAGGCCCCTCGTGTCGCTCCCAACCTCAGATGGGACGCGAAATAAATGGTCCACATCAGGGAACTATCCCTACCCAAGAAAAACAAAAGAAAAAAAAAAAATACTATCCAACACAGAAATAAAACTATCACAGAAACACCTTCCGAAATGAAAGAAATAAATAAGATAGACTTTTCCGTACGTAGGTTATCTAAATAATGACTCAAAGTAGAAAATGCTGTTTTTTTATAAAACAAAAAAGCTATCCCCAGAAATTTGGAAAGGCGGAAAACTACTTTTTAAAACTCAGACGCACTGTCTGTTACAACGCAAAAACTCAAATAAAAAAACTACTTCCAAAAACGTAAAAATTTCTGTGTACAAAAATAAAAACGCCAAAATATTAAGAAAAACTTTCCCAAACACACATATTAAACTAAAAAAAACGACAAAAACAAATATAAGTATCTCTCAAAATACACACAAAAAACTATCCTCAATATCCACACAAAGAAATTCCCACCAAAAGAAAACTATTCCATAAAACACTAAAAAACAATAAACACTATCCTTATAAAACCTAAACTAAAAACTTACTCTCTAGAAAACACCTATCTAAATACACCGAAGACCCTCAATAAAGCTATCCCATAGCACACAAACATATCAATAAAACACAGAAAAACACATCATCATTAAAAAAAAACTACCCTCCCCCCAAAAAAATCGTAGAAAAAAAAAAAAAAAAAAAAAAAAACCACACACACACACAAAAATCGAAATCTCTTTTGGCTCGACACCCATCAATAAAACTGTCCCAGAACACAAAAACATGTCACAAAAACACAGAAAAACTCATCCCAAAAATAAAAAAACTACTCCTCACAAAAAAAAAAAAAAAAAAAAAGGTAAAAGCAACGCACACACACATCGAAATCTCTTAGGGCTAGACACTCACCTTTTTCGGCATCCTGCCCGGCTCGGAATGAGGACTAGGATGAGGCTGTTATCGAACACTGATAAGAAGACGACCCACACGACAAACACACGAAAAAAAGAGATAAAACTCTCTCCGGATCAGTTCAAAAAACCAAAACAACAACAACTCAGCAATCGACGGCTATAGGTACGAGTTGTTTTTTTTTCCTCTCTGCTGGGACACCTAAGAGAAGGAGAGAGAACCGAACAGGGCGAGCGGCGCTCCTCAACTGGCTTTCGTGGTTTTCCACAGCAACGTTTCGAAGCATTATTGTACCGCGCCCTTCTGCGCATGCGCGCGACTTTCCCCTCCCCCTCTCTCTCTCTCTCTCTCGTTACAGCTATACTTTTTTCCATCGTCAATTTCCTATTGTGTTTCTTTTCTCTCTCTCTCTCTTTTTAGGAAAATGAAAAGGTAAAATGAGTGCTTCTTTTCTCTCTCTCTTCTCTCTCTCTCTCTCTCTACCCCTCTCTTTCTCTCTCTCTCTCTACCCCACCCTCTTCTCTCTCGTCTCTCTCTCATCACCCCCTCTCTCTCTCTCTCTCTCTCGTTACATCATACTTTTTTCCATCGTCAATTTCCTGTTGTGTATCTTTTCTCTCTCTTTTCTTTTTTTAGGAAAATTAAAAGATCAAATGAATGCTGCCTCTCTCTCTCTCTCTGTCTCCTCCCGTTACAGTCATGCCTTTTTCCATGGTCAATTTCCTATTGTGTATTTTTTTTAGGAAAATGGAAAAAATAAAAAGTCCCACCTTTTTCTTTTTCATTGTTTATTTCCTGTTGTGGGTTTTTTGTGTGTAGGAAAAGGAAAAATCACTTGAATGCTCTCTCTCTCTCTCTCTCTCTTTCTCTCTCTCTCTCTCTCTCTGCAGTCATTTTAAGCAAATGGAAACTTTTATGAATAAAAATTAATTTTTTTAAAATATAGTTATTTTTCATATCTTACAGGCAAAACTATCATAACACAACTGAAGTTCGTACAAATATATATATATATCTTAAAGAGTCATTATCAATTCTATTAATTAAAGAATTGAATTATATTAAAATGATTTAAAAAATTAATTCGCGCGACCCTACGAAATCTCCCTCCGTGGAAAGACCCCAAAAGTCATTGTAGGCCCGAGGGGAAGTTGCCGGCGAATGGGAGAACGTGATTGGTCGGACGGGAGGGCCAATAGGGACGACGCTCGCCTGTGACGTCACGGCCAAGCGTGCCTTTTATCCGCGGAAGACGCTGGATATAAACATGGCTATGGAGGTTTTTTTTTTTTTTTTTTTTTTAGGGGAGAAATAATTGGTGTGTGTGTGTGTGTGTGTGTGTGTGTGGGTATAACAAAGGCCCTTCGTGATATTCCAAACGACATTGCGTAGTTTTATTAAATATTAATGTTGTTTTTCCAATTTTTCTTTTTCAGAACTCAAGTCAGGTAGGTAGGTGCACGTGTTTGTGTGCGTTTGTGTTAGCGTTTGGTCACAAACAAAGCCCCTTTCGTGATATTCCAAACGATGATAATTCTTGTTTTATTATTATTATTATTATTATTAAGGCTATTTTTTCTATTTTATTTATTTATTTTTGCTGTTTCCAGAACTTGATCAGGTCAGACAGGCGAGAACCCCAACATAATTTGGTACTTTGTGCTTTCATTAAAAAAAATATTAAAATAATATTAAGGGGCACTAGTAAAAATTTCGGGGTGGGGTGGGGGTGTGGGAGGATGGACAAAAATGAGCAAAAATTCAACATGGGAGAAATTTTTTGCTTTAAGACTTTCGTAGAATTCTAATATAATTTCGGATTTACTTTGTTGGTGCTCTGAAAAAATTAAAATTTATATATCCCCCAACCAAAAATTTTAAAAATCTGTTGCAATATTTAAAGAAAAACTATTCAAAGGTAAATTCGTCAGCAGCTAATACTTAAAGGAAAAGTGTTTGTGTAATCTACACTGGTGGTTTCACAGCTGAGAGGGAGCATTCTCAAATACTCTAAACAGTTCTATTAAAATTCAAAGCAATTTGAAACTTTAAAATTATGGTGGTTTTCCAAAAAAATATATAAATAAATAGAAAAATAATGTAAAAACTTATTTGAAAAAAATCTTTCAAAATCAATGGTAATATGTTAAAAAAACTTACTTGTCTTAACGTATTAAAAAAGATAATATAAAAACTTATTTAAAAAACGCTTTCAAAACCATTGGTAATATGTTTAAAAGAAGTTAACGTTTTAAAAAATAATATAAATACAGATTTTATAGAAACGCTTTCAAAATCAGTGGAATTATGTTAAAGAAAAAATCTAACTTCTTTTAACGTATTGAAAAAAACAATATAAAAACGGATTTAAAAAAAAAAAGTTTCAAAATCAGTGGTATTATGTTCCAAAAGAGAGAGAGAGAGAGAGAGAGAGAGGAGAGAGAGAGAGAGAGAAAGAGAGAGAGAGAGAGAAAAACTAACTAACGTATTATCGACTGGTGGACCGAGAAGAATAATTTGATGTTGTTATTTATTTATATTTTTCATACAACAATAACAACTTTTCTTACTACATTATGAAGAAAAATCAGTATATAACAGAAAACAAGTAAAAATTGCGTCGAAGTTTCTTTGGCGCAATCGAATTTTCTGTACAGCGTATAATCGAGGTCACCGAAAATAGCTCTATCTTTCGGTGGTCTCGGTATAACGCTGTATGAACCGCGGCCCATGAAACTTTACCACAAAACGATTTTGGCTTACTTTGACCTTAAATAAAATAAAAGCTACTGAGGCTAGAGGACTGCAATTTGGTATGTTTGATGTTTGGAGGGTGGACGATCAGCATACCAATTTGCAGCGCTCTAGCTTCAGCGGTTTTAAGATCTGAGGGCGGACAGAAAAAGTGCGGACAGAAAAAAGTGCGGACAGAAAAAGTGCGGGCAAAAAAACTGAGGATAGAAAAAAGTGCGGACAGAAAAAGTGCGGACAGTAAAAAGTGCGGACAGAAAAAAGTGCGGACAGTAAAAAGTGCGGACAGTAAAAAGTGCGGACAGAAAAAGTGCGGGCAAAAAAACTGAGGATAGAAATAGTGCGGACAGAAAAAAGTGCGGACAGTAAAAAGTGTGGACAGAAAAAAGTGCGGACAGTAAAAAGTGCGGACAGAAAAAGTGCAGACATAAAAAGTGCGGACAGAAAAAAAGTGGCGGACAAAAAAGTGCGGACAGTAAAAAAGTGTGGACAGAAAAAGTGCAGACAGCAAAAAGTGCGGACAGGAAAAAGTGCGGACAGGAAAAGTGCGGACAGGAAAAAGTGCGGACAGGAAAAAGTGCGGACAAGGAAAAAAAGTGCAGACGAGTGCGGACAGTAAATAGTGCGGACAGAAAAAAGTGCGGACAGTAAAAAGTGCGGACAGGAAAAAGTGCAGACAGAAAAAAGTGCGGACAGTAAAAAGTGCGGACAGTAAAAAGTGCGGACAGAAAAAAGTGCGGACAGTAAAAAGTGCGGACAGGAAAAAGTGCGGACAGAAAAAAGTGCGGACAGAAAAAGTGCGGTCAGGAAAAAAGTGCGGACAGAAAAAAGTGCGGTCAGGAAAAAGTGCGGACAGGAAAAAGTGCGGACAGAAAAAAGTGCGGACAGAAAAAAGTGCGGAAAGAAAAAAGTGCGGTCAGGAAAAAGTGCGGACAGGAAAAAGTGCGGACCGATAAAAAGTGCGGACAGAAAAAAGTGCGGTCAGGAAAAAGTGCGGACAGAGTGCGGACAGTAAAAGTGCGGTCAGGAAAAGTGCCGGACGAAAAAGTGCGGACAGTAAAAAGTGCGGTCAGGAAAAAGTGCGGACAGTGCGGACAGAAAAGTGCGGTCAGGAAAAAGTGCGGACAAGAAAAAAGTGCGGTCAGGAAAAGTGCGGACTGAAAAAGTGCGGACGGAAAAACGAAAAAAGTGCGGACAGAAAAAAGTGCGGAAAGAAAAAAGTGCGGACAGGAAAAAGTGCGGACAGGAAAAAGTGCGGACAGGAGAAAAAGTGCGGACAGAAAAAGTGCGGACAGGAAAAAGTGCGGACAGAAAAAAGTGCGGACAGTAAAAAGTGCGGTCAGGAAAAGTGCGGTCAGGAAAAAGTTCGGACGTAAAAAAAGTGACAGGAAAAATGCAGACAGAAAAAAAGTGCGGACAGAAAAAAAAAAGTGGGTGGTTCAGGAAAAAGTGCGGACAGAAAAAAGTGCGGCCAGGAAAAAGTGCGGTCAGGAAAAAGTGCGGACAGAAAAAAGTGCGGACAGAAAAAATCGGTCAGGAAAAAAGTGCGGACAGAAAAAAGTGCAGACAGAAAAAAGTGCGGACAGAAAAAAGTGCGGACAGAAAAAGTGCGGACCAAAAAAAAATGCGGTCAGTGAACAAAAAAAGTGCACAGAAAAAAGTGCGGACAGAAAAAAAGTGCGGACAGAAATAAAGTGCGGTAGGAGAAAAAATGTGCGGACAGGAAAAAGGTAGCGGACAGAAAAAAAGTGCCGCGGACAGAAAAAAAAAAGTTGCGGAAAGAAAAAAGTGCGGTCAGGAAAAAAAGTGCGGTCAGGGAAAAAAAGGTTGCGGACAGAAAAGTGCGGACAGAAAAAAAGTCTCGCGGTCAGGAAAAAAAAGTGCGGACAGGAAAAAATGTAGTGCGGACAGTAAAAAAAGTGCGGTCATCAGGAAAAAGTGCGGACAGAAAAAAGTGGGACAGTAAAAAGTGCGGTCAGGAAAAAAAAGTGCGGAACAGAAAAAAAGTGCGGACAGAAAAAAAGTGCGGTCAGGGAAAAAGTTGTTGCGGACAGAAAAAAAGTGCTGTCAGTAGAAAAAGTGCGGGACAGAAAAATGCGGGACAGAAAAAAGTGCGCGACAGAAAAAAGTGCGGAAAGAAAAAAGTGCCGGTAAGGAAAAAGCGCTGGTCAGAAAAAGGCGGACAGAAAAGTCGGACAGAAAAAGTGCGGTCAGGAAAAAGGCGGACAGAAAAAAGTGCGGCAGAAAAAAGTCAGGAAAAAAGTGCGGACAGGAAAAAGTGCGGACAGAGTCGGCGGACAGAAAAAGTGCGGAAAGAAAAAAGTCTGGCGGGTCAGGAAAAGTGCGGTCAGGAAAAAAGTGCGAGGACAGAAAAGTGCGGACAGAAAAAAGTGCGGTCAGGAAAAAAGTGCGGACAGAGAAAAAAAAGTGCGGACAGTACAGTCGCGGTCAGAAAAAGTGCGGTCAGGAGTGCGACAGAAAAAGTGCGGACACGAAAAAAAGTGCAGACAGAAAAAAAGTGCAGACAGAAAAAAAGTGTGGTCAGGAAAAAGTGCGGTACAGAAAAAAAGTCCGCGGTCAGGAAAAAAATTGCGGGTCAGGAAAAAAGTGCGGACCAGGAAAAAAGTGCGGACAGGAAAAAAATGCGTCGTTCAGGAAAAAGTGCAAGAAAAAACAGAAAAAATGCAGGGACAGAAAAAAGTGCGGACAGAAAAAAGTGCGGACAGGAAAAAAGTGCGGAACAGGAAAAAAGTGCGGACAGAAAAAAAAATGCGGTCAGGAAAAAGTGCAGGGGGACAGAAAAAAAGTGCGGACAGAAAAAAGTTGCGGACAGAAAAAGTTTGCGGACAGAAAAAAATGTGCGGACAGAAAAAAAATGCGGTCAGGTGAAAAAGTGCGGACAGAAAAAAGTGCGGACAGAAAAAAGTCGCGGGACAGAAAAAAGTTGCAGACAAAAAGAAAAAAGTGCGGACAGAAAAAAGGTGCGGACAGAAAAAAATGCGCGGGTCAGGAAAAAGTGCGGGACAGAAAAAAGGTGGATGCACCAGCAAAAAAAGTGCGGACAGAAAAAAGTGCAGCCATGAAAAAAGTGCGGACAGAAAAAAATTGGCGGTCAGGAAAAAAAAGCTTGGTGGACAGGAAAAAAAGTGCGGGAAACAAAAAAGGCAAAAAAGTTGCAAAAAAAGAAAAACGATAAAAAAATAGTGCGGACAGAAAAAAAGTGCGGCACCGAAAAAGAATGCGGGTAAGGAAAAAGTGCGGACAGAAAAAAAGTGCGGACGGTCAGGAAAAAAGTGCAGGACAGAAAAAATAAAAGTTGCGTGACAGAAAAAAAGTGCGGTCAGGGGAAAAAAGTGGCGGACAGAAAAAAAAAAAAAGTGCGGTCAGAAAAAAAAGGTTCTGGGCGGTCAGGAAAAAGTGGCGGACAGAAAAAAGTGCAGGACAGAAAAAAGGTTGCGGACAGAAAAAAATGCGCGTCAGGAAAAAGTGCGGTCAGGAAAAAAGTGCGGACAGAAAAAAAGTGCGGTCAGGAAAAAGTGCGGACAGAAAAAAAGTGCGGACAGAAAAAAATTGCAAAAAGACGGTCAGGAAAAAGTGCGGACAGAAAAAAAATTTCGGACAGAAAAAGTGCAGACGGACAGACAAAGCCAGCACAGTAGTTTTCTTTTACAGAAAAACTAAAACTACGTTTCCTTAAATTATTAAAGTATTGTATGCTGATGACTCGATTATAAGAAAGGGAACGCTCTGAAATGGCCCAAAAATGTCTAAAATTCTCAATAATTCGAGGTTTATATTGGTTTTGATAAGGCGCAGTGAAATACAGGAATTCTATGTTTTTCATATTTTTTTATTCTACTCTCTATTCTTTTTTCCCTTTAAATGGCTTTATTCCAGTGTGTCTGTTTGCATGTGCACAAACACGTTGAGTAAATGTAGAGATTTACACGACGCGAACTAAGTGTGAAAGAATACTATTATTATTATTATTGTTGTTATTATTATTATTATTATTATTATTATATTATTCATTATTATTATCATTATTATTATTATTATTATTCAGAAGATAGAGAAACCTATTCATACGGAACCAGCCCACCAAAGTGGACATTGACTTGAAATTCAAGCTTCCAAAGAAAAGCTTCCAAAGATTATAACGGTTTCCATTTGAAAGAAGTAGCAGATAATGGGAAATACAGAAAAGAGAGATTAGTTATTAGAAAATTGAAAAAGAAAATAAACACATAAATTGATAAGTAACTGAGAAATTAAATTATTATATATACACACATACACAAATGCATTCTACTTGATTGGAATATATAGCATAATGATAACGGTGACCATAGACTAGTTGATAGCATTCATCTTAAACAGAATATATAGCATAATGACAACTGTGAACATAGCCTGGTTGATAGCATTCAACTTAAACAGAGTGTACAGCATAATAAAACTGCGACCACAGCACAGGCACATGATTGGACATCAGAACGAACGGAAAATTCCATATATATTTATAGACTTGGTCACGATTCGTACATGTTGACAAGAGTCCCATTAAATAAAAATTAAAAATCTTTCAAAATCCCACAGAAACCAGAACACTCGTGCTTATTAACCAAAACAACGTGGAAGAAACATAAAAGATTAGTATTTTTATTTATTTATCTATTTATTATTTTTTAAGGAATACACTAAAATATTCACGACTTGGTATGAAGGTCACGAAATTGGAAATCAATAATAGTGGAGACAGTGAATTGGTGGAACTCTGGAATGCGAAATGCCTTTGACAGTACGGAATTGCACCATATAATCGCCACCAAGGTTTCTCATGCATATTTTATGTATACTCACACGCATACTTACATAATGTACATAGCAATCACTCCATGGCATATTCCCTTATTTATATATAATATATATATATATATATATATATATATATATATATATATTATATATATATATGTGTGTGTGTGTGTATGTTCTACATATAAATGTATATGTGTATATATAGTATATATATATCACAATGGTAATTAAGTTTTAGTAAAGTTACGAATATATGAAATTCAATTTAAATTCGTTCATATTCATATAAATTTTATAATAATTTATGAATCTATAGTACACTTTCCCCTTTATCCCCATAGAGTGTATATATATAGTATATATCACAGTGGTAACTAAGTTTCAGTGAAGTTACGATATATATGAAAGTCAATTAAGCTGTATTCGTTCATATATATAAATATTATCATTATTTATGAATCTATGGTACACTTTCCCCTTTATCCCCATAGAGAATATATAGAATAATCTGTTCTGGGAAAGAAATCTACTAGTTTTATAAAAATAATAATAATAATAATAATAATAATAATAATAATAATAATAATAATAATTATAGTAACCTATTTCACACTTGGATAATCTTCTAAAAATTACTGTTTGGATTAACAGCCCTTTTCATATTTCATAGATGCGGATATTAATTAATAATAATCATAACAACAACAATAATCTGATCAAATAAAACATTTCTATCGTTGTAGAATTCGACTCACTGAAGGTGAATTATGAAAATGGAGAATTCCGTGACTGAAGTAGAGACGAATGGAAACCTTTTAAGCTTATCAGCTGTCAGCGCCATCTATTGCAACTCGGTGGAGTTAAGCATCAAAACAAACGCGGCTCGTGAGGCGGGATTGTCATCACATCATGCAATGGAAAGTTCGTGGGTGGTCTCTCTCTCTCTCTCACACACACGCAGTCTTTTACTTTCTCCCACTCTCTCAGCCTTTTACCTCTCTCTCTCTCTCTCTCTCATATAAGTTACAAATTGGAGGGCGATCAATACACATATCATTGGAAGAGCCCATAAGAACGCTTTCGTCTATAACATTGTCATCACTGTTATCAATCATGTTTTTAAAGTTGTTATTGTTGCTGTTTATTTGTTATTTGTTAAGCTGTTATCATTACTAATCATCTCGGTGAGGATGAATATGCAAATAACTATATTATTATTATCATTATTATTATTATCAGATAAGGTATATCCCTTTGAGAGGCCACAGCTTGTAAAACAAGCAGAGAGAGAGAGAGAGAAGAGAGAGAGAGAGAGAAGAGAGAGAGAGAGCTATCAGCCAGCAAATTTGACAAATGTTCTACCTTAATTTCTCAGATTAATTCCAACTCTATTTCTTAATTTCGTGTAGCTATATTTATTTTTTTCCATTTTATCTTAAGAATTATTATTAGAGAGTATATCTAATGCTTTCTGGAATAATAATTATGATAACAATAATCGTAGGTTGTAAGTTATATCTATGAAATGTTTTTGTATGGATATTTTTACATTCTTACAATAACCTAGGGCCAGTGCGGATGTATAAGGTGGGGTACCCTTTATATAATAATAATAATAATAATAATAATAATAATAATAATAATAATAATAATATTATATCCCCAATTATACTATATAAAAATATATCTCTATGTAAAAATATAAAACAAAGACTTTCGAACACCTGAACGGTGTTCCTCATCAGTGTGACGTTAAAATCATTACATTTTAACGTCACACTGATGAGGAACACCGTTCAGGTGTTGAAAGTCTTAGTTTTATATTTTTACATAGAAATATATTTTTATATATAATTGTGGATATTTTCTAAACAATTTGTTTTCACGGAACTGTGAATTTCTTAACAACAACAACAACAACAACAACAACAACAATAATAATAATAATAATCGTAATGAATAATAATAATCATAATAATGATAATAATAATATAATAATAATAATAATAATGATAATAATAATAATAATATAGCACATGGCCAATGAATTGTAGTCTGTAACAAAATTAGGAAAAAAGATTTACAGAAAAATCTACAAAAGACACGAAACAGGGAACTACAGAATGTTGAAAGTCCATTACATTAAAACCTCACATGTTTCTAAATGAATTTTCATGTGATACTGAGAATAAAGAGAGGGAAAAAAAGATAAAATCACTCAGATATGGCATGTCTAGAGATGATGGAGATATGCTATAGGATCGAGTAGGGTCTGTTATTTTCAAATTTATTATCCCTGAGGACAGCGTCCTACATAGTAGCTTTCTAGATGATTATTATACCCGGTAGATGAACCCTGTTCGTATGGAACAAACCCAAGGGGCCATTAACTCGGAATTCGAGCTTCCAAAGAATTAGGTGTTCATTTGAAAATACAGAAAGGAGATATCACTTATAAGAAAAGAACAGATGAATTAAAACATTGATAAATTAGAAAAAGAGGAAGAATATATAAATACACTATTGAAATACAAAGAGGATTTTATTAAGGTAGTAGTGCACTGCATCTTCGCTTGACTTTTTGGAGTTTCAATTCCACGACGTCCCATCTTCGTGAGGATTCAACGACCTTACGTGAGCTATAACTGCGCAGGCGCTGTTTGGCCACAATTCTTCTCTCTCATTTCACGTGTCACTCCGGAACGTTAATCTTAGACCCATTTTTTTTCTATTTTTGCAGTCTCTAACCTATTGCTCCCGTTTTAATTCGTCAGCAGTCTGACGGCCCTTTTTTTTATGCAAAATGTCGACAATTTTGTCTCCTGACATTTTCGAAGAATAAGACTGAAATCGAGGTACATTGAAAACGCAATTTTCTAAAGCAACCTTGACATATGCAGGAGCTAGATTGGTAGCAGAGCTGATGGGAACACGAACACCAACACCACCAGCACAACCAACCCAACAGAAACCAAAACAGTAACCGCCTTGGAAAAGGCGCCTGGAAAAGAGATGGCAGAAAAAAGGTTAAGAAGCAAGAAAACAAGAGAGGAACTGAACGAGAAATACAAAGTGCACGAGAGGGGACTAAACAACACAATAGAAGATGTAAAACAGAGGCTTAAGGCCAAAGCACATAAGATCCAACGATACATGAACAGGAATAAGGGATACCAACAGAACAAACTATTCGGAACCAACCAGAAAAGACTATACAGCCAACTAAGAGGGGAAGACAACCACCAAGAAATTCCTGAAGCCGAACCAAGTAAGAGATTCTGGGAAAACATATGGAGCAATCCGGTATCACACAACAAACATGCAACATGGCTCCAGGAAGGCAGAAGAAACAGGGAGAGTAAAACAAAGATTCACTAACATCACGATAGACACAGTCAGACACCAACTAAAGAAAATGCCCAACTGGAAAGCCCCAGATCCCGATGAAGTCCATAGACATTGGCTCAAAAACTTTAAGGCCTACACCCAAGAATAGCAGAACAACTCCAGCATTGTATCACAAATCACCATACGCCCAAATGGATGACCACAGGAAGAACATCCTTAGTCTAGAAAGACAGAATAAGGGAAATATAGCCAGTAACTACAGGCCTATCACCTGCCTACCAATAATGTGGAAGTTACTAACAGGAATCATCAGCAAAAGGCTATACAACTACCTAGAGGATACAAACACCATCCCCACCAACAGAAAGGCTGCAGAAGGAAGTGTAGGGGCACAAAAGACCAGCTCCTGATAGACAAAATGGTAATGAAGAACAGTAGGAGAAGGAAAACCAACCTAAGCATGGCATGGATAGACTATAAGAAAGCCTTCGACATGATACCACACACATGGCTAATAGAATGCCTGAAAATATATGGGGCAGAGGAAAACACCATCAGCTTCCTCAAAAATACAATGCGCAACTGGAATAAATACTTACAAGCTCTGGAATAAGACTAGCAGAGGTTAATATCAGGAGAGGGATCTTCCAGGGCGACTCACTGTCCTCACTACTCTTCGTAGTAGCCATGATTCCCATGACAAAAGTACTGCAGAAGATGGATGCTGGGTACCAACTCAAGAAAAGAGGCAACAGAATTAACCATCTGATGTTCATGGACGACATCAAGCTGTATGGTAAGAGCATCAAGGAAATAGATACCCTAATCCAGATTGTAAGGATTGTATCTGGGGACATCAAGATGGAGTTCGGAATAGAAAAATGTGCCTTAGTCAACATACAAAATGGCAAAGTAACAAGGACTGAAGGGATAAAGCTACCAAGAGATGAAGGACACGATCAGGAAAGAATATATGCAGAGACTCAAGGCGATACTCAAGTCAAAACTCAACGCCGGAAATATGATAAAAGCCATAAACACATGGGTAGTGCCAGTAATCAGATACAGTGCTGGAATAATGGAATGGACGAAGGCAGAACTTTGCAACTTAGTCCAGAAAACTAGGAAACATATGACACTACACGAAGCACTACACCCAAGAGCAAATACGGACAGACTACATAACACGAAAGGAAGGAGGGAGAGGACTACTAAGCATAGAAGACTGCGTCAACATCGAGAACAGAGCACTGGGGCAATATCTGAAAACCAGTGAAGATGAGTGGCTCAAGAGTGCATGGGAAGAAGGACTGATAAAGGTAAACGAAGGTCCAGAAATATAAAGAGACAGGAGAATGACAAACAGAACAGAGGAATGGCACAACAAAATAATGCACGGACAATACATGAGACAGACTAAAGAACTGGCCAGTGAAGACACATGGCAATGGTTACAGAGGGGAGAGCTCAAGAAGGAAACTGAAGGAATGATAACAGCGGTGCAAGATCAGGCCCTAAGAACCAGATATCTCTAAAGAACGATAGATGGAAATAACATCTCTCCCATATGTAGGAAGTGCAATACGAAAAATGAAACCATAAACCACATAGCAAGCGAATTCCGGCACTTGCACAGAACCAGTACAAAAAGATGCATGATTCAGTGGCAAAAGCCCTCCACTGGAGCCTGTGCAAGAAACACCAACTACCAACTACCTTGCAGTAATAAGTGGTACGAGCACCAACCTGAAGGAGTGATAGAAAACGATCAGGCAAAGATCCTCTGGGACTATGGTATCAGAACAGGTAGGGTGATACGTGCAAATAGACCAGACGTGACGCTGATTGACAAAATCAAGAAGAAAGTTTCACTCATTGATGTCGTAATACCATGGGACACTAGAGTTGAAGAGAAAGAAAGGGAAAAAGACGGATAAGTATCAAGACCTGAAAATAGAAATAAGAAGGATATGGAATATGCCAGTGGAAATTGTACCCATAATCATATAGGAACACTAGGCACGATCCCAAGATCCCTGAAAAGGAATCTAGAAAAACTAGAGACTGAAGTAGCTCCAGGACTCATGCAGAAGAGTGTGATCCTAGAAACGGCGCACACGGTAAGAAAAATGATGGACTCCTAAGGAGGCAGGATGCAACCCGGAACCCCACACTAAATACGACCCAGTCGAATTGGAGGACTGCGATAGAGCAAAAAAAAAAAAAAAAAAAAGAAAAAAAAATAATAATAATCATCTAATTCAAAATTTTATAGATTGAGCAACAAAATCAGGAATAATATATATATATATATATATATAGTATATATATACATATACATATATTATTCCTGATTTTGTTGCTCATCTATACAATTTTGTATTAGATGATGATGATGATTATTATTAATTTTTTGGGGGGGTCTATCACAGTCATCCTATTCGACTTGGGTGAGTTCTGGATTGCATCCTGCCATCATTATTATTATTATTATATATATATGATAATATATATATATATATATATATATATATATATATATATATATATATATTGTATATATATACATATAATATATACATATATATATATACATATATATATATATATATATATATATATATATACATAATGATTATATGGTAGCAATAACAAATGTAGAACTCTAAAAGTACTATCGTCGTACCATCATTGTTGTCTTGTAATGTCGATAATTCAAAATTACAGATATCAAATAACACCAAAGTCCGAAGAAAAAACATGAATAGGGATAAGTGCAAAAATAATATTATATTTGACATAGGTAGACCTCGGGAACTTCCGTTCTAAAATTATCATCCTATGGTGTCAATGATATCGATAAAGAACAGGAATAAACATAATATTTACGATAATGATCGCTTTTTGTCTTACGTATGTAATCGTGTCTTTAAGAAATGTATTTAATTAGTTTTCATTTGGTTGTGCACTACGCAGTATAGTATACTATATATACTAGAAATATATACATATATATATATATAATATATATATATATATATATATATATATATATATATATCTATATATATATATATATATATATATATATATATATATATATATATATATATATATATATATATATATATATATATATATTGTGGGCGGCCCAACGTGGGTTTGAGTGATACGCGACTGTCTTATAGTTTCTTTATTACAATCGGTCACTGAAAAATGAACAAACATAAATATTCACAGTGGTGACAATTTTGCCATTTTAGTTAAATGATAACTCCCTAACACTAGGACAGGTAAATCCCTTACTCACATTAGAATCAATTTCTCAGTGATCACAATGGTTAAAATAACATAATTGCACATAGAATCTTTAAGAAATATACCTAGGCATTACCATGCACTTCGAGGAACCAAAAATGTCATGAGCGATCTCTTAACAAAAATAATACTCTTACTTACCAAATCGTTTGCTTTCCCCACCATAAGGACCGTCCGTCTTAATCCCCACCCTCGTGGTCCACTGCCTACATTCCTGAAGGGGAACGGCATCGTAATTTGTGCACATGACCCCTAACGACACTTGTTAAATGAGCCTATTTTCCATCATATTCACTTCTCTATTTAGGACACTTGTTAAACGAGCCTATATTTCCATCATATTCACTTCTCTATTTAGCTATCAACTGTTATTCATCAGCAACAAACCCTCTCTTAGCTCTTAGTTATAGAATCTCAGTACACTGCAATGCTTACCTCCTAAATCGCTTAATTTCCTCAAGGCCATGCACATCCGTCTGCTTTCTAGGTTTAAAAACAAAAACAAAGCGAGCTTCCCTCCACGCACTTGACCAGGCGGCGGGAAACCGAGCCGATGGTCCTTTTTCTTGTCGTCATGAAGGGAGAGAGAAATAGGGAAAGCGTCCAAAATCACCCTTAGTGCCCACAAAAGGGAAACTGTTCATCGTAAATAAATTTTTTTTTTCTTTTTTTTTTTTTTGGTTTTTTTTTTTTATGGGACAAGAGTATACGCTTATGTCTTACTCGAGTGCCCGAAATTCAATTACCAAACTTTTCTTTACCACAAAACAGCTGTTTTTCATCGCGCAGCGGACATATTGTTAACAGTCGCGCAGAGATGCCCAAACTTTCCCGCGTCGACACCGCCCCCTTTGAAACCTCTTGACCGCAAGAGGGTTCAACACCTATTGCCTAGCATTGTCCACTAGGTCCTGCTCTTCCTCCAGAATTAAAACAAGTTTCGACAGTGGTCTATCATAATTCTTGCCCTCCCTTCTGACAGTCACCGTCCTAACCAGTCCATCTTTCCCTGCTTTAGTCTGTACTACTCGAGCCAGTGGCCAATGGCAGCGTGCTACACTTTCATTGACCATAAGGACTATGTCTCCCACCCTGACGTTTTCGTCGTTCCTTGAACCACTTCTGTCGCTGTTTGTAACCCCGATAGGTATTCGCGTTTCCAACGTGCCCAGAACTGCTCAGCCATGTGCTGCACTTGCTTCCATCTCGCTTAGAGTAGCTACCTGTTGCAACATGGCACTCGCGGGTGACTCTCACCAGTTTAAAAGCTTGTTTGGTGTGAGTGGAGCTGGTCTCTACTGGTGGGTGAGGTGACAATGGTAAGGGGTGGCCTACTATTAACTGTTGCTTCCACTCACAAAAGAGTGACACAATCCCTCATAATCCAATTGCTGTGTCCCCAAAGACTACATCCAGGACCTCCTCACATTACCTATCAATCGTTCCCATGCTCTCCAAAATGTGAGGCGCCCGGGGGATTGAAAACAAATTCCACCCCACACTGGAGCAACTCATTTCGAACCTTGTTTTCTCCCAAGAACTCATAACTGGAGTCTAGAACCTTCCGTGATCCCACAAAATTAGTGCCGCAGTCGCATCTAATCGTCCTAACATGTCCACGACGAGCAAAAACCTTCTGAAGGCACTAATGAATGAGTCTGATGTGAGATTTGACGCTACTTCCAAGTGTATGGCCCTCATGTTCAAGCAGGTGAATATAACTCCCCAGTGCTTTATCTGCGCTCTGCCCCTTTTCACAAAGAATGGTCCAAAAAGGTCCACCCGGTGCGATAGAAGGGTGGTTTCCCTGATCCACGCGATCAGGTGGTAGATCGGCCATTTTGCTGTTCAATTACCCTTCCATGTACCCTGCGACACTTTATGCATTTCCCTAGCACGCGCCTCACCGCTGCATTGCCCTTAACCACCCAAAATTTCTCCCTCATTAGACCCAGAACATACATTATGCCCATATGGTTGGAACGCTCGTGATAATACTGGATAACTATGTCAGTCAAGTGGCCCCTTATATGGCAGAATAATTGGATTCCTTTCGCTCGGGGCAATATTCGCCAGTGATAACCTCCCTCCACGCACAATAGCCCGTATTTCTCAGGATTGGTTTCAATTTTCTTAAGGAGCTGGAAAACCCATGATGGTGCTGCCCTTCTCAAGACTTGCTATTTCTACCTCATAAGTCATTCGCTGTGCTACCTGCACAACCACAGTCTCTGCCAAGCTCATAACTTGTGTAGACAAATGCATGTTTAGTTCGCTAAGCTGCTGCCTATGTTTGCACATTAAATACCTGGTAAACAATATGACCCAACCTACGGCTCTGAGTAGCCGGATCCACTTTGAGTAGTAGTGGATGATTTTATGCCACCCTGTCTGCCTACAATCCAACCCAACCCTGAAGCTAATTGTTTGGCAGACTTGCTTTTGGGACCTATCTCACGCCTAACTTCTAGTCCTTCCACACCGTTGGACATGTGGGCTGGCTCTGCTGGCCAAAAACACTCCTCCTTCAGCAAAAAACCCGGCCCTGTCCTCCACCTTTCAGACTGCTTGGAGCGTGATGCATCGTCTGCCGGGTTCCATTCAGAGTTAACGTACCTCCACTCATTCTGATCACTTCCTTCCCTTATCATAGAGACTCTGTTCGCTATAAATGTTGGTACCGAGCTTGATCATTCCGAATATAACGCAAGACCGTTGTTGAATCTGTCCAATAATAGACCTCGTCCACCTTGAAATCTATCATGGCCAGAATTGTGGTTCCAAGTCTTACGGC
Organism: Macrobrachium nipponense; assembly: GCF_015104395.2. Classification (NCBI taxonomy): domain Eukaryota; kingdom Metazoa; phylum Arthropoda; class Malacostraca; order Decapoda; family Palaemonidae; genus Macrobrachium; species Macrobrachium nipponense. Next base: position 93,883,041 of record NC_061100.1, on the reverse strand, counting down.
TAGTACAGCTGCACTAAGCTCTAGGCGGGGTACTGAAACGTCCTTCAAGGGCGCTACCCTTGCCTTTCCCATAATGAATCTACAGGATACATTTCCCCACCGATCTGTGACCCACAAGTATGCCACTACTCCTAAAGCCATGATGCTCGCATCCGAGAACGATGCAGCTGTATTAGGGTAGCTGACTCCCACCCAATAACCTTTAGGCATCTTGGCACACTTATCCCTCTGGTCTGATTCAACTTGTCACCCACACCCTGATGCGATCAGTGGTGTTGGAGTCCAATCCCCTGTCCCAGCCTATCTTCAATCTACACAAGTCCTGCACAATTATCCGTCCCTCAATTAAAACTGGTGCCAATATGCCAAGGGGTCGTAAATCGAGGCTATGGCTGACAACAAGCTGCGTTTAGTCCTTGGAACTGAAACCAGATCTGTCTGGACACCCAATTCATCAGTGGCCAAGTCCCACTCTGCTATCCCAATGCCTTTGTCTTATTTGGCCCTGATCCATCTATGAACCTGAAATGCCCTTACCGTACCACTCCCTTGGGATGGATGACAAAACCTCCACGCATGAGCTACTGAACTTAGTCAATGTAAATCCCCCTTTTTTGCAAAGCTCCTTAACCTCTACAATTACTTAACAAGGCATCTTGACGATCCTCGGCTCTCAAAACAGTCGTCTACAGAGAAATTGTTAGCAACGGTGTCCCGTGCTCCCTTGGAGAACCCATTCCCAAAGTCGTCGCTTGCTGTCTGTTTCAGCACAAAATTCGCAATGCTGGGTGACGAAACAGGCCCCAAACAGATGTACAGCCATTCTAAACTCAGTTGGCTCCTCATTAAAACTATTTTCCCACCAAAAGAACCTGAGGTAGTCCCGCTGATGTTCTGGTGTACCCGTACCTGGTAAACATTGTATTTATATCCCTGAATAGGCAACAGACCTCCCCCTAAACTTAAACAACACACCCAGCAAAGAGTTCATCATATCGGGTCCCTGCAATATTAGGTCATTCAACGACGTGCCCTCCACCTGCTCGCACAGTCAAATCAACACGGACCTTGTCTGGCTTGTCTGGATGTTGCACACCAAATGAGGGATATACCATACATTTTCCTGGCTGGCCGAGGTCACTCGCTCAGCATATCCTTTCTGTAGCATCTCGGTCATGAAGGCACTGTATTGCTTAGCGTAGGTACCATCCTTCATTGCTTCTTACGAAGACTGTGCAAACGGAGCAATGCAATGTCTCTGTTTCTGGCAAGGGTCCAAGATTGTTGCGCAGAGGCAGTGGCACCTCATAACCCCCCTCTACAGTTCTTTAACCCCTCTTTGAATTAGATCTAGCCATTTCTTATCTTCTGCAGACATTTCCCTTTTCCCTTTTGGGAGATGCCATGTCCTGGAAGTCTCTATTATAATCTTCCACCAGCATGCGGTCCAACTCCAAACGCCTGCTAGTTACTTGGATCCTATTGATGTGCTCTTGACACCTCTTGTCCTTTGCCCCACAGACTGCCCAGCCCAATAAATGTTCGTTATGGCATGTGGCTCATGGAGGTGGGTTGAGTATGACTTCCCTCGGCTCAAGTAAGTGAGGAACATTGTTCCAATTAACAAACCCACTTCGGCATCCACATCTGGGATATCTATTTCTCGCAGATGTGGCCAGCCTTCCAGATCTCTGGCCCTGATCACATCACACTCATCGATAGGTATGCGAGGTGCTCAACACTGGGGGGAGTGAATGCAATTCTACCCTTCTTAGTCTAATACTGACAATCCCTGAGACTAGGCTACATGCAATTTCCCCTGTTCCTTAGATGGTTTCAACATTCACCTTTACGTCTTGCATCTCAGTGCAACCTAATGTCTTCATTAATGCCTCTGAACAAAAGCATGTAGAACTCCCATTGTCCAAAAAGGCCCTCGTCACAACCTCCCTTCCTTCCCTTGACCAATAACCCTTATGGCACAACTGACATCCCTGTGCCAGCACTACCCCCCTTAACTGCTCTGAACATAGCAATTTTGTCATGCGTACCTCCCCCTGAACCACTAAGGCCCTATTTGCGCTCTCTGGTTCCACCACTTCTGCTTCCTGGTGGCGGTGCAACAGAGTTGGATGGTTTTTGTTACACACATTGCACCTTTTCCTGTACCTGCAATACTGGGACATATGACCATTTCTCAAACAACTAAACAAAGCCTCAATTCCTTAATGGTGTTTAGTTTGTCCTCATGTCCCATTTTAGCTAGTTTGGTCGCATTCATCTATTATATGTGGTCCTTTACAGTGCCAACATGAAAGTGGAGCCTCCCCAATTTTGTTACATGAAACTTTCTTGCACTCGTTAAACCCTGTGATTTGCTTGGTGCTGAACCCTCTCCTAACCCAGGGTGGTCCCCTTTTTACCACTCTCAAACAGGTGGCGTCCAAACAAGGGATTTTTTAAGACCCTAGCCTCCCCTTCAATGAAAACTAACTAAATCATCAAACTGTATGGTCTGCTTCTTCTCACTAATTATCTTGTCGGCAACTCTACACATCGGTCCCGCACACTAGATGGGAATTTGCTCAGGATCAACTCATTGTTTTTGGGTTCTGCAATTCGGCGACACCATAGGACGCACGAAATTGCATTTCTGCAGTTTTTAGCATCACCGCATACTCATCAAAGTCCTCTGCATTATCTCCCCCATGTCCTTCCATTCGATACCTTATCCACGTATGCGGGTGGCTATTTGCTCAGGTTGCCGTATCGCTCCTCAGCAATTTTCTTGCCTGCCTATAGCCTCTGAAGCATCTAAGTGGAGGCAAGCTGCCACAATCTCATTTGGCCTACCTGTTGTGTATAAATCCAGATACCTCAGCCTTTCCTTATTATTTGTCAGCTGGCTGCTAAATATGTCGTCGAATGAGCGGATGAACCTAAAGTACTTGTATAATCTCCATCAAACTTAGCCATATCCTGCTTGGGCTCAAGCCTTTGAGGCTGCAAGAGATTAATGTCTGCAAGATTTCCTTATTACTTAAGTCCCCTTGGTTATTCCCACCTGAGCTAACTTCAGGCGCTACTGCACCTAAGCCCATGGGTTGTTCACTCCTGTCCATGTCAGGTCTATGTGTTCCCTTATCCTAGTGACGGGAGCTATTTCTCTATTATTTTCGTCAAATTGTTGTAAAACCTTCTCCTCTGCCACCACCTCAGCTATCTCTGCCTCCAACCTAAGCTTCTCCCTCCTCTGTCTTAAGGCTTCTTCCTCTCGCTCTATGGCTTGCAGCTCTTCCAACTTCTGTAATTTTGCTTCCAACCTGGCTCTAGAAGCAGCTGCCAACACACGCCTACTTCCAGTAGAACTCACGCTTGACTGTTTAGAGCCCCCTGAAGCAACAGATTGCCTACCCATAACTGATGCGCTATCCCCCCACATTTAAATGTTCCTCCTCCTCTGGGATTGGCCCAATGTCCTCTCCTGCCTCTTGGTCCTGATTGATCTCACTGTTCTGCCTGACCTCGAGTTCCTTCAAAAATTCCTGAACACTCCTGCCCTCCTTCTCTAGTGACTCGCTCACGCTGATACAATGCAGATTTGTTCCCCCCCATTGGGAGGCTTCTAGCTCTCAAACCCTCCCTCAATTGCACAACTTTAAGGGTCTCCATTTTCCTGGATTCAGCTCTGGCCACTCCCTATGAACTAACGAAATTCCCTAGTCGAACTGTAGCTGACCTAACCAAGGAGTTGCCAAACCCGCACCACTCCGTGAAGACAACTACCAGTACCTTACTCAGTTGCGACGTCACAAAGATCCTTCAAGTCTAGGGAGCAACCCTGAATGCAACAATGTCTCGTGTCCCAGCCTTATTTACTTAAGCCTTACTGCAAGCGGCAAACACTGTGGGAAATCATCCTACGAACCTGAATTAATACACCATGAGGCTTAAACATGATGCACTGCTCTCCCGCTCGAGCACGCCTGCCCCTCTAATTGCTATTAACCCTGTACCGTGGTTCATCAGGGTCCCTAGCTGGGACACCACTGATCCTACCAATTTCGTTACCAACCACAAACAACAATCTTGAGCCCCTCAAATTTGCCAATCAAGCCCTTGCCCTGGAAACTCACCCAGATGTAGTTTGCATGCCCCACAAAATTACGCCCCTCCCTGAAGAAATGGCACAAATCCGGGCACCACATCAAACCTATAGCTATATATATATATATAATTTTTTTTTTTACAAAAGGTAAGATTGTAAGAACCCTAGTTAAATACACCCTACACACACAAACCACTGCCCAGCAATCAACAATTCCCACATTAATGACCCCACAAATGTTTTCACGCATGGTTACCAATGTGCAAGATTATCTGCTGAATAATTCTCCAAACCAAAATTAATTGCCCAACCCGAACTAGTTCTCCAAACAAATTATTTACCCAACTTGAATATAATCCAAAAACAACATTAGTGCTCTACTTAACCAGTCCCTCTACGACGCCAGTAGAATAAATTTGAGCAGCCATCAGAATCTTAAACTTAGGTCTCCCCTCTTCCATAACATGTTAAATATTAATGACTACGCCAAATTCGTTAAGATTCGCTCATGAACATTTTAATCCCTTCGTTGCAGAACCACCATATGCCTGATAAAACTTGACTCATGTGACACCTTTAACAATCGCGCTCAAACTTTCGGCGGTACACAACGTTAAACACGAACTCTTAGCATTCGTTGCGGCAACCACCATGGCCACTTGACAAATAATTGCATTGGTGACGGCACTACCACTAAAATACGCCTAACATGCCTTAAAGAAATGGATCTAAACAATGGCTTCTTATTTGTGTAGACTTAGCCTAGCTTTCATCACACTCCTGGTCTTCTTTGGGGCGCAGCGTGGTAGCGGACGTCCTTTGAAACCAGCCATCATTTCCTCGTCTTCTCGCACAGCTTCGCCAGAGGTGGTGGTAGCCGATTTGTGACTGTGGGCGCCCAACGTGGGTTTGAGTGATACGCGACTGTCTTATAGTTTCCCTTTATTACAATCGGTCACTGAAAAATGAACAAACATAAATATTCACAGTGGTGACAATTTTGCCATTTTAGTTAAATGATAACTCCCTAACACTAGGACAGGTAAATCCCTTACTCACATTAGAATCAATTTCTCAGTGATCACAAGTGGTTAAAATAACAATAATTGCACATAGAATCTTTAAGAATATACCTAGGCATTACCATGCACTTCGAGGAACCAAAAATGTCATGAGCGATCTCTTAACAAAATAATACTCTTACTTACCAAATCGTTTGCTTTCCCACCGTAAGGACCGTCCGTCTTAATCCCCTCGTGGTCCACTGCCTACATTCCTGAAGGGGAACGGCATCGTAATTTGTGCACATGACCCCAATAACGACACTTGTTAAATGAGCCTATATTTCCATCATATTCACTTCTCTATTTAGGACACTTGTTAAAACGAGCCTATATTTCCAATTCATATTCACTTCTCTATTTAGCTATCAACTGTTATTCATCAGCAACAACCCTCTCTTAGCTCTTAGTTATAGAATCTCAGTACACTGCAATGCTTACCTCCTAAATCGCTTAATTTCCTCAAAGCCATGCACATCCGTCTGCTTCTAGGTTTTAAAAACACAAAGCGAGCTTCCCTCCAAGGCTCCAACGCACTTGACCAGGCGGCGGGAAACCGAGCCGATGGTTCCTTTTTCCTCTTGCTCGTCATGAAGGGAGAGAGGAAATAGGAAAGCGTCCAAAATCACCCTTAGTGCCCACAAAAGGGAACTTGTTCACTCGTAATAAATTTTTTTTTCTTTTTTTTTTTATGGACAAGAGTATACGCTTATGTCTTTACATCGAGTGGCCCGAAATTCAATTACCAAACTTTTCTTTACCACAAAAACAGCTGTTTTCATCGCGCAGCGGACATATTGTTAACAGTCGCGCAGAGATGCCCAAACTTTGTTCCCGCGTCGACAATATATATATATATATATATATATATAAATATATTATATATATATATATATATATTATATATATATATATATTATTTTTTTTTTTTTTTCCAGAAACAGAAACATAACACTGATAAGCAAAGGAAGTTTTACCATAAATCGTGATGGTGGTAAGAAGAGCGCCATTGAAATAGGAATTTTGACGGATATTGTACTAGTTATCTTATCCTCCTGTTTCCGTTTGGGATTTTTTGATGAGTTACTATTTACTTGTTTTGTTTTTTTTATTTGATTTTTTATGAATAAAACAGTTTTCAGGTTCGTGACTTTTCCAACATAGGCCAAAGAGAAGCAGCTTTCAAGATTCAAATTGATGTTAGGCCTATGTCTTCTTTCGAACGCTCTGGCTCTCTCTCTCTCACACACAAATACTAAAGCATAAATAATTATTTTAAAGGGTGGGTGTTTGTGTGTATGTGTAGTGTGCGTCTGTGTATGTGCGCTTCGTTCATCTGGAAGTAACAGGTACTATACTCTCTTTTTTTCCATCTGTCTATCCGCCTGTGGTGTTTGCGGATGGTAACACTGTGTCCCGGGCTTTAAATAATATCTTATTTCGAATATCAACGGTGTAATTCGCATACAGTAAATTATTAAAACACTTTTCAGTTGCAAATGTACACTCAGATATCCTTTTATTTACCTAAAAATTTCACTTAGCGTAACTATTTAAAGCGAGGGACGCAGTGTTACCATGCGCGACCAACACAGGCGGATGAACAGAATCAAATAGGTTCATATCAAAAATAAACTTTAAGCCGATTCCAAAACTGGTTATAAATTCATGGCGTCTATTGATTGTGATAATAGACCGCATAATAAGCCTATATAATAGAATAATATATAATATAGTAATATATATAATAAACACTTCAAACATTTCTTCTGGTATCTGCACCGGATGCCTGGTGCTGCTGCTGCGTCCTTCCTTATGACAACAAGCAGTGACGTCACATCAACATCCCTGACGTCACGATCATCCGTGACGTCACAGCGCTACTCCGCGCCCACGCGAACCCCATTCGCGTATACGTTCTGTCTTAAAAGGAGATGTTGACGCCTCTTTTCATATCCTGAGAGGAGCTGCAGACTGCAAGATGGAAGTCCCCGGAATGTAAACATTTCATTGAGTAACGGATTTCATTCATTTCCCGCTGGTGAGTTTGGTTAAGAGAGAGAGAGAGAGAGAGAGAGAGAGAGGTGTTGATATTCATTTTCCAAATTGATAGCACGAAAAGAAGTTGTTCATATATACGTATATATATTTAAAGTTGATATAAAGTGTGATTAACATCTGTTGCAGGCTATACATGTGTTGGAGGTTTTGCATCTATTGAAGGTTGCATATTTGTTGCAGGCTACACATCTGTTGGAGGTTTTACATCTATTGTAGGTTGCACATCTGTTGCAGGTTTTACATTTGTTGCGGGTTGCACATCTGCTGCCGGCATCAGGTCTGATTGCTATGTCACTCAATCTACGTCCTCAATTATCTTAACACAAGAAGTGAGTTTGCAAACCACAAAGATTCCCGTCTTGAAGATCCAAATAAAGAATAGTCTTCCTGATATCATGTTACCACTATAAAAGCAACGTCATGGTACGTATAGTCAGGGAGAGGTTGAATATACGACGAATTTTAAACGAAAATAGAATATGACGCCGTGTTCAGAGGAGATCTGCAATTAAATGCACATTGAACAAGCCGGCGAAACAACTGGACCTCAGAATATTGCTAAACGAACGAGCCATAACAACACATATTTTCATTTCGGCATCAAGCTGCCAATTGTGCTTCTCTCTACGTCTCATAAAAAGAGAGTGAGAAAAAAAAAACGCATAAAAAGATATAAAAGAATGTGCGTGCACATTCAAACCACGAGGCAGATTAGAGTTATTACTAAAGCAATATTTCAACTGACACGCATAGCGTAAACTCTACGGCGTTGTCAAAGAATCGTCAAAAAAAGTAACGTCCGTAATGTCTCTTGGAATCTACGCTTTCCGAGAACGCCAGTAAAATGTTTCTATAACGTGTAATCATCTAATAGAACGGGACTTGTCCAGCTCGTGGGTAATTAAAGGTTGCGTTCAGTCGTCTCATTCTGTTTGTTGAAAGGGGAGTAATTTGCTTTCCACGGCAAGTTTGCAAATGAACAAAAGATTTCTTTGTTAAACGTACAAGAGTTACGGCCGAGAAGGTGAAGAAGGATAAGCTATTTTTATAAACTATCTGTTTAATTATCATTTATTTTTTTTACTTGTTTAATTACCTATTTATAGAGTCATTATTGCTGTTTCATCTTGTTCTAGTTAACAATTGACCAATTGTTCCTAATGATGACATCATACAAGCTGAAATTTAATACAAGTTTCGTTCATCACAAATATCTGGGAATTGGAGAGAGAGAGAGAGAGAGAGAAAGTGGCACTGAGAGAGAGAGTGAGAGAGAGAAAGATAAAGAAAGAGAGAGAGAGGGGGGAGGGCAGTTAGATTAAGAGAGAGAGAGAGAGAGAGAGAGAGGCAGCGAGATTGAGAGAAATAAAGAAAGAGAGAGAGAGAGAGAGAGAGAAAGGGGGAAACGAGAGAGAGAGAGGGGCAGAGACAGAGAGAGAGAGAGAGAGAGAGAGAGAGAGAGAGAGAAGAGAAAGTTTGTTTCGCATTATGTTTTTATGGTGAGAGAGAGAGAGAGAGAGAGATGCCCTTCTTGACTTCAACCATCCCCATAAAAACCGAATTTTATTTGGCACCAGCCGAATAAAATTGGTTTTAATGGGATGTTTTATTGCATAGCTCAGACAAAAGTAATAAAATCACTCAAGGAACCTGATAGTTGTTTTGTGTTATGAGTTTTTTATCTTTATAAGTAAAAAAAAAAACTTGTGGATCTTTGAATTTCATTGGATTTATCACTACTAATTTCAAAAGATTGGCATCACTGCTTTGACGACTCAGAAAAAGATTGGGATCACTGGTCTGACGACTCAGAAAAAGGTTGGCAGCACTGTTCTGATGACTCAGAAAAAAGTTGGCATCACTGGTCTGACGAATCACAAAAAGGTTGGCATCACTGTTCTGACGACTCAGAAAAAGGTTGGCAGCACTGTTCTGGCGACTCAGAAAAAGGTTGGCAGCACTGTTCTGGCGACTCAGAAAAAGGTTGGCAGCACTGTTCTGTCGACTCAGAAAAAGGTTGGCATCACTGGTCTGGCGACTCAGAAAAAGATTGGCATCACTGGTCTGATGACTCGCAAAAAGGTTGGCATCTTGACGACTCGGACAAAAGGTTTGGCATCGTTTTGTCTGACGAATTGGAGAAAGTTTGGCATCACTGTAATCTGCCGACTGGAGGGAGAAAGGTTGGCATTTCTGTTTAAACACGGACTCTCGAAACCTATTGGTGGCGCCTAGAAGGTGGGGGGGGGGGGGGGTTGGTGAGGGGGTAGTTTAAGCTGCAATTGATGCCACCAGCCACTCGAGACGGCTGGTGCCATTGGCAACCAACAACCCCTTTTGGGGGTCGGGTCTTAAGGGGGGTGGAGGAGTGATTGATAAGCCTCTCCCCGAACTCTTTTAAAACTCAGGATGCTGGAACTTCAAGTCTTTCAACTTAGACTTTTCAAAAATGTCTGGAGCAAGGATTGTGGG